>NC_083440.1:3140706-3440706 GCF_020745735.1 Hemiscyllium ocellatum | reverse complement strand
CAGTGAATGTATTGAAGACAGCAATAGGTAGTTTGTTGATGAGTAAGGAAATATATACTTACAGGCAGAAGGTATTCGAATGTGGTTTGGAAATATACCATTCATCATTGAATGGCGGTGCAGAATTGATGGACGGAACAGCCTACTTCAGTTCACCAAGTTTCTTCAGACGGTTCCCTGTCACCCTCACAGCTCCTACTGTCTGGAAGCAGCAGATGTGCGAGAATGACAGCAGTTGTAAGTTTCCTTGAAACCACTCACCTTCCTGGCTGGAAACACATCATTGTTCCTTCATTTTTGTTGGACTTAAAACAGTTTTAACACAATTGGATCTCTACACGTTTAGGAAAGGTGTAGCTAGACATGAGTGAAGTGCTGGCAAATGTGAATAGTCAAG
The DNA here is from genome assembly GCF_020745735.1 of Hemiscyllium ocellatum. Taxonomy (NCBI): domain Eukaryota; kingdom Metazoa; phylum Chordata; class Chondrichthyes; order Orectolobiformes; family Hemiscylliidae; genus Hemiscyllium; species Hemiscyllium ocellatum. Next base: position 3,440,309 of record NC_083440.1, on the reverse strand, counting down.
TTTAGGAAACCTTATCGGCAGGGACGAGTTAAATTGAAAAGTATGTTTCCCTGCTGGATGTCTCTATAACTATATATGGCTGGTCTTACGCCAATTGTCTGCAGGGTTTTGAGAAATTAGCTCAGCATCACTTTCTCAAGTGTAACTTAGGATGGCCAATCCTGCTGTCTCAGCCTGCTCTATGATACAATTAAACAGTCTGTAAAATATTTATTGCGAAACCTGATTATGTAGATGGAAGGAAAAAAAACAGTAAAAATCAACTCCTGGTGAAACCACGGGAAATGCAAAAGGTTAGAATTAACCAAAGCCGAGAAAACAAGGTCAAATTTCAATAAAGAATGGGGGAGTGGAGTTAAATAGGTTTACACACACACAGCTGTACGTATAGACTTACCAATAATGCCAACAGCTGCAAGTATTGGGTAGTAAATCCGTGCTACCTGTAAGATTACTGAGTATTTCATTCTGGCCCAGTCAGGTTGTCTGTGAGAGGAGAGACAATGATTCTGTCTGCTGAAAAATAATAATAACGTCAACACAACCTCATTTTATTGAGAAGCTAAATGTCCCGTGAGACAATAAAGACGTTTGGATCACTAATTGAGTTAATTGCTGTAATCTGAACAGCAGCAAAGTAACAACTTTCCTCTGAGGGCTGCTTCACAGTAATACATTTTGAAGAATAAAATGTCACTAATTTCCTGAGAGTTAGTATTTGATTATATTGTTACTGTAGCTGAAAATGTGTTGCTGGAAAAGCACAGCAGGTCAGGCAGCATCCAAGGAACAGGAGATTCGACGTCTCGGGCATAAGCCCTTCTTCAGGAATTGTCGCTGTACTCAAGTCCAGACGTTCAGGAGTACAGCGAAAAGTGTACAATGTCTCCATTCCCGGGGCCATCTTACATACAAGGATGCCCAGATACAAAGTAGAAAAGTGAAGAAATTGAGTTAAAATTAAACAGTACAATATGAAGTTCATGTTATACTGAGATAAAGCTTTTCCTGCTTTATTACCTTTGGAATCAACATAACACTGGGACAGATTTTCCAGTTCATGGCAAACTAACACCGATTATCTCGGCCCTTTTCTATCTGATGAAAGGCTAGAGTGTTGCCTTTCTGAGAGCAGATTTCATTTAGGGTGTCCTGAAGAATGAGGACTCATTGTTCCACACTAAAATAACTTTCCTGGCTAGAACTGCCTTATAATTCAGACAGGAACAATGGTTTGGCAGTGCTGCAGTAGTCAGGTCCCAGTTGTTTCATGATGTCATGTAACAGATGAATAGGATGCAGGGTACTTATAGTGCCACATTATGTAGGCTGCCAAATAGGGAGTTGTTATACTGCGATCTGGGACATGGTTCATGTTATAATTTAAACGTGGCCAGCGAGATAGATCTCAGTATGAGTTCCGCGACTGGGGCTGTTAATCTTGTCCAATGAGGGAACTCTGCCTCACATATCTAAACAGGGTCGTGGAATCCATAAGTGAGGAAACAGGCCACTCAGTCCAACAAGTCCACAACGACTGTCCGAACAGTGACCTGCACAGGCCCATTTCCCTACCCTATTATTCTGCATTTACCCCGACTGAGCCACCTAATTTGCACATCCCGGAACACAATGGGCAATTTAGCATGGCCAATCCACCCTAATCTGCACATCTTTGTACTCTGGGAGGAAGCCCGGAGCGCCCAGAGGAAACCCGTGGAAACACGGCGAGAATGTGCAAACTCCACACAGATAGTGCCCGAGGCTGGAGTCGAACTACTGCGCCACTGTGCCTCCACACTGTCAGGGGTTGTGTTCACTCTGAGAACTGGCTCTGATTCAGCTGGATTAGTATGAAATACTATGCGCGTGCTAGTTAAGTGATGGGGTACCTGCCTCTGTGGAGTTATTTCAGAGGAGATGAGACTGGGATTACTGATCTAACCCTGAAAAAAACTCACTTTTGCTGAAGCCCTTCTGTACTTCAAACGGACACTTGAAATGTCATCAGGAAATGTGTCAAGTGGGGCATGTGGTCTGCAGGGTATGCTGTTGGAAGTGGGCGCTCTCGACAGGCCAGTGGAGCTTCAGGGGCACCAGTTCAGTGAAGGCAATGGCATCGCTTCACTCAGGGCATGTCCTGAACAGTGGGAGTCCAGGTCATCCCGAGACATAGCCAGCATTAGCCAAGCAGGTCACATTTTCTGCAGTGCCCGGCCTACAGGTAAGAGTAACCATTTCCAGTTTGCACACGTGAGACTACAAGAGTTCCACTTGGGCCGAATGAAATGAGAGAACTGATGAGATGATATTCAGGAGAGTGGACACACTGGCAAACTCACCTCCATCTCGCTTGGAACGGTCAATCTGTTGTTTGCTTGCAAAGTAACCAACTGGCGAAATGGCCATTTGTTTCTAATGGAGGTTTATGTGGTAGGGCTGTATAACTGACTTAGAACACATTGTTAACAAAATTCATTCTGGATTTCAAACCTTATGTTTGCAACAGCGCTTGGTTACACTGAGAATCTAAACCGAGGAACAGTTACAGGTTAAGGGCACAACAATGGCTTCAATCTTGCATGAGACACACCTCCTTCAGTTATCACTCATTGTGGACAAGTCTGATGGGGTAACATTCGTTGAGTAAGATTCACTTTGATTGGCTCTGCATTTAATTTTAGTAAACGGCTGTCTGAGTGAAGTCCCAATTAAATACCTGGACGTTTTTCGGCAAGCTTGGGTGATTATCAAGGGAGAAAGTGAGGTCTGCAGATTCTGGAAATCAGAGCTGAAAATGTGTTGCTGGAAAAGCACAGCAGGTCAGGCAGCATCCAAGGAGCAGGAGATTAGACGTTTCGGGCATAAGCCACTCTTCAGGAATCTGAAGAATTCCTGAAGAAGGGCTTATGCCCGAGACATCGAATCTCCTGCTCCTTGGATGCTGCCTGACTTGCTGCACTTTTCCAGCAACACATTTTCCGCGCTGATTATCAAAGGAACCAATCTCATTTTGCAGATTGACCAGGAAGCAATTCTGTAAGACCCACCCAGTGCCATTTACGTTTCGGGCAACAGCAGAGGCAGATATCGATGGTTGGGAGGTGGAGTGTGTGTGTGTGTGTGTGTGTGTGTGTGTGTGTGTGTATGTGTGTGTGTGTGTGTGTGTGTGTGTATGTGTGATACAGTGATTGGAATGAAGGGCAGATGGATCTCATTGACTATGCTGTCCTTGATTGGGGTTGTCCACCTGGACAAATCTGGGCGTGCTGGCTGACAGATATAAACAGGGCACCCTCTGTGTTGACAGTCTGCACCCCACTTTCAGCTCAGGTGTCCTTGCAGAGGGAGTACGCGTTGTCCACGAATGCCTTGAGGGAGAGGTGGACACCACGGACAATGGAGTGCATTCTTTCGTCCTCCAACACCATCTGTGTTTTATCCCTCCCCTCCCACGTATTTTTTTTCTCACATAAATATTGACCTTATCACTTTTTGCTTGTTCATTGGCCACGTGGGTGATTTTCCTGTTTGTTAACAATGTGGAGGAAATATCTTGCAGAATTGCGTCTTTCTTTACTGAGTCCTCAAACATGCACGTGTGCACACACACACACACACACACAGACCCAAGACAGCACTGGTGATGTGAGTTAATGATAAGCGTTACTGCTTTGCATTGGAAATGTACAGTATAAACGAAATTAATAGAAAATGGAAATTTTTAAGGGTGTAGGTTTGCTCGCTGAGCTGTAGGTTTGATATCCAGACGTTTCATTACCTGGCTAGGTAACATCATCAGTGGTGACCTCCAAGTGAAGCGAAGCTGTTGTCTCCTGCTTTCTATTTATATCTTTCTCCTGGTTCCTGGGGATTGTGCTGATGTCATTTCCTGTTCGTTTTCTGAGGGGTTGATAGATGATATCTAGATCTATGTGTTTGTTTATGGCGTTGTGGTTGGAGTGCCAGTCCTCTAGGAATTCTCTGGCATGTCTTTGCTTAGCCTGTCCCAGGATAGATGTGCTGTCCCAGTCGAAATGGTGGTTTTTCGTTCATTCGCGTGTAGGATTACGAGGGAGAGAGGGTCGTGTCTTTTTGTGGCTAGCTGGTGTTCGTGTATCCTGGTGGCTAACTTTCTTCTTGTTTGTCCTACGTAGTGTTTGTGGCAGTCCTTGCAAGGAATTTTGTAGATGACGTTGGTTTTGTCCAAGGGTTGTACTGGGTCTTTTAAGTTTGTTAGTTTCTGTTTGAGAGTTTTGCTGGGTTTGTGTGCTACTAGGATTCTGAGGGGTCTTAGAAGTCTGAAACTTCTTTGATGTATGGTAAGGTGGTTAGGGTTTCTGGCTGTGTTTGGTCAGCTTGTCGTGGTTTGTTCTTGAGGAATCTGCGCACTGTGTTTTTTGAGTATCTGTTCTTGAATACGTTGTATAGGTGGTTCTCCTCTGTTTTCCGAAGTCTGTGCTGCAGTGTGTGGTGGCTCGTTGGAATAGTGTACTGATACAGCTTTGTTTGTGTGTGTTGCGATGGTTGCTGGTGTAGTTAAGTATTTGGTCAGTGTTTGTCGGTTTTCTGTACACGCAGGTTTGTAATTCTCCCTTGTCCTTTCTTTCGACTGTGACCTCCAGGAATGCGAGTTTGTTGTCGGTTTCTTCCTCCTTGGTGAACTTTATGCCTGTGAGGGTGTTGTTGATGATGTTAAATGTCTCTTCTATCTTATTTTGTTTTGTGATGACAAAGGTGTCATCCACGCAGCGCACTCAGATTTTTTGGTTTGATGGTTGGTAGGGCTGTTTGTTCTAGTCTTTGCATTACCGCTTCTGCTCTGAATCCTGCTAGCGGAGATCCCATGGGTGTGCTGTTGGTTAATTTGTAGATTATGTTGTTGAAAGTGAAGTGGGTGGTAAGGCACAGGTCCACTAGCTTCATGATGTTTTTGTTGGTGATGTGATTGATGGTGGTTGGGGTGTGTGTGATGGTCTCTTCTAAAAGTGTGGGAAATGTTTCCTTTGCCTGGTCGATGTTGATGGAGGTGAACAGAGCTATTATGCCGAATGAGATCATTTTTAAAAATAAATAAACACGAGAATCTCCTCACTCTGGGGACTGGCTTTGAGCTGGTTAGTCAAAGAACATGTGTTGTGCACATGTTAATAAAGTGTATCTGGGTGATTGAATACCGGCCCAAGTGCAGTTATTGTAGTGTCAAATTAATGCAAAGCATTCTTATGATTAGAAATCTGAACTGGACTTTAAGAAAACAGTCACAAGTTAGCCAGTAAAGACTGAACAAGGGAGCAATGAAAAGCCAGGATTGGACAGGAGAAGACTTTGGCTTATAGGAGCTGAAAGCTTTCTGTAGGTAAAAATCAGGAATAAAGGAATGAGTCGAGTTATATTAGGGCCAATCAAGGATAGTGGTTGAAAGTTGTGTGTGGAGGCCAAGGAGATAGCAGAAGCGCTAAATGAATATTTTTCTTCAGTATTCATACTGGAAAAAACACACTTGTGAGGAGAATAGTGAGATCTCGTCTACTAGACTCGGCGGGATTGAGGTTCACAGGAAGGAGGCATTAGCAATTCTGCAAAGTGTGAAAATTGATAGGTCCCCTGGGTCGGATGGGATTTATCTGAGTATTCTCTGGTAAGACAGGGAGGGGACTCCAGAGCCTTTGGCTTTCATCTTTATGTCGTCATTGTCGACTGAAATAGTGCCAGAAGACTGGAGGATAGCAAATGTTGTTCCCTCGTTCAAGAAGGGGAGTAGAGACAACCCTGGTCATTATAGACCAGTGAGCCTTACTAAGATTGCGTGCAAAATGTTGGAGAAGTGTACAAGAAATAGGATTTATTTTCATCTAGATGGGAATAAATTGATTTGGGATTGTCAACACAGTATTGTGAAGGGTAAGTCGTGCCTCACAGACCTTATTGAGTACTTTGAGAAGGTGACCAATCAGTTGGATGAGGGTAAAGAGGTTGATGTGGTGTAAATGGATTTCAGTAAGGCATTTCTAAAGGTTCCACACGGCAGGCTATTGCAGAAAATATAGAGGGACGGGATTGAGGGTGATTGGCTATCTGAAAGAAGGCGGACAGTGATGGTTGATGGGAAACGTTCATCCTGGAGTTCAGTTACACGTGGTTTACCGCAAGGATCTGTTTTGGCGTCACTGCTGTTTGGTATTTTCATAAATGAACTGGATGACGACATAGAAGAATGATTTAGTAAATTTGCGGAGGACACCAAGGTCAATGGAGTTGTGGATAGAGCTGAAGGATGTTGGTAGGTTACAGAGGGACATCGATAAGCTGCAGAGCTGAGCTGAGAGGTTGTAAAACGTGCTTAATCAGAAATGTGTGAGTTTGTTAACTGTGGATGGAGCATCAGCAATAAAGAATACTGGGTTAATGTTAAGATTATTGTCAGCGTAGATGAGCAGAGTCATCTTGGTGCCCATGTACATAGATCCCTAAAAGTTGCCACCATGGTTCATAGTGTTGTTAGGAAGGCATATGGTGCATTAGCTTTTATTAGTAGAAGGATTGTGTTTCGGAGCCACGAGGTCATGCTGCACCTGTACAAAACTCTGCTACAGCCGCACTTGGAATATTGTGTATTTTCTGAATTTTGTTTATGTTAGTGCATAACTGCATGTGTTGGTGCAGGAATTCAGAAGGCGCAGCATGAATCCACATTCTGTGAAAGACAAATATTGGATCATTAAAAGTCTTGTCCTCATAATTATAGTTTATTTCTTTGCAGTTTAAAGCGCGTATGCCATATGTAACCCAAAATAGTCTAAAATTGTCAGACAATGTCCCCATGGTAGGCTATTATACAAAATGCAGAGGAATGGGATTGTGGGAGACATAGCAGTTTGGATCAGTAATTGACTTGCTGAAAGGCAACAGAGGTTGTAGTTGATGGAACATGTTCATCTTGGTGTCCAGTTACTAGCGGCCTACCGCAAGGGTCGGTTTTTGGGTCCACTGCTGTTCATCATTTTTATAAATGACCTGGACCAGGGCTTAGAAGGGTGGGCTAGTAAATTTGCAGATGTCACTAAGGTCGGTGGAGTTGTGGATAGTGACGAAGGATGTTGTAGGTTGCAGAGAGACATAGATATAATGCAGAGCTGGGCTGAGAGGAGGCAAATGGAGTTTAATGTTGACAAGTGTGAGGTGATTCACTTTGGATGGATAATCGGAATGCAAAGTATTGGGCTAATGGTAAGATTCTTGGGAGTGCAGATCAGCAGAAAGATCTCGGTGTCCATGTACACAGATCCCTGAAAGTTGCCACCCAGGTTGATAGGATTGTTAAGAAGGCATACAGTGTTTTGGCCTTTATTAATAGAGGGATTGAGTTCCGGAACCAGGAGGTTATGCTGCAGCTGTACAAAGCTCTGGTACGGCCACACTTGGAGTATTGTGTACAGTTCTGGTCACCGCATTATAAGAAGGATGTGGAAGCTTTGGAAAGGGTGCAGAGGAGATTTACTGGGATGTTGCCTGGTCTGGAGGGCATATCTTCCGAGGAAAGGCAGGGGAATTGAGGCTGTTCTCGTTAGAGAGAAGAAGGTTGAGAGGTGACTTAATAGAGATATACAAGATAATCAGAGGGTTAGACCCTTTTTCCAAGTCAAACACAAGGGGACACAACCTTAAAGTGAGGGGAGGCAGGTATAAGACAGATGTCAGAGGTAGTTTCTTTACTCAGAGAGTAGTAAGGGTATGGAATGCTTTGGGTATGGGTAGTAGATTCGCCGAGTTTAAGTGCAGTTAAGTCATCATTGGACAGGCAAATGGACGTACATGGAATAGTGTAGGTGGGATGGGCTTCAGATTAGTATGACAGAGCGGCGCAACATCGAGGGCCCAAGGGCCTGTACTGCGCTGTAATGTTCTATGTTCTATAATGCAAAGAGCAAAATGGTTGATTTTGTCCGATTTCCCACCTTTGGATCAGTTATATTCTGCCTATTTCCATTGATCTGAAGACAGAGCTTTTTTTAATGCGCCTGACAGTCAGAGCTTTCAATATAAAATCAATCCGATTGGAAGTAACGACGTAATTGTAGACTGTCCAAAATACTGATCTGCAATAGTCTGATATTGTGATGCGAACGAATGGCACATTGTCAATAACAAAGGAAGGAGTAAGTACAAAATACCAAGCAATTGAGTGCAAACAGCTCACCACACTCACATTACTATGACCACAAACGCAATGTTCTTCTTGCAATGTCTTGCTCTTAGCTTTTGGCAACACATTGCTGCAAACCGATCAAATGTAAAAGCAACTGTGAACCAACCTGAACAGTCCAGTGTTGCAAGGGGCAGAACAACTCTCAAGGCACACGCAGGAGTGATGAATAAGAAATTACCTGGGAAATAAAGATTGTTAGTTCGGTCCAGTGGGAAATTAAGGATGACGGTAAATCGATCTGCTGTAGTCTTTGTCCACAAATGGCGAGTGGTGCATGTAGAGAGTCCCCAACTCCCACGAAGTTAACATGTAAGAAAAATATTTTTTTTGTTTCTTCATGACCAGGACACAAACAAAGAGAAAATGTTCAGAAGTCTGTGAAATCAAATCAATTTCCTCACATAAGTATATCAACTCAATTACACTGTACGTGTGAAACATTGCAACTGCATTATTGCCTCAAACCAAACAGAATCAAATAACGACATGCTTTGAACGCATAGACAGACCGAATAAATGAGTTAATAGAGAAATAAACAGCAATGAATGAAATATGTTAATGCAAGTACGTCATTCTGACAGATTGGCCAAAATGTTTTAGAGATTTTTCATGCGGATCAAATTGTTAAAGGAGAAAAAGTTAAAATTAAATGCTAATAAGAAGGGCAACTTATTTAACCCCAATCGACCCAGTCAGGAACTGGTGTATTCACCAACTGCACCGGTTACAGTAATCTGAACAAGCAGCAAGTTGGCTACTTTTCTCTGAGTGTTATGGCGCCACGGAATGTATTTTGAAGGAGGAAATGTCACTAATTTCTGGCGATTTTGTTTTTATTGTCACGTGTTCTCAGATCCTTCTGTCCGTGAGTACATGGCTACAGTGAAAGTTCAAAGTATCAGCATTCCCGGCGTCACGTTATGCATAGAGTCACGTCGGCACAAAGTCTTAGGTACAAAATAGACAAGTAAAGAAACCAATTTAAAAGTTAAACATTACAATCCTTCTTAGTATAAAGTGGAAACAAAGTCAAATTAAACGAATTTTTTAAAAATTTGTGATCGACAGGAGAATGCATTCCCGTTTGCAATAAAGCTATTCTGTGCCATACTGAGATGCAGCTTTACCTTCATTAATGCCTTTAAAATCAATAAAATACTGGGTCAAGTTTTCCAGTGAGTGAGACTCTCACACACTGTGGCCCTTTTCTTTCTGATGAAAGAACGGAGCTCTGCATTTCTGGGTGGAGATTCCATTCAGGCTCCCCTCAGGAATGTGGAACCTCACTTCCATCCTGACTGATGATTCCTGCCGAGAGCTGTCTTGTAACACATGAAATAAGTGCGCTTTGACAATATTGTAATAGCTAAGTTCCCGGTGTGAAATGACATGGAGCCCCAGATTAGCAGAGGGCAAAGTGGAATGGTTAGAATACCAACTGGGATAGGGGTGGTGTAGCGATTCTCATGCAAGTTTGAATCCGAAATTTGCCCTTAATCTGTGAAGGTACCCTGGCATAGATTCTCAGTGCAGCCAAGGTCTCACAAGAGTTGGAGGTCCTGTGGTGGACCTTTAAGGACACTGTTTTGTCAAAAAAAATTTTAAAAGTAAGAGAAAAAAACAGGACTTTAAGGGTAGAAAAAAAATCACACAGCATTGCCCTTTGACGTGAAGGCCACTGCTTGTCACTGTCAAAAAAAAAAGAAAAAAAATCTAAACAGGAGAGTTAGGGGATCTGTTCTCTCTGAGAGATGGCTCTCAGGGTGCTGGATCAGTGTCACTTACTATGCAGGTGTAAATAAAGTGTTATTTGGTGATGGGATACCGGCCTCTGTTGAATTATGTCAATAATGGGAATAATGATCTAACCATGCAAAATCGCCCACCAGCTGAAGACCATTTTCTCTTCAAACAAACGCTTTAATTAGCTTTGCCTTCCGAAATGTGTCAAGTGGAGTGTATGGTTTGCAGGATATATCAAATGGAATTGGACACTCATGGCTGGCCAATTTTGTTTGGGGAACACCAGTTTAGTGAAGGCAATTGCATAGCATCACTGAGGACAGATCCTAGACCGTGGGAGTCCAGGTCAGACCAGAGAAAAAATATCCCAAAGCAAAACCAAACCTCGGCCAAACAGGTCACAGTTTCGTCAGTACCAAGGGCAGGTAATTGCATCCAGTGAGCTGACTTGAGACAGCAAAATACTCCTTCTGGTACCTGTATTAAGTAAGAAAATACATAGGCCGGTACCCAGGAGAATGGCCGCGCTGGAAAGCCCAGCTACATATGACTTGGAACAAATAATGTGCTTTGGAACATCCAAATCAGAATCCCACAAAATAAGCATCTGGTTCAATAGTCATTCCGTTTTAATTGAGGTTTATACCAGATCGGCTTTGTCAGTGACACAGAGACAGCCTTTAACAAAATTCGCTCCGACCTCCAACTCTTGTGAGACCTTGACTGCACTGAGAATCTATGCCAGAGTACCTTCACAGATTAAGGGCAAATTTCGGATTCCAACTTGCATGAGAATCAACTCGTTCAGTTACCAGTGACTGTGGTGAAAGACTCAGACCCAAGGCTGATGAAGACGAACTGGCTTGAGAACGAATCACTTTGATTGGCTCCACAATTTTTTTTTTGATTTGTAAATGGTTGCCTGAGTGAAGTCCTAATGAAATACCCGGAAATCTTTCAAATAGGTCGAGGGGTTATCAAGGGGTCCAAGGTCACCTTCCAGGTTGCCCAGGAGGCTATTCCACGGTTCTGTAACACCAGCCTAATGCTATTTCCCTTACAGACAAAGCAGAGGCAAACATCAGGAGGTTGTAAAGGAAAGGAATCACCAAACCAGTCTAGTTTACAGAATGAATTGCTCCGGTCCTACTGTTTGAAGTCTGATTCGTCGTTTTGCCTTCATGTGGGTTTTAAACAAATAAAAAAATGGCTTGTCACGGTTGATAAATGCACAATCTCACACTGAAGAGAAGTGTGGAGTTTGCATGTTCTCCCCGTGTCTGTGTGGGTTTCCTCCGGGTGCTCCGGTTTCCTCCCACAGTCCAAAGATGTGCGGGTCAGGTGAATTGGCCATGCTAAATTGCCCGTAGTGTTAGGTAAGGGGCAAATGTAGGGGTATGGGTGGGTTTCGCTTCGGCGGGTCGGTGTAGACTTGTTGGGCCGAAGGGCCTGTTTCCACGCTGTAAGTAATCTAATCTAATCTAATCAGAACGGCATTTCATTATTGGGAGCAAGAGCGGTTGTCTCAACCAGAGTTAAACCCTGGTCTCGTTTACACATTGATGACGCTGATCCTTTCCTAGGCTCAGTGTTCTGGCCTATTGTGGATTATTCAACTGTTAGAATTAATTTGTCAAGTACTGATCAGCATGAAGGACATTTGGATCTTATGGAGTATGAGATCCTTGAAAGACATTGTTACTTGAGCCAATCAAGGAGCCCAAGCTGACAAATATAAATAGGAGATCGCCTGTGGCATAGACTCTGTGCTGACTGCCTGCCTCTCTTCTGCATTTCTGTTTGGTCCCGGGTGTCCTTGCAGATACAGTACGCAGTTTCCACAAATGCACTCAATGCTTTGGGGGGAGGCGGGCACCATGGAAGGTGAAATGCTTCATTTCCTCCTCCGACCCCATTTTGATTTAATCCCCACCCCTCACCTTCACCTGCTTTTCTCGCGTAAGCATTTCAGAGTGTGACAAGGGGACATACATTTAAGGTGAAGGTGGAAGGTATGTGGGGGGGGGGATGTCAGGGGTAGGTTCTTTACCCAGAGAGTGGTGGGGGCATGGAATGCGCTACCTGTGGGAGAGGCAAAGTCAGAATCATTGGTGACCTTTAAGCGGCAATTGGATAGGTACATGGATTGGTGCTTAAGCTAGGACAAAAGTTTGGCACAACATGGTGGGCCGAAGGGCCTGTTCTATGCTGTATTGTTCTATGTTCTATGTTCTATCCCAATCTGGCTGACCAACCAGCAGTGGATTGGGCTTCGGTTTGACTTCATTTGATTTATTGCAGCCACGTGTGCCTCAGTACAGTGAAACCTTTTGTTTTGCCAGCAGCACAGGGAGTTCATAGTAAACGAGAACGCGTAGGTCATCAGGCACCGAGACAGAGCGAGGTACGCAGGGCTACGAGTGCGCGAGAGGCGCACAAACGCCGCCTCAACGTTAGACCGAAGTTAGCGGAGTCCGTTCAACAGTGTAATAACGGAGGGAGGGATGCAGCTCCTGAAGCTGTTGGTGAGTGTGTTCAGGCGTCTGTACCATCTGCCTGACAGAAGACAGCATCACCTCCGAGGGTCTTTAACGTTGTGGGCAACTTGCCTGCAGCAGCAAGGAAGATCTAAAGCTGTTGTTTGTAACATCCAACACAAACTCTCTGTCTCCAACCACTGTCTGAGGTGGGACGAGGCGATTATTAAACCTGGTGTTACTTTTGACGTTTCTACTCAGTTCACCTGTTCCTGAAAATCACATTCAGGCCTTTATCGATCCCTACCTCGGGCGATTGTCTGTGTGGAGTTTGCACACTCTCCCCGTGTCTGCGGGGGGGGTTCCTCCAGGTGTTTTGATTTCCTCACACAGTCCAAATGTATGTAGGATTGGCCATGCTAAATTGTCCCAAAGTGCACAGCGATGTGCAGGTTAGGGTGGATTGGCCATGGGAAATTGTCCCATAGTGCCCAGGGATGTGCAGGTTAGGGTGGGATTGGCCATGGGAAATTGTCCCATACTGTCCCAGGGATGTGCAGGTTAGGGTGGATTGGCCATGGGAAATTGTTCCATAGTGCCCAGGGATGTGCAGGTTAGGGTGGATTGGCCGTGGGAAATTATCCCATAGTGCCCAGGGATGTGCAGGTTAGGGTGGATTGGTCATGGGAAATTGTCCCATAGTGTCCAGGGATGTGCAGGTTAGGGTGGATTGGTCATGGGAAATTGTCCCATAGTGTCCAGAGATGTGCAGGTTAGGGTGGATTGGCCATGGGAAATTGTCCCATAGCGTCCAGGGATGTGTAGGTTAGGGTGAATTGGCCATGGGAAATTGTCCCATAGTGCCCAGGGATGTACAGGTTAGGGTGGATTGGTCATGGGAAATTGTCCCATAGTGTCCAGAGATGTGCAGGTTAGGGTGGATTGGCCATGGGAAATTGTCCCATAGTGTCCAGGGATGTGTAGGTTAGGGTGAATTGGCCATGGGAAATTGTCCCATAGTGCCCAGGGATGTGCAGTTTAGGGTGGATTGGCCATGGGAAATTGTCCCATAGTGCCCAGCGATGTGCAGGTTAGGGTGGATTGGCCATGGGAAATTGTCCCATAGTGCACAGGGATGTGCAGGTTAGGGTGGACTGGCCGTGGGGAATTGTCCCATAGTGCCCAGGGATGTGCAGGTTAGGGTGGATTGGCCATGGGAAATTATCCCATAGTGTCCAGGGATGTGCAGGTTAGGGTGGGATTGGCCATGGGAAATTGTCCCATAGTGCCCAGAGATCTGCAGGTTAGGGTGGATTGGCCATGGGAAATTGTGCACTGACCATATGGGTGTTTTTCATGGCAGTGGAAATATATAAGAAACATCTTGAAAAATGTTGTCTTTAGTACTCAGTCAGTGCAGAGAGACACACAGCTAGGAGATATGGGCAAACTGTAAACACTATTGCTGGGTTGTGGTAGTGCGCAGTATTAATAAAATAATTACAAAAAAGAAAATGTAAATAAATAAACAAACAGTCTCATCACTCTGGGGACAGGCTTTGACCTGATTGGTCAGAACCCATGTACTTTGTGTATTTAAATAAAGGGTAACTTTGTGGTGGGATGCCGGTTTCTGTGCCATGATTTCAGTGTAAAATGAATAAATGATGTTGTTATGGATTAGAGTTGATTAGGAATCTGAGATGGAATGAAAGAATCAATCACTTACCTGTTGGCAGATTGAGCCTGCCAGATGCCACAAGGCAGGTAACTAAATCGACAAATTGTTCTTAATCGATTTCGTGAGGACAAATTAACAGATCAGTTTATTTCCTTTGTGCAATAATGCAGGTTGGTCCAGCAGTCGTTGCACCGTTCCTAGCTGCCCCTTGAGAAGGTGGTGGTGAGCTATCTTCTCGTCCACATGCTCGTAGACTGACCGGCAATGTTCTGAGGGAAGGACTTCCAGGATTTTGACTGAGCAGCACTGAAGGGACAAGGACAGATTTCCAATTCAGGTTGGTGAGTAACTTGGAGAGAGGAACTCGCAAGGAGTGGTGCTCCCAGGTGCCTGCTGCGATTATCATTTTAGATGGAAGTGGTTAAGCATTTGGGAATGCTGTCTGAGGAGCTTTACCGATTTTCTGCAGTGCATCTTGAAAATGGTACACGCCACTGCTCCTGATCTTCAGTGGTGAAGGGAGTAGATGTTTGTGGGTGTGGTGCCAATCAAGTGGGGGCTGCTTTGTCCTGGAAGGTGTTAATCTTCTTCAGTGCTATTGGAGCTGTACCCAAGCAGCCAAGCTGGTTAAGGAGAATGAATAGAAGATTGGGAAGAGGAGGGATTTACTTAGATTACTTACAGTGTGGAAACAGGCCCTTCGGCCCAACAAGTCCACACTGACCCACCACCCAACCATACCCCTAACCTAACACTACGGGAAATTTAGCATGGCCGATTCACCTGACCTGCACATCTTTGGACTGTGGGAGGAAACCAGAGCACCCGGAGGAAAACCACGCGGACACGGGTAGAACGTGCCTGAGGCAGGAATTGAACCCAGGTCACTGGCGCTGTGAGGCAGCAGTGCTAACCACTGTGCCACCGTGTGATTTCTTCACTATCATTGTTGTGGAAGGATATAAAAGGTTTCAAAATATATGAAAGGATGCAACCTACCGCAAAGATGTTGGTTCAGAAAGGGTTCAGAAAAAGAGTTACAAGGATGTTGCCAGGGTTGGAGGATCTGAGCTACAGGGAGAGGCTGAACAGGCTGGGGCTGTTTTCTCTGGAGTGTCGGAGGCTGAGGGGTGACCTTATAGAGGTTTACAAAATCATGAGGGGCATGGAGAGGGTAAATAGGCAAAGTCTTTTCCCTGGGGTGAGGGAGTACAGAACAAGAGGGGCATAGGTTTAGGGTGAGAGGGTAAAGATATAAAAGAGACATAAGGGGCAACTTTTTCACACAGAGGGTGGTACGGGTATGGAATGAGCTGCCAGAGGAATTGGTGGTGGCTGGTACAATTGCAACATTGAAGAGGCATTCGGATGGGTATATGAATAGGAAGGGTTTGGAGGGATATGGGCCAGGTGCTTGCAGGTGGGACGAGATTGGGTTGGGATATCTAATCGGCATGGAGGGTTGGACCAAACGGTCTGTTTCCAAGCTGTACATCTGTATGACTCTATAACTCTCTATTGCAGGGGAAGAAAGCTGCTTGGGGTCCTCTTAGATGTTTAAGGCTGAGAGAAACACATTTTTGATCAGTCGGGGAATTTAGTCTTTTGGGAATCTGTAGGAAAGTGGATGCATGAGCTGTCAGACCCGACATGATCCTATGATCGATTCGATGATAGCCTCAGTTATTATTGCCTTATTGTGTTATAGACCATCTAAGCAATATTCCCACGAAGCGTCATGCATTCCTTGTTTGAGAGGAATCACTTAAAGACCAGAACACCCTGAGTGATAGGAGCAGAAATTTGGTCCTTCGTCCATCGAGTCCGCTCCAACCTTCACTCATCATATACAGGTTTGTCCAACTCATTTTCCCACTATTTCCCGTCTTTTGATCCCTTTGGCAATCACAAAATGATCCCCTTCTGTTTTAAATATACTCGATAACGTGGCCTCCACTGCCTCCTGTGGTGATAAATTCCACATAATTACCACTCTTTGTCTGAAGGAGTTTCTCCTTATACCCGTTCTAAAATATCTTCCCATTAAGCTCAGGCTGTGCCCTCAGGTTGTCATCTCTCTGACAATGGAAACATCTCCCCAACATCCACTCCATACAGACTGTTCAGTATTCTGAATGCTTCAGTCAGACCTCTGCACCCACTCCCACCACCTCCACCAGCCTTCTCGAATCCACCGAGTGTGGTTCCAGAGTCATCAAACGTTCTTCATTTGTCAAGCCTTTTCATACTTGAGATCATTCCCGCTAACCTCCTCTGGACCCGCTCCAGGGCCTATACATATTTCCCGAGGTATGGGGCCCTAAATTGCTCACAATACTGACGCCACCACTTGTCACTCATTTCCATTTCGGTCAACAAAGCATTTATTTCAGAGACGTAGGGTGCAAGTCGTCGTGTTTACCATGATCAAAGCAGATCATGCATTTTGTATCCATTTACCTCTGCAAATCCTGAGCTTCAGTGTTGAAGGGAATAGATGTTTGTGGGTGTGGTGCCAATCAAGTGGGGGCTGCTTTGTCCTGGAAGGTGTTAAAGATGGCGTTCACAGTGGTCATGAATGTCCTTCATCATTAGTGTCAGTCCACAGAATTTCTTTCACGGTGATGTCTGGTATTCCGTTTCAGTGTTCAGGAAACTGTTCTGACATGTTGAAGTAGGTCATTATCCAATGTATTCAATGCGCACAATTCACAACTACATATAGGAGCTGAAAACTCAAATGGTATTCTCTAACAGCTGAAAAAGAGCACACCCAAAGAAGAAGTTTCAGATGTGTTGACAATGGGGCAAATTCAAGAATGGATTGTGGGAGATGGTATACAACAATATGAACGACCACTCAAGTGCTTTTTTTATGAAGCAATGCCAGAGACTCAACGTGTATTGTGGAAAATACTTCGGAACTTGATGTATTTTGGTCACAGCTGTTGTCATATCAGATTCCTCAGCGACAGCAGTTGGGAAGATTTTACATTTAATCTTTGTATTTGGTCACCATTGTGGTTAATCAGTAAACATATTGACATGAGGCTGCCACTGTCCTTTCAGCAGAAGAACATAAACTTATTAATCAGAAAATTCAAAATTATAGAAATTAGGAAGGGTGTTAACATGAAGCACAAAAGCAACAACGCGACCGTTTGACCAGCAGCATGCTTTAGAAAGGCACAATTTACTTGAGAAATTATGCTAATTTCAATCCATATCTTTTCCATCGGGTGGATTATTTACAATTTGAGTAACTGGGAATGTTCTTTCAAATTCGGAGGGCATGAATTTCTTTTCAGCTAGTGCAACCAGAGATTTTCCAAAAGCTCTTTCAAAAAAGAAGATCCTGTATTTTGACTGGAAGTATGACTTCAAATTGAGGTCAGACCTGAATGCTTATTTGCATCGCTTAGCATTTCGAATAAACGGGTATTTTATGCCATTGACTAACTCCTGCCTGAATTTTGTTTGTGTTAGAGCGTAAATACAGGTGTTGGTGCAGGAATTCAGAAGCCGTAGCATGAAGCCAATTTCTTGAAAGATAAATATTGGGTCGTTCGAAGTCTTGTCTTCATAATTATAGTTCGTTTCTTGCCATATTAAAGCACGTATGACATAGGTCATCCACAGCAAAATAAAATTTGCAGACAGTGCAAAGAGCAAGATGATGGACTTTCTCCGGTTCACCACCTCTGAGTCAGTATTATTCTGTCCATTTCCGCGGATCTGAAGGCGACAGCGGATGCGGTTGGATATTATAATATGTCTGACAGTCAGAGCATTGAATATCAAAATCAGAACGATTGGAAGCAACGGCGTAATTATACTGTCAGCCCATTCATACACTTTCCAAAATAATGATGTGTAATAGCTTGGTATTGCGATACAAAACCATGGTATATTGTCAATAACAAACGAAGGAATAAATACAAAATACCAAGTAATTGAGCGCAAGCAGCTCACCACGCTCACAGTTAATATGACCACAAATGCAGTTCTCTCATTGCAATATCTTGGTCTGAGTTTCTGGCAACAAATTGCTACAAAGCGATCACACGTGAAAGCAACTGTGAACCAAACTGAACAGTCCAGGGCGGCGAGGAATAGAACAACTCTCACAGCGCACACTGGAGTAATGGATAAAAAAGTAACTGGGAAATAAAGATTGTTGATTCGGTTCAGTAAGACATTAAGGATGACGAGGAGTAGATCTGCTGTTGACATTGCTAACAAATAGCGAGTGATGCACCGAGAGAGACCACACCTGCCTCGATTCAGAATCACAATTGCCACGAGGTTGACTGTAAGAAAAATAAAGAGAGAAGCACCTCCGCATGATTAGAGTCATTGCAAAAACAACAGGTTAGCTGGTCATCTAAATCACACCAGTTGACTCAGATTAATATTACACCATTCATGGTGAAAAAGTACAATGGAATTATGGATTCAAGCAAACTTCAGGAGGGAAGAAAGATGAGCTTTGAATTAATGGACAAACAGACCAAATCAATCAGCGAGGAATGAAAATTATAATGAATGCAATATTTTAATGCAAGTGTGTGATGCTGACAGTTTCAACAAACCTTTTCCACGCTTATCAAACTGGTAACATGGAGAAAAACAAAACAAATTAAAGTGGGAATAAGGGCAAGGTATTTTACATCAATTCACTCAGGCAGAAACTCAGCACTTGAACCGCCAGGATAATTTTTGTTTGGAAGGGGAAATCTAATGGTCCAATATGAGGTTTCGGTTACTGGACTGGCCTGTCACTTACTAGCGGCCATGCTTTCTCCCTTATGCCTATCACAAATCTTCAGGAGCTGCAAATGGAGTGCGAGTCAGGAGATGAGGATGTATAGGAACATGTGAGAATCATTATTGAATTTAGTAGATGTGGTCCTTTGTCAGAAAAGTAATCCAGTCTTTGGAAGGTGTGTTTGCAGCCTGCCTGACTGACAATACATCCACAAAATCACCCACCTCCTCCACCCAATAACACTTATTCGGAGCATTGTGTGCTATGGACAGGATTCTCTGCAAAATGTCGCTAACACCATCTTCCGTATCTACAAACACTTCCACCCAAAAGGACAGAGTAGCCAAACACCATCCCCTGCAAATTTCCCTCCAAGCCCCTCACCATCCTGACTTAGAAATATATCGCTGTTACTTTCCAGTCGCTGGGTGAATATCCAGGAATTCCGACCCTTGAAAACATTCTGGTCAACTCACAGCAGGGGGACTGCGGCGTTTCAAGAAGGAAGCTTAACACCACCCTCTCCATTGCAATGAGAGACAGGCAAAAAAAAACTGCTGGCCCAGCCAATAACGTTCATATCCCACGTATGAATGAAAGAAATGACGTGATATGAATCCAGATTTCAGTTTGAATACGCAAGTTCATTTTAAGATAACTTGCATTGAAAAGATTATTTTTTTTGGCGTGAAACAAATGCTTTTGGGTGGAATGACAAAATAAGTCACTTGATCCCCGGATTCCACTTCTAGCTTCAAAGAGATCATTGATGTCAAACAAATGTGTACAAACATCTGAAGCTTCTTCACTGAACAAAGGAAAGATATAAACTTTTGCGCATTTATTTTGTCCCACCTTTAGCAATTACAGAACAATCATGTTATTAATTACTTACATACGCTCCCAATGTGACGAGATGGTCAGTGATGGATAGTCTTTATAGATGACTGCTAGTATTCCATGATCTTGTGGTATTTCCCAGACACCCTTATCGCTACGTTGCAGCTTTATAATGTGTACTTTATCAAACCCACATTCCAAGAGTCTACTTCTGCAAATGCAATTCAATGATCCCGCTAGCATATGGGTCCCTCATTACTATTTAAGGCTGCCACCTCCAGAGCTGAAAATGTGTTGCTGGAAAAGCGCAGCAGGTCAGGCAGCATCCAAGGAACAGGAGATTCGACGTTTCAAAGGGCTTCCTGAAGAAGGGCTTATGCCTGAAACATCGATGATTCTCCTGCTCCTTGGATGCTGCCTGACCTGCTGCGCTTTTCCAGCAACACATTTTCAGCTCTGATCTCCAGCATCTGCAGACCTCACTTTCTCCTCGAAGATTTTTGCCATCTCCAGGGGCCAAAGTGGTGGTTTCCAATTAAAGTGTAGACCGGTTTAAGTTACTGTAAGATTTCATCTAAAAAGTAAGCTTCAGCGGTAAATAATTTGATACTGGGAATGTATGTTGGCTCTTATTTATAGAGGTCTGTTTTCTTTAATGAAACACAAATCCATGAAGCAATAGATAGTGTCTATTAAACTTTTCTCTGATGTGACTCAACTTAAATTTGATGTTTGTTTTCAATCAGACAATCGTAAAATCATGCATCACGGAAACTTCAGTCCAACTTGTCCCTGCCAACCAGTTTCCCCAAACTAATATTGTCCCACTTGCCTGTGCATGACCCATACCCCTCTAAAGCTGTACTGTTCCTTCACCTGTGCAAATACATTCTAAATCTAACTGCACCTCCATCCAACACTGCCTGTTGCAGTTCACTGCAGACATTCTGTCTGTGAACATTGCGCCTCAGGTCTCTCCGAAAGATTTCTCCTCTTACTTTCAAATTATGATCTCTAATCCGGGACTCCCTGACCCTAAGTGAAATAGCTTGGCTATTCTTCTTATCTATGCCCCTCATGATTTCACACAATATTCCAAATCCAGCCTCACAAACAGCCTGTACAAGTGCAGCATGACATTCCAACTCTGGCATGCATTGATCTGAGCTAGAAGGCAAGAAGCCAAATGCCTTATTTTCCAACCTGTCTACCTGCGACAAATCTTTCAATTAACTGTGCACCTGAACCCTAAGGTCTCTCTGTTTGACATTAAGTCCCAGGAAACCTCCATTACTATGTAAGTCCTGTCCTTGTTAAAAAAAAATGCAAATCTTCACGTTTATCTCAATTAAATTCCATCTGCCACTCCTCGGCCTGTGGCCCAACTGTTCAAGGTCCCCTAGTAACCTTAGAGACTGTTTTTACTGTCTACTACACCACGAAATGTGGTGTCACTCTCAAACTTACTGGACATGCCAAAAATGAAGTGACTGCCTGGAATTCTAAACGCAGAAAATTCTGGAAGTTTAGCTGGCTGAAATTATTTGAAGAAGAGGTAGTTAGATTTTTGAAATTTCATGCAGTAAAGTGATATGTGGAGCCAGCACAGAATAACTCGCAACAGGTCAGCCCTGATTTCATAGAACAGCCAGCTGGCTTGAGGATAGCCTATTTCTGCTTCGATGTAGTGTTCTGGTATTCCCAATCAAGATCCTTCAGTTATCATGGGTTTGTAACGATAATGACATTGTGAGAATTCAAGCTTTCGAGTAGATCAACCTATTGGAGGAAAGACTTCCAGGGAATCAGAGAAAAAAAAACTTCAATCATCAAAATTAACATACAGCCATTTTTGAACTTCGAATTGTTAAAACAAATCTGCTTGCAACCCGCTCAGTGAGAAAGCATTCAGAACCATATTCAGAAATCGAAGCTTTGATGTAGGGAGGACTTTCTGGTGAATGGTGTGGTATTCTTCTTTGGATGGGATATTGAGTATGAGATTTTGCAGACCACGTTTCAGTTTTATAAGCCTTTGGTTCAGCCACGTTTGGAATCCTGGGCACAGTTCTGGTCACCTCGTTGCCAAAAGGATGCGGATGCTTTGGAGAGGGTGCAGAGAAGGTCCAATGGAATGTTGTCTGCTATGGACGGTGCTAGATTTGAGGAGTTGATGAGTAGATTAGAAGGATGTTCATTGGAAAGAAGGAAGTTGGGGGGGACCTGATTGAGTTCTGCGAAATCATGAGAGGTTTCGACAGGGTGAATACAATGAAACGTTTTCCCAGAGCGGAGATTTTGTGGGTGGCACGGTGTCACAGTGGTTAGCACTGCTGCCTCACAGCGCCAGAGACCCGGGTTCAATAACCGCCTCAGGCGGCAGACTGTGTGGAGTTTGCACATTCTCCCCGTGTCTGCGTGGGTTTCCTCCGGGTGCTCCAGTTTCCTCCCACAGTCCAAAGATGTGCGGGTCAGGTGAATTGGCCATGCTAAATTGCCCGTAGTGTTAGGTAAAGGGGTAAATGTAGGGGTATGGGTGGGTTGCGCTTCGGCGGGTCGGTGTGGACTTGTTGGGCCTGTTTCCACATTGTAAGTAATCTAATCTAAGACATCTAATCTACTCTAAGATTCAATTACTAGGGGTCACAAGTTCAAAGTGAGAGAGAAAAAGCAGCAGAGATCTATGTGGAATGCACTTCACGCAGAGGGTGGTAGGTGCCGAGAATGCATTGTCAGTGGGGCTTTTGGAGAGGGAACTATAGCATCATTTAAGATTTATCCAGGCAGATCCATGATTGAGCAGAGAGCAAAGGGATACAGATCCTTACAAAATAGGCGGCAGGTTTAGATAGTTGATCTGGATCTGCAGAAGCTCATTGGGCCAAAGGGTCAGTTCCTGTGCTGTTAGGTTCTTTCTTCTTTGACAACGACACAAGGATGCACAGAAACTGACAAACGGCTTGAAGGTGGCATGGTTGCTCAGTGGTGAGCACTGATGCCTCCCCGTCCCGAGACCCGGTTTTGATAACAACATTGGGTGACTGTGTGGTGTTTGCAAATTCTCGCCGTGTTTACATGGGTTTCCTCAGGGTGGTCCAGTTTCCTCCTACAGTCAAATGATTTGTAGGTTAGTGTGCATTGGCCATGCCAAATTGTCCACATGTTCAGGGATGTGCAGCCCATATCGATGAGGCATAGAAAGTGCACAGTTGCACGGATCGTGGAGAGGGATGGGTCTGTACTGGATGTTTGTATGAACTCGATGCCTGCTTCCACATTGTTGGATTCAATGATTATATGAACTGTTCTGTGGAACAACATTCAGAGAGTATGAAAGTGCTGAAATAGCAGAACTAATGGAAAACAAATATCATTCTCACAAAATATGTTATCTTGTTGGTCCACCTGTACAGCAAAATATCCATTCAGAGTCATCCAGTCAGAGAGACGTACAGCGTGGAAACAGACCCTTCGGTCCAACCTGTCCATGCCGACCATATATCCCAAGCCAATCTAGCCTCTCTTGTCAGTACCCGTCCCATATCCCACCAAACACTTCCTATTCATATACACATCCATAAGACATTTAAACGTTAAAAATGTGGAAGACTATACCACTTCCCCTGGCAGCTCATTCCATACATGTGCTACTCTCTGCGTGAAGACGTTGCCTCTTAGGTTTCTTTTGTATCTTTCCTTTCTCACCCACAAGCAATGTCCTCTAGTTCTGGACTCCCCCACTCCAGGGAAAAGGCTTTTTCTATTTATCCCATCCATGCCCCTCATGATTTTATAAACCTCATAAGATCACCCCTCTGCCTCCAATGCTCCGGGGAAAACAGCCCCAGCCTATTCAACCTCTCCTTATAGCTCAAATCATCCAACCCTGGCAGCATCTTTGCAAATCTTGACTGAACTCTTTCAAGTTTCACAACATCTTTCCGATGGGAAGGAGACCAGAATTGCACGCAATATTCCAACAGTGGCCTAACCAATGTCCTGTACAGCCGCAACATGACCTCCCAACCCCTGTAATCAATACACTGACCAATAAAAGAAAGCATACCAAAAGCCTTCTTCAACATCCTATGCACCTGTGACTCCACTTTCAAGGAGCTATGAACCTGCACTCTAAGGTCTCTTTGTTCAACAACACTCCCGAGAACCTTACCATTAAGTGCATAAGTCCTGCTAAGAGTTGATTTCCCAAAATGCAGCACCTCGCATTTATCTAAATGAAACGCCATCTTCCACTTCTCATCCCTTTGACCCATCTGAGCAAGATACGTGGTAATGTGAGATAACCTTCTTCGCTGTCCACTGCAACTCAAGTGTTGGTGTCGTTTGCAAACTTACTAACTATACCTCTTATGGTCACATCCAAATCATTTGCCCAAATGAGGAAAAGTAGTGGACCCAGCACCGATTCTTGTGGCACTCCACTGGTCACAGGCCTCCAGTCTGAAAAGCAGCCCTCCATCACCACCCTCTGTCTTGTACCTTTGAGCCAGTTATGTATCCAAATGGTTAGTTCTCCCTGTATTCTATGAGATATAACGTTGCTAACCAGTCTCCCATGAGGAACCTTGTTGAATGTCTTAATGAAGTCTATATAGATCATATCTACTGCTTTGCCCTCATCAATCCTCTTTGTGTCACTATTTTACAACATTAAATTACACAAATAAACGTGATGTGTACTTCCGGGAAAAAAATTAACTCAATACCGTTCAACATTATGTTTGGAAGAAAAATCTGAACATGTCCTACAAAACCACACATGATCTAACTTGGTTTTAATGACAACACCAAATGCATCAACCTCTTAAGAGATGTCATGACACATCTGTGAAGCAGGTGGGACTTGTCGTGGTCCACAGGTTGGGACTCAGAGCAGCGACACAGGAGAGCTGAATGTTGCTAGCAATTTACTGTGGGGGCAATGCAATTGTAATGAATTTGTAACAGTCAGATTATCGTAGTACGTATTAATTAATCACAGGCATCATACTGAGGAAATATTTATTCAAGCTCATAACGGACAAATACAGTGGCATCAATAATTGTATGAGGCGAACATGGTGGGACTAACCTGATGGTTCTAAATTGAGGTTATTTTGCGTTTGATAATGTTGGACATAATATTACATCTTCCTCTAATAGCTGCCCTTTGAAAACAGTCAGTCAAACATAAGTTTAAATTCAGGACCATGTAATCACCAGCAATTGGGGAATATGCTTCAAAAGTAACAATCGCTGGAAAATTATTGCAATAATCACAAAACAGTGAAATCATAGTAAACTACATGAAAAGGTAACAAGCTCATGTACACAATAAAAGTGAAAGTTCCATGTACTCATTATTTTCATATTCTCATTACAAATCATTTACAAATCACTCAAGGTATCATGAGTCATTTTGGAATGTGTGGTCTAAGGAAGAATGTTTTGGTCTTAAAGGGATTTCAGAGGAATTTCACAAAAATGATCCTGAAAAAGAATAATTTGTTATATCAGGAGGAGTTGAGGACAATGTATCTGTACTCAGGTGGAGTTTGGATGAATGAGGGGAAGTCCGAAACCTACAGAACACCGAGACATGGATAGAGAGGACGTGGAGAAGGTGTCTCTCGGAGGAGAATCTCGAATCCGAGGACAGTGTGAGGGGGAAGGGAAACTTAGAAGAGCTGAGATATGAGAATGTCTTCAGCCAACAAGTGTGGAACTCATTGTCATAGAAAGGCTGTGGAGACCGTCACTGTGTGTATTTAAGACAGCGATAATTTCTTGATGAGTAAGGGAGTCAAAGGTGACAGGGAGGAGACATAAGAATGGGGTTAAGAAACCCTTCAGCCATGATCAATTGGCTAGAGGATTCGTTGGGCCAAATGGGTTAGCTTATCATAGTCTCATGATCTCTGTAAAAGTAACAATTAACATTTGATCCACCCAAGTGTCAGGCAATTACTATCTCCAACAAAAGAGGTTCTAACCATCCCCCTTTGATATTCAGAGACACTACCATCACGTGAACCACCATTATCAACATCCTGAGGATTGTCATTGATCCAACATTGCGCTGGATTAGCCACATCAGGATTGTTTCCATAACAGTATGTCTGAGGCCTAGGAATTCTGCAGCGAAAGACTCACTTCCTAACTCCACACAGAAACCGCCAACTCTTTTGGGTTCATCTAACATTTCCTTTGTTTACTGAAGATACCCTGCATCTTGCCTTTTTTTCCCAGGAAATATCAGCCCGCTTGGTTGTCATCATAACCAGACAGCTTCAGTCTGACCCTCCACTGTCGTTCAGTAAAAGCAATGGGTGCCATCTGCGAGACGAATTGCAGAAGCTGACAAGGCTCCTCAGGCAAGCCCCCTCTGAACCTCACAGCCACAACTGTCTCAGAGCAGCAGATGTATGGGAATGGCGACACTAGCAAGTTCATTTCAAGCCAGTCACTTTCCTATCATGGAAAGACGTGGCCCTTCCTTCAGTTTTATGGATAGATTGAAAGATATCTGCACAGTTCCTTGAAGAGGAACACTTTACCAGGACATGGGCCATAGGCGGGCAAGTGTGAGTTGTTCCGTTTCAGCTCACGTTGGACGTCAGGATCAGTTTCTGTGCTGCCTGACTCAATGTGGGTGCTCTTCCAACAACTGGTCCTCACTTGTTTGAGGAGGCCCCTCACCACCATCTTCTCAAGTGTAATTCGGTAACGGGGAATAAGTGCTGACTGAGCCTCCTCAGCATTGCACTAATTATTCTCTAAAACGTTCTTAAACAAAACTGCTTCAGCACATGGAAATCAACATTATTGATGAAACCATGAGGAATTGGGTAACTTGGAAGTCAGCAAAAGTGCATCAAATTTCAGAAAGTAATGGGGGGTAGAGTTAAATGCATTGAACACAAATATTAGTGGATTTGATCACTTACCAATAATTCCAATAGTTGCGAGTATCGGGTAGTAGATTCCTGCGATTTGTAAGATTGCTGAATACTTCATTCTGTTCCACGCCGGTCCATTGGTTGCTGTAGAGACAATGATTCTGTCCGCCGAAATACAATAACCTTGTCAAGATAACCTCATTTTATTTGGAAGCCAAATTTCCTGTGAGACCCTAAATCTGTTTGAATCACTAATTACATTAGTCATCGTAATCTGAACAAGCACCAAATAAAGCACTTTCCTCTAAGGGTTGCAGCACAACATCTATGTTGATGACAGAAATGCCATTCATTTCCCAAGAAGTAGAACTAAATTATATCGTCACGTGTACTTAAGGAAAGAAGTACATGAGTGCAGTGAAAATTGTGCAATTTCGCTATTTCCAGCACCAACTTAGGTACTAAAGAACCTTGGTGCAAAACATTGGGTCAATAACAGAAAAGTAAAGAAACAAAGTTAAGAATTAAACATTACAATCCTTCTCAGTATGAAGTCAAAAAACAAAGAAGTAACATTAAAAGGTAAAAGACTACTTTTCAAATATTTCAAAAGATTGAACAATGGGCTACTGTTTGTAAATAGCTTCAGAGAACACCTCCAGGCCGCCCGAACCAACCAACCCAATCACCCCGTGGCTCAACACTTTAACTCTCCCTCCCACTCCACCGAGGACATGCAGGTCCTTGGACTCCTCCACCGGCAGAACACAACTACACGACGGCTGGAGGAGGAGCGCCTCATCTTCCGTCTGGAAACCCTCCAACCACAAGGGATGAATTCAGATTTCTCCAGCTTCCTCATTTCCCCTCCCCCCACCTTGTCTCAGTCGGTTCCCTCAACTCAGCACCGCCCTCCTAACCTGCAATCCTCTTCCTGGCCTCCGCCCCCACCCCACTCCGGCCTATCACCCTCACCTTGACCTCCTTCCACCTATCCCACCTCCATCGCCCCTCCCCCTAGTCCCTCCTCCCTACCTTTTATCTTAGCCTGCTTGGCTCTCTCTCTCTTATTCCTGATGAAGGGCTTATGCTCGAAATGTCGAATTCTCTATTCCTGAGATGCTGCCTGGCCTGCTGTGCTTTGACCAGCAACACATTTGCTACTGTTTGTAATAAAGCTATTCGATAACATACTGAGGTGTAGCTTCTCCTTCATTGTTGCTTCTTACGTCAACAAAATAATGGAGAGATTTTCCATGAGCAGGCATCTCACACAGATAGCCACTTGAGCCCTGTTGTCTCTGATCAAAGAAGGGAGCTCTGTATTTCTAAAAGGAGATTCCATTCAGAGCACCCTCAGAAATGCGGCATGATATTTCCATCCTGACAGATGCTTCCTGGCTCGAACTGTCTTATACTTGTTATGGGCGAAGGCAGAACTCTCAAAGCGTTCTTCAGCAGGCAATCCAGACCATAACTTTTCAGTTTGGTTCAGTACATGCACAGTGAGAATTACATGGAGTAAGCTAGCTAGGTGGACTTACAGGTTTTAAAACAGACAAAAAATAATCACAAAAATTCACAATGAAACACTAAGGACAGAATACAGAACCCCTCCAGAACTTAATCGATCTCAAACGGACTTAATTATGCTGTTCCAAAAACACACAACATTCCCAATAAGCAAACCCACTTAAAAATCAGTTAAACATAGCAGATCCTTCCAGATTGAAGTTTGAAGGGCAGAGAGACAGAATTTCCACACAGCTCATTGTTGAACTCCTAACTAGTTCTTGCCTGAGCTGAACTGCTCAGGTCAAGAGCTGACCACTCCCCTTTCATTATACAGGTAACTTCCATAATATGACAACATTGGCCTGAAGTCTCATCTGCTTACATATAAACAAAACGACCTCACAATACCCTTTAATCGCTGTACCAAATGCGACAATTACCTTATAGTCAGTCTCTTAAATGTGGCCGGAACGTTTTACGCACCAAATGATTTGATATTACGCACTTTGATTTGATGTTGTCCATTTGGCGTTACGAAAGCCAAAATCTCATTTGCTCTTTCTGACAGAGATACTTTCCAGTCAAACTTAGAATTCTAAGTTGGTTGTCCCACTTTTTCGACACAGTCCTCCGACTGTGGAATTGGGTATGCTTCATTCTTTGTAACGGCGTTGAGTTTGCAACAGTCCACACATAATCGCTGGCAACATCGTTGTCACCATGACTAAGGGCGAGTTCTAGTCACTGTATCTCATTTTGAGTGTGCCACCTTGGAGCATGCAATCCCCTTCTGAACCTATGCCAACTTTAGATGGCTATGCCCACAAGAACGTTGTTCATTGTATTACCAAGTCCTATAGCTACATCATTCACAATTAAGTTAGTACTTCCCAGTTTATTTCCACAGATCTCCCCACGTGATAGTAATAACTTTTTCAGGTCATTTCGATTTTCTTGTGGAAGGTAACTCAATAATTTACCCCAATTTTTGACAACTTCTTCATTGTCTAATTTGATTTGAGGAATGCCCAACTCAGAATCCTCTGAACTTGCTTCTTCCTTCTGTGCTGTAATCATTAACACCTTCTCCTCTCGCGTTCCTTCCCTATGAAAATGCCTTTTGAGCATATGTGAGATTTCTTCCTGTTTGGAGTCCATATCAAGTCAGTCACCTCACTCAGTATCCTTTCAATTCGAAAAGGTCCATTAAACCTTGCTTTTAAAGGCTCATCTATAACCGTAAATAACACAAATACCTTGTCCCCAATTGCAAAATTGCCATATCGTGATTTCTTATGCACTTCCTGTTTATTGTATGCTGTGATACTTTCAATGTTGTCATGCCAGCTTTCCAGCTCTAGTTAATCGTTCTCTAAAGTTTGACACATAGTCCAAATGGGTGGTCTCTGAATTCTGGCTGCTTCATTTCTCCTTAATCAATTTTAACGGTCTTCTTAGCTCATGCCCAAAATTTAATTCAAATGGACTCAACGTGGTCGCTTCATTCGAAGTATCTCTAACTGTACAAGACATAAACGGAGCCCCCTTATCCCAATCATCTGTATGACCCTGACGGTAAGTCGGCAACATGGTCTTTAATCTTTGATGCCATCTCACTAGCACTCCCTGAGATTCCAGATGGTACGCAATAGATTTGAATTCCTTTCTTCCCAAGTTTTCCATAACATCCTTCAATAGTTTGGATGTGCAGTTTAATCCTATAGCTGACAGGATCTCAATTGATAGTCTGTATCCAGTAAACAAAATAAAGAAGTTCTTCTCCAAGCATTTTAGCTGGTGTTGCCTCTGGAACTCTAGTCTACTCACCCATTATTGTAATAAATACATATTCCCACTTTTTGTTTGAGGTAGGGGACCTATGCAATCAGCTGCAAATGTGTTGCTGGTCAAAGCACAGCAGGCCAGGCAGCATCTCAGGAATAGAGAATTCGACGTTTCGAGCATAAGCCCTTCATCAGGAATAAGAGAGAGAGAGAGAGCCAAGCAGGCTAAGATAAAGGGTAGGGAGGAGGGACTAGGGGGAGGGGCGATGGAGGTGGGATAGGTGGAAGGAGGTCAAGGTGAGGGTGATAGGCCGGAGTGGGGTGGGGGCGGAGAGGTCAGGAAGAGGATTGCAGGTTAGGAGGGCGGTGCTGAGTTGAGGGAACCGACTGAGACAAGGTGAGGGGAGGGGAAATGAGGAAACTGGAGAAATCTGAATTCATACCTTGTGGTTGGAGGGTCCCGCCTGGGAACCCTCCAACCACAAGGTATGAATTCAGATTTCTCCAGTTTCCTCATTTCCCCTCCCCCCACCTTGTCTCAGTCGGTTCCCTCAACTCAGCACCGCCCTCCTAACCTGCAATCCTCTTCCTGACCTCTCCGCCCCCACCCCACTCCGGCCTATCACCCTCACCTTGACCTCCTTCCACCTATCCCACCTCCATCGCCCCTCCCCCTAGTCCCTCCTCCCTACCCTTTATCTTAGCCTGCTTGGCTCTCTCTCTCTCTTATTCCTGATGAAGGGCTTATGCTCGAAACGTCGAATTCTCTATTCCTGAGATGCTGCCTGGCCTGCTGTGCTTTGACCAGCAACACATTTGCAGCTGTGATCTCCAGCATCTGCAGACCTCATTTTTTACTCGAAGACCTATGCAATCAATCAAGACTCTTGTGAAAGGTTCCTCAAATGCTAGAATAGATATTAAAGGTGCAGATTTTATTACTGCCTGTGGTTTTCTGATTAGCCGACATATATGACACGTCTGGCAAAATTCAACGACATCCTAGTGTAGTCCAGGCCATAAAAAAATGCCTTTGTATTTTTGCCTGAGTTTTCCTCACCTCCAAATGGCCTCCAAGTGGTCGCTCATATGCCACTCGCATCATCGCTTTTCTATACCCTACTGGCAAAACAATTTGATGAATCCCTGCTCATTTCTCATCGGCTTGAAGGTGTGATGGTGATCATTTCCTTAGAAAGACATCATTTGTTTAGTGAAGACACACAGGTATGCATTCACTCTCCTTCTCTCTAAATGCCTTTTGATACAAGTGTTTTAAGTTCTCACCTTTCTGCTGTAATTCAATCAGCTTAGCACAGCTAAAGATACTTGCATATGCCTTGTGATCTCTCCTGCTTCAACTTGTGCTCCTGCAATCTTTTGATCACACAATCCGGGAAAATTTCTGGGGAAAAAAAAACATTCTTGATTTCTTCAGTAGCCTGTGTCTCCATTGGCTTTTCAAGTAGATGAGGCAGCTCGCCTACGGTCTCTCAGCTAGATCATTCGCCAGGACAAATTGTATTCCTGGAGCTGAGAGTTTGTTCGGTACAAACTTTCCACTCTTCTCTGGACTCTCTAGCCTCACTTTAGTTGAGCACTTTTTGTCTCCCCATGAATTCCCGTTACAAGTACCCGTTCTGGCAATAGTCCCTCAGGAGTGCATATCCTCTCATTCTTCAGCATTACAGACTGATAGGACCCTGTGTCCCTTAATATTGTAACCTCCTTACATACTACTTCTGACCTATGTGACCCTTGCATGCATATTTTTGAAGCAAATCTAGCACCTCGTCCTTAATCAACCTCTGATCATCTTGTACACTCGCAGGAAGTTGTCTAACTTCCCTTGTGCTTTTTGTTACTAGTCCAACAAAGCTTCTAGGCTTGTCTGATTTCTGCACACCTGGCTTTCGCCCAGCCCAACAACACTGTGATTTCATGTGGCCCACTTTACTACAAAAGAAAACATCGGAGCCTTCGAACCCCTTTGTCCACCTCACTGGTTCCTTTTTGACCCTGGGGTAAGTTATCCTGATGATCTTCGCTGAGACCTACTTTTCCCTTTCCACATGAGGATATTCCTTTGCCCCGATGTTTCTCCCTCAGGGACTGACATTGATTCTGGACCAACCACTACAGCGGACAGCTGAAACTGACACCCGGAAGCGGCAAGGACAGACCGCTATAAATACCGGAAGAAACATCAAAGAAGCGCTTCGCAGGAGGCTCCACAGCACTGATGATGTCGCCTAGCCAGGGGACGAAACGTTTGCAACAAAAACTTCCAGCTCGGTGAACAGAACCACAACAACATTGATTCTGGAAGCCAAACCGAGTTTTATGGGTCAGCAAATAATCATCAGCCACTTCAACTGCTCACCTTGCCATGTTAACTGTCTGCTCTTCCACATGACCTTCAGCCTTTATCTCCTGCCTTTTAAACTTTCTTTATTTTTTTAAGTGTCAGTTTTTGAAGTTC
The DNA here is from genome assembly GCF_020745735.1 of Hemiscyllium ocellatum. NCBI lineage: Eukaryota > Metazoa > Chordata > Chondrichthyes > Orectolobiformes > Hemiscylliidae > Hemiscyllium > Hemiscyllium ocellatum. The sequence goes on along the minus strand of NC_083440.1, from coordinate 3,407,910 downwards.
AAAAGCTCTTTCCTTTTCCTTTCTCTGCTCTCTCGTTTTCCCTCTCTTCTTCAGTTAATTGCAACTCAAACTATTCAATTTCTGCCATCCTTTCCTCTTATTCTCGCCTCTAACTCGAGCAGCTTCATTTGCAATTGCATTCTTGCCATCTCTGTTCATTCTGATGGTTTCTCCAGCAAGTTTAAATGCTTTTTTTAGATTAGATTAGATTACTTACAGTGTGGAAACAGGCCCTTCGGCCCAACAAGTCCACACCGACCCGCCGAAGCGCAACCCACCCATACCCCTACATTTACCCCTTACTTAACACTACGGGCAATTTAGCATGGCCAATTCACCTGACCCGCACATCTTTGTGACTGTGGGAGGAAACCGGAGCACCCGGAGGAAACCCACGCACTCACGGGGAGAACGTGCAAACTCCACACGGTCTGTCGCCTGAGGCCGGAATTGAACCCGGGTCTCAGGCGCTGTGAGGCAGCAGTGCTAACCACTGTGCCACCGTGCCGCCCACCGTGCTGATCCACTGCTGCAATTACCTCTCCATTTCTCACAGAAACAGACAGTTGCAATTCTAGCTCGTCTGCTAATTCCTGCAGCCTGGGCTTGTTCACCTTTTATTAAACTTCCAAATCACCCACATCCTTTTCCAGAAAACGTTTGGCGACAGAAAGAGCCATTACTATCCCAAGCTTTGTCTACCCAACCGACCCAACACCCGAAGTAAAGATGCCAGCACCTACCACTTGCTGTTTGAAATCCCGCAAAGAGCCCCAATCTGTTATGGACTAGGCCAGACCACTCAAAAGTATCTTCGGCAGGCAAACCCAGATCATAACATTGTAATTTGTTTCAGTACGTGTACAGTGAGATTTACACGGAGTAGGCTAGCTAAGTTGACTACCAGGTTTTCAAAGAGACAAAATAATCTATTCACAAAATTATACAACAAAATACAAAGAACAGAATAAAGAACCCACACTGAACTCCATCTATCCAAACGAGACTTAATAATGCTGTTCTGAGTATACACAACAGTCCCAATATGCAAAGCCCGTTAAATGGCAGTCAGGAAAATGGTGCAGATGCTTACAGGTTGAATTTAGAAGGGCAGAAAGGGAGAGAGATCTTCCACACAGCTCACTGTTGAACTCTGGACTGAACGGAACTGCTCAGCTAGAGAGCTGACCACTACCCTTTCCTTATACAGGTGACTTCTAGAACATGACCACCTAGTCCTGAATTCTCATCTGTTTACGTATTTATAAAAAGGCCTCTCAATACGCTTCAATCTCTATACCAAATCAACCTAATCGGCTCTGGTAGCATTTACGACCCCGCTGGAAAAGAAAACAGGACATTAAATCCTCGGAAAAAGATTTTAGAAAAACAGAACATGCAGAATGGACATTTTTTTATTGCTGGATGAGTAATTTGACCAAGGGAGAATGAAGTGAGACACCGAGTTAGTGGGCTTGTGTGCTAGTGTGGCAGGCATGTAGAGAGCCAAGTGAGGAGGGGTTAGATGCCAACTGGAATGTAGTTGGTGTCCTGCTTATAATAAGGTGAACCAGGTCAACTTCATAAAATGACTTTTGTGTTTGGAGCTGTTACCTTGATCCAATCAGGGTGTCCGGACTGACTAATATAAATGGGAGTGTCTAGGCCTGCCCCTCTTCCGTGGTTACGTTAAAGCCCTGGTGTCCTTGGAGAAGGAGCACGCGGTGTCCACCAACACCCTGGAGTTGTTCAGGGAGAGTTGGGCGCCGCAGGGAGTAGAGTGCATTATTTCCCCCTCCAACACTATTTGGATTTAGTCCCTGCCCTCCCCTTCACACAGCATTTCTCTTCAATGTGAAGGGCACTGCTTGTCACTGGCCACCTAGGTGTTTTCCTATCTTCCTGGTGGTGGAAATTGAATAAAGATTCGTGCACCTTGTGTCGCTCACTGTGTCTCACACCTACACACACAAAAGAAAAAGATAAATAAATAAATAACTGGGAGCGTCAGAGTTCTGTTCATTGAGAGCTTGGTCTGAAGAAGCTGGGACAATATCAAAGACTTTTCAGGTGTAACTAAAGGATCATTTAGAGACGGGATAATGGCTTCTGTGGCACTGGGATTAATGAAATAACCTTGCGAAAACACTTACTCACTGAAGCCACACTGGACTTCAAACAAACACTTCAATTGGCTTTGTCATCTGGAAATGCAGCATGTGGAGCATGCGATATGTCAATGCAATAAGACACTCTCGCAAGAACAACTACGCTGGGGAATATCACTCGAGTGGAGGCAATGACACAGCTTCACTCAGGACATATCGTTGGACAGAGGGTCTCCAAATCAGCCCACAGCAAAACCCGAAAACAAAATCAAGTCTTTGCCGAGCGGTTCATGCTTCCTTCAGGAGCTGGGTGGGAAAGACAATGGAACTATTGCTGGAATGAGGACCTGCGAGAGTAAAAAGTGTCCCACTGGGCCTGCGAATTGAATAAGAGAACTCATAGGCTGGTATCCAGGGGAGTGCACACACCAAGAAGCCCACCTACATCTGGCTTGCAACAATTCAATTGCATGGCAGTTCGCAATCCAGAACTGACCACAGTAAGTACCTGCTGAAATGGTCACCCAGCTCGAATGCAGTATGATGCTGGTGCAGCTATATCATTGATTGAAGCGTTTGTCTTTCAGAAACTGCCCTCTGAACTCCAAATTAAGTTTGCGTAAGACCTCGATTCGACTGACAACCAACACTGGGTAACCTTTTCAGATTAAGGGTACAACACCACAGAACATAGAAAAATACAGCGCAGTACAGGCCCTTCGGCCCTCGATGTTGACCACCTAACCTACACTAGCCCACTATCCTCCATATGACTATCCAATGCCCATTTAAATGCCCATAAAGAGGGAGAGTCCACCACTGTTACTGGCAGGGCATTCCATGAACTCACGACTCGCTGAGCAAAGAATCTACCCCTAACATCAGTCCGATACCTACCACCCCTTAATTTAAAGCTGTGCCCCCTTGTAATAGCTGACTCCATACGTGGAAAAACCATCCGGTGATGGTTTCACATGTTTCAGTTGTTTCAGTTACCACTGATTTTAGCAAAAGTGCCGGGCCCAAGTTGGATGGAGCGCAATTGATAAAAACTCACCTTGATTGGCTCCGAATTTTGCTGTTGGAAGATAGCTGGCCGAATACAATCGCAACTAATTACCCAGAGGATTTTCAGGAAGGTTTTGGGGATTATCAAAGGAGGCAGTTCCAACATGCGTGCACAATGCCCGTTGACCAAGGAGCAAGTCCATGATTCCAAGAGGCCCGCTCAGCGCCTAACCGCCAACACCACCGACAGAAATCAGGAGATCTGATGCTGCAAGCCCAAACCATTCCTCAGGGTGAAGGGCTTATGCCCAAAACGTTGACTTTCCTGCTCCCCGAATGCTGCCTGGCATGCTGTGCTTTTCCAGCGCCACACTTCACCATGATCTAACTTTGCTTTCCTTTCTGAATTACTCAGAAGTGTGGCCTCCATTTGTGTCTTTCAACTAGCAGCGTCTGACTGGCGAAAAAATGCTCACGTGGTGATGGCAGCAGCTTGGGTTTGGGGTGGACATGTGCAGGTTGGTCGTCGAAGAAGGACAACATGTTTTTCAAGTCACAACAAATTTTAAAAAGTCTCGAGTTTGCACTTTGCACACTTTGTCACTTTATTTGCTCTCTTTTCATTCTTCTTCCATCACCTCCTTTTGATTTATTCTTTAAAATGTTTAGCGTGTCATTTCCAATTTGATTTAGTGTTCTTTTCTCGGTTCAACACCTGAATTTCATCTTTCGGATGTAATTCAATCTCAAAAGCAAATAGAGTCTTAGTTTTTTTCGAATTCAGTGTTCAGTCTCATTACTTTTAACCTGAGAGTCCGGGATTCAAGTCTCAGAAAGACCATAGATTACACTAAATGATCTTTATTCAATTAATGTGATTCTTTTTCTCATAGTCACAGATATTAGAATAGGAACATATACTGTATATGTGTCTGTGTGCGTTTCTATCTCTCTCTCTCTTGCTGTTCATCTGTGTTTACGTGGTCTGCCTTTGTATCATTGTGTGTTTAGATGCGTGTTTCTATGTGTGTGTGTTTGATGAGGTCTACCTGCACTTTCTCCGAGACAGAAATTTGAATGAATGAGTTAAAACATGAGGAATAAAAATCCCAGTCTCTTTCTCTCTTTGTTTCCCTCGCTGTTGTCTTGTGTCGAAAGTGATTCCCCCGACATTTTCATTTAGCAACTGTGCTCTCTCTCTCGCTCATTATCATACCTACCGCCAGTCTTCACCCTGCCTTCTATCAGACCTACCATCAGTCAACGTCTATCTCCCTCTCTGATGGTTAGATTGAAAGTACATCAACGCCTCGTTTCTTCTCTATTATATTCAGTCAGTGACCCACTGCAATATAACCCAGATTGACACATCTCTAGTGCATCATTTTTACGGTTGTCTTCAATTATATCATTCGAGGATTAGACTACATGAATTTCGAAATAATATTTGAAGAGTTTAGAAATATAGTTGAGGGGGTTGAGTTTCTGAACAAACTCATCAATTTACTCAGCAACCCAGTCCAATTTCAGGCAGAAAATCAAGTATGCGTTGAAATCTCCAATGAATGAAAACACTGCACGTCTGAAAGTGAGCCGACTGTGTCACAGCATTTCCACTCTGAGTTTCAAATTTCGGCGTGACCCCAAATGAGGAGCAGTTCAACAACAGGGTAAAAACAATGACTGCAGATGCTGGAAACCAGGCCTTGTAGAGAGAGGAGGAAAACTTCTTCAAGGCAGGCATCCTTGCAAGACCATTCCTTCTGTGACTACCTGGTCAGGTCCACGCCCCCCTACGACCCACCCTCCCATCCTGGCACCTTCCCCTGCCACCGCAGGAACTGTAAAACCTGCGCCCACACCACCTCCCTCATCTCCATCCAAGGCCCTAAAGGAGCCTTCCACATCCATCAAAGTTTTACCTGCACATCCACTAATATCATTTATTGTATCCGTTGCTCCCGATGCGGTTTCCTCTACATTGGGGAGACTGGGCTCCTCCTAGCAGAGCGCTTTAGGGATCATCTCGGAGACACCCGCACCAATCAACCACACCGCCCCGTGGACCAACATTTCAACTCCCCCTCCCACTCTGCCGAGGACATGGAGGTCCTGGGCCTCCTTCTCTGCCGCTCCCTCACCACCAGACGCCTGGAGGAAGAACGCCTCATCTTCCGCCTCGGAACACTTCAACCCCAGGGCATCAATGTGGACTTCAACAGTTTCCTCATTTCCCCTTCCCCCACCTCACCCTAGTTCCAAACTTGCAGCTCAGCACTGTCCCCATGACTTGTCCGGACTTGTCCTACCTGCCTAGCTCCTTTTCCACCTATCCACTCCACCCTCTCCTCCCTGACCTATCACCTTCATCCCCTCCTCCACTCACCCATTGTACTCTATGCTACTCTCTCCCCACCCCCACCCTCCTCTCGCTTATCTCTCCACGCTTCGGGCTCACTGCCTTTATTCCTGATGAAGGGCTCTTGCCCGAAACGTCGATTTCGCTGCTCGTTGGATGCTGCCTGAACTGCTGTGCTCTTCCAGCACCACTAATCCAGAAGCAGTTCAACAACGCTTTAGTTGTAATGGAGTTGAGATTTTGTTGGAATGAGTGTGGGGACAGGACGGGCAGGTCAGGATGGTGAACGTGAGGAATATTGGCTCCTCCAAGATTTCGATTATCACCTTGTCAGATTAGTTCCTTATCAACGTGTCATTAAAGGGAAAAACAAAATAAATGCAACTGTAGAAATCATGGTCAACGTATTATTTAGAAATAATGTAAACATAAACCACTGTGACATTGTTCTCTTCCTCTGTAATTTTTTTTTCTTTCATTTGAAAACCCTTGAGAGTTTTGACACCCGCACACACTTATTTCTGGAAATCCCAAGTTTGAACTGACGGAGGTCATCATAATACGTCTCTCATTGTAAATCTGGACCCCCGAGAGGGGCCTCTCGGTTCCGCGATTGGTCAAATAAGCAGAAGCAGCTGAGTCTGTTTTAACAAGTTTTAGCAATTTGTTATGACGCCCGGCAGAGGCTACCCAGCAATGCGTGGGTTAAGCAGCTCTATGCACTCTGGAAAAGCTGCGCACAATCTTAAAACACAGACAACTTTTATTGGTCTCTTAACAAACCGAACAATCGTAATTGCAAAATTCATCCTATAAAGTGAAATGATGTGGCAAATAATCATAAAATTAAACCAACGGTATTTCCTGGGAATTGACATGTTTTGCACTTCTTTATCTCCGGGACACCTGGTTTCCGAGGTCAATTAGGATATTTTAATAATGTCATATCTTACTTAGTTAATTCATACTATGAACAGAACATTGTTTGCTAATCTATTTCAATTAGCACTTTTCAGCAAAGTTAGATGGTATTGCTCCTAGAAATCACTTGGTGATGCTATTTTATGTTAGTTGCATTAGGAAGCCATTTTTTAGTTTGTAAACGCATGCGTTAAGTAGTTGCTCCTTACAACACCATAAATCCAGATTTAAATCCTCACCATCACATTATCTCACACCCAGCAGCTCCTCCATTTCCATATGACGTTTTTGCTGCATAACCTGCAGCTCCCTTGTACAAGTTGTGCAGAAGGTCTTGCTTACATATCCAGTATCCCTTCTGTTTGAGAGTATCCATCTGGCAGCAGTCTGCTTGGCAGCGTTTGATCAAGAGAACGAACTTGGCCGACTGGCCTTCGCATTTTATTACCTTGGTTGGACACGTGCCCACCTCCCATCAGCTGATTTGAGGGACAGAGAGAGAGATGGACACAGAGAGAGACAGAGAGATAGGATTGAGAGAGAGAGAGAGAGGGATGGAGAGAAAGAGAGAAATGGATAGAGAGACAGAGAGAGAGCGGGACAGAGAGACACAGAGAGAGAGGGACAGAGAGACAGAGAGAGAGAGAGACGGACACACTCACACAGAGAGGGACAGAGAGACAGAGGGACACAGAGAGAGAGATGGACAGAGTGAGAGGGAGAGAGACAGAGAGAGGGACAGAGAGAGAGAGGGGACAGAAAGACAGAGAGAGAGGGATACAAAGAAAGAGAGGGACAGAGAGAGAGAAAGGGACAGAGAGAGACAGACAGAGAAGAGAGGGACACAGAGAGAAAGAGACAGAGAGACAGAGAGAGGGGGCACAGAGGGAGAGAGAAAGAGAGACAGAGAGACAAAGAGAGAGAGAGATGGTCACACACACAGAGAGAGGGGGACAGGAAGAGAGGGAGAGAGACAGAGAGAGGGACAGAGAGAGAGAGGGACAGAAAGACAGAGAGAGGGGTGGATACAGAGAGGGGGGGACACAGAGAGAGTGACAGAGAAGAGAGGGACACAGAGAGAAAGAGAGGGACAGAGAGAGAGAGGGATAGAGAGAGAGACAGAAACAGAGAGAGGGACACAGAGGGAGAGATAGTGACAGAGAGAGAGAGGGACAGAGAGACAGAGAGAGAGAGATGGACACACACACACACACACAGAGGGACAGAGTGAGAGAGGGGGATAGAGAGAGAGGGAGAGGTACAGAAAGACAGTGGCAGAGAGGGATACAGTAAGAGAGAGACACACAGAGAGAGGGAGGGACACAGAGAGACAGAGAGAGAGAGGGACAGAGAGATCTGGGAGAAAGACAGAGAGAGAGAGGGACAGAGAGAGAGAGAGGAACAGGGAGAGGGAGGGAGAGAGAGAGACAGAGGACACAGAGATAGGAACAGAGAGACAGAGAGAGACAGGGACACAGAGAGAGTGAGAAACAGAGAGAGAGAGAGTGAGAGAGAGAGAGAGACAGAGAGAGAGGGACAGAAAGAGCGAGAGATAGGAACAGAGAGAGAGAGGGACAGAGAGACAGAGAGACAGGGAGACAGAGAGAGAGGGGCAGAGAGACAGAGAGAGAGAGAGGGATAGGGAGAAAGAAAGAGAGGGACAGAGAAACAGAGTGAGAGAGGGTTAGGGAGAAAGAGAGAGAGGGACAGAGAAACAGAGAGAGAGAGGGACAGAGAGAAAGGGGGAGAGAGACAGAGAGAGAGAGAGCGGGACAGAGAGATGGAGACAGAAAGGGACAGAGAGAAAGAGGGAGAGAGGGAGGGAGGGAGAGACAGAGAGAGACAGAGACACAGAGAGAGTGAGAGACAGAGAGAGAGTGAAAGAGAGAGAGAGAAGGACAGAGAGACAGACAGACAGGGAGCCAGAGAGAGAGGGACAGAGAGAGTGCGTGAAAGAGAGAGAATGAGTGTGTGCATGAGAGAGAGAGAATGTGTGTGTGGGGGGGGGTGTGTGTGTGTGAGAGAGAGAGAGAATGCGTGTGTGTGTGAAAGAGAGAGAATGAGTGTGCGTGAGAGAGAATGTGTGTATGAGAGAGAGAGAGAATGCATGTGTGTGTGAGAGAGAATGAGCATGTGTGTGTAAGAGAGAGAATGCATGTGTGCGTGAGAGAGAGAGAATGCATGTGTAGGTGAGAGAGGGAATGAGTATGTGTGTGAGAGAGCGAGAACATGTGTGCGTGAGAGAGAGAATGAGTGTGTAAGTGAGAGAGAGAATGATTGTGTGCGTGAGAGAGAATGAGCGTGTGAGTGAGAGAGGGAATGTGTGTGTACATGAGAGAGAGTGAGTGTGTGCATGAGAGAGAATGAGCGTGTGCGTGAGAGAGAATGTGTGAGTGAGAGAGAGAGAATGCGTCTCTACGAGAGAGAGAATGAGTATGTGTGTGAGAGAGAATGAGCGTGTATGTGAGAGTGAATGAGTGTGTGCGTGAGAGAGAGAATGCGTCTCTACGAGAGAGAGAGAATGAGTGTGTGAGTGAGAGAGAGAATGTGTCTACGAGAGAGAGAATGAGTGTGTGTGTGAGAGAGAGAATGCGTGTGTACGTGAGAGAGAGAATGAGTGTGTGTGCGTGAGAGAGAATGAGCGTGTGAGTGAGAGAGAGAGAATATGTGCATGACAGAGAGACAGAATGAGTGCGTGTGAGAGAGAGAGAATGCGTGTGCGTGAGAGAGAGAACGTGTGCATGAGAGAGAATAAGTGTGTGTGAGAGAGAGAATGAGTATGTCCACGTGAGAGAGAGAGAATGTGTGCGTGACTGAGAGAGAGAATGAGTGTGTGTGTGAGAGAGAGAGAATGCATGTGCGTGAGAGATAATGAGTGAGTGACAGAGAGAATGCGTGTGTGCATGAGAGAAAGAATGTGTGAGTGAGAGAGAGAGAGAATGAGTGTGTGCATGAGAGAGAATGTGTGGGGGTGCGTGAGAGAGAGAATGCATGTGCATGAGATAGAGAATGCGTGTGTACGTGCGAGAGAATGAGTGTGTGCGTGAGAGAGAGAATGTGTGGGGGTGCGTGAGAGAGAGAGTGCGTGTGTGCAAAAGACAGAGTGCATGCATGAGATAGTGTGCGCACATGAGAGAGATAAAATATGTGCATGTGAGTGAGTAAAGGAGTGAGCGTGTGTGAGATATAGTGTGCACATGCATGAGTGTGTGTGAGTGAGAGAAAGAGAGTATGAGAGTGAGAGAGAGGAAGTGTGTGTGTGTGAAAGAGTCAGTGCACGCAAGTGTGTGTGTGTGTGTGTGCATGTGAGAGAGTGTGTGTATACAAGTGAGAGAGAGGGCATGTGTGAGAAAAAGAGTGTTGGCATTTGGAAGATTGTGCATATGTGCACAAGAGACTGTGTGTGTGTGCAAGAGAAAGCGTGTGCACATGTGAGAAAGTGTGTTCGAGCATGAGAGTGTGTGTGTGTCCGAGAGAGAAAGAGAGCGCATGCATGTGAGAGAATGTGTGGTCGTGCGAGAGAGTGTCTACATGTGAGAGGAAGAATTTGTGTCCACACTTTCTGTGTGAGTGTGCCTGAGAGATGGTGAGAGAGAGAGAGAAAGAGAGAGATTGTGGGTGCGAGAGAGAGGGGGGGAAAGACAGTATGAGCCTGTGTGAGAGAAATACCAACTGCGCGTGTGAGAAAAAGTGTGTGTGTGTGACAGGAGAGTGTGTTGCAGTGTGTGTGAGAGACTTTGCAAGTGTGTGTGAGAGAGACAGAGTTTTGGAGAGAGAGAGTGAGTGTGTGAGAGTGAGAATATATGAGATGGTGAATGTGAGGGTGTGGGGGTGCGTGTGTCAGAAAGTGTGTATGAGAGTGTGTGTGTAACAGAGAGTATGTGGAAGCAAGTGTGTGTGAGAGAGAGTGTAGAGAGAGAGAATGAGTGAGTGAGACAGAGAGAGAGCGCATATGTATGTCTGTGTTTGTGTGTGAGTGTGTGAGAGAGAGATTGTGATAGTGTGTGTGAAAATGTTTAGTGTGCATTTGTGAGTGACTGCGTGTGTAAGTGTGTGCGCATGTCAGTATGGATGTCTGCAAGTGTGTGAAAGGGCATGTGTGTGAGGGACTGAATGTGTGTATGAGGGAGTGTGTGTGTACACGCGAGAGAGAGTGAGTGAATGAGAGTGAGGGACGGTATATGGTTTGTGGATCATTACTGAGACAGGGACACAAACACATGGTTTATACACTGTTACATTATGGAGGGACAGCATTGACACGGAAACTGAGCACTCAGATGGACACAGACACAGACACACACACACACAGACACGCACACACACACTCACACAGACACACACACACACAGACACACAGACACACACACATCAGACACACAGACACACACAGACACACAGACACACACACATCAGACACACATCAGACACACAGACACACACACATCAGACACACAGACACACACACACACACACATCAGACACACATCAGACACACAGACACACACACAGATACACACACATCAGACACAGATACACACACAGGCACACACACAGACACGCACACACACACTCACACAGACACACACACACACAGACACACACACACACTCACACAGACACACACACATCAGACACACAGACACACACAGACACACACACACACACACATCAGACACACAGACACACACACAGATACACACACATCAGACACAGATACACACACAGGCACACACACAGATACACACACTCACACAAGCACACACGTCAGACACATAGACACAGACACACACACACATCAGACACAGATACACACACACAGACACAAACAGGCACACACACACACACACACACAGACACACACACTCACACAGACACACAGATACACACACACACACGATATACACACACAGACACAGACTCAAACACACACACACAGGCACGCACAAACACACAGACACACTCACACAGACACACACACAGACACACACAAACCCACACACAGACACACACACAGACACACACACAGACACACACAGATACATACACACAGACACACTCTCATACACATGCAGTCACACACACACCCACACACACACACACAGACATATGCCCACACACACACACACACACACAGACACACACACACAGACATAGGCCCACACACACACACACACACAGACATATGTCCACACACACATGCACACACACACACAGACATATGCCCACACACACACAGACACACCCACACACCCACACACACACAGACACACACACACACACACACACACACACACACACACACACACACAGACACGCACAGACATGGAAAGACTACAAACTCAGCACCAAGTTCTTTGTTGATTCACACTGCTCTGTTCTGATATCCCGTTAGATTTGTTGATTTGGAACATCCATGTGGACAGTTATCCTAATCCCATGTGCCATGTCCTGATCCCAAATTCCGTATTTCTAATGTCCCTCCTCAGTGTAATATCCAAACACCATTAATTCCCATTTCACTGTATTCCATCTGCAGGAGGCTGAGAGATGACCCAGTACAAATGGGAGGCTGAGAGATGACCCAGTACAAATGGGAGGCTGAGAGATGACCCAGTACAAATGGGAGGCTGAGAGGTGACCCAGTACAAATGGGAGGCTGAGAGGTGACCCAGTACAAATGGGAGGCTGAGAGGTGACCCAGTACAAATGGGAGGCTGAGAGGTGACCCAGTACAAATGGGAGGCTGAGAGGTGACCCAGTACAAATGGGAGGCTGAGAGGTGACCCAGTACAAATGGGAAGAGCTGTTTCAATCTGCAAAACCAGGACGAAAGTTTCTGAAGGTGTCAACCAAATTAGGTATGTTCACGGCATGCAGTTCATGCCTGTTTCTGTCTGCGTTTGTGTGTGTGTGTTTGAGAGACCATGCCTGTTTCTCTGTGTGTGTGTGTGTGCTTGAGAGACCATGCCTGTTTCTCTGTGTGTGTGTGTGTGTTTGAGAGACCATGCCTGTTTCTCTGTGTGTGTGTGTGTGTGTTTGAGAGACCATGCCTGTTTCTCTGTGTGTGTGTGTGTGTGCTTGAGAGACCATGCCTGTTTCTGTGTGTGTGTGTGTGTTTGAGAGACCATGCCTGTTTCTCTGTGTGTGTGTGTGTGTTTGAGAGACCATGCCTGTTTCTCTGTGTGTGTGTGTGTGTGTGCTTGAGAGACCATGCCTGTTTCTCTGTGTGTGTGTGTGTGTTTGAGAGACCATGCCTGTTTCTCTGTGTGTGTGTGTGTGTGTGTGTTTGAGAGACCATGCCTGTTTCTCTGTGTGTGTGTGTGTGTGCTTGAGAGACCATGCCTGTTTCTCTGTGTGTGTGTGTGTGTTTGAGAGACCATGCCTGTTTCTCTGTGTGTGTGTGTGTGTGTTTGAGAGTCCATGCCTGTTTCTGTGTGTGTGTGTGTGTGTTTGAGAGACCATGCCTGTTTCTCTGTGTGTGTGTGTGTGTTTGAGAGACCATGCCTGTTTCTCTGTGTGTGTGTGTGTGTGTTTGAGAGACCATGCCTGTTTCTCTGTGTGTGTGTGTGTGCTTGAGAGACCATGCCTGTTTCTCTGTGTGTGTGTGTGTGTTTGAGAGACCATGCCTGTTTCTCTGTGTGTGTGTGTGTGTGCTTGAGAGACCATGCCTGTTTCTGTGTGTGTGTGTGTGTGTTTGAGAGACCATGCCTGTTTCTGTGTGTGTGTGTGTGTGTGTGTGTGTGTGTTTGAGAGACCATACCTGTTTCTGTGTGTGTTTGTGTGTGTTTGAGAGACCATGCCTGTTTCTATGTGTGTGTTTGAGAGTCCATGTCTGTTTCTGTGTGTGTATTCGAGGTGGAGGGAGACCATGATTGGTATGTGTGTGTGTGGGATTGTGTATTTGGGAGACTATGCCATTTCTGTGTGTTTGAGAGAGAGAGAAAGAGACCATGCCTGTTTCTGTGTGTTTGTTTGAGAGACCATGCCTGTGTGTGTGTGTGTGTGTGTGTGTGTGTGTGTGTGTGTAAGAGAGACAGAACATGCCTGTTTCTGTGGGTGTGCTTTTCTGACAGGTGGTGCCTGTTTCTGTGTGTGTGTGTGTATGTGTGTATATGTGTGTGAGAGAGAGACCCTGCCTATTTCTGTGTGTGTTTGAGAGACCATGCCTGTTTATGTGTGTGTATGCTTGAGAGATAGTCACAGGTGAGGTGCCGGGAGACTGGAGGTTGGCAAACGTGGTGCCACTGTTTAGGAAGGGTGGTGAGGACAAGCCAGGGAACTATAGACCAGTGAGCCTGACGTCACTGATGGGCAAGTTGTTGGAGGGAATCCTGAGGGACAGGATGTACATGTATTTAGAAAGGCAAGGACTGATCAGGGATAGTCAACATGGCTTTGTGCGTGGGAAATCATGTCTCACAAACTTGACTGAGTTTTTTGAAGAAGTAACAAAGAGGATTGATGAGGGCAGAGCGGTAGATGTGATCTATATGGACTTCAGTAAGGCTTTCGACATGGTTCCCCATGGGAGACTGGTTACCAAGGTTAGATCTCATGGAATACAGGGAGAACTAGCCATTTGGATACAGAACTGGCTCAAAGGTAGAAGACAGAGGGTGGTGGTGGAGGGTTGTTTTTCAGACTGGAGGCCTGTAACCAGTGGAGTGCCACAAGGATCGGTGCTGGGTCCTCTACTTTTTGTCATTTACATAAATGATTTGGATGTGAGCATAAGAGGTACAGTTAGTAAGTTTGCAGATGACACCAAAATTGGAGGGTGTAGTGGACAGTGAAGAGGGTTACCTCAGATGACAACAGGATCTTGACCAGATGGGCCAATGGGCTGAGAAGGGGCAGATGGAGTTTAATTCAGATAAATGTGAGGTGCTGCATTTTGGGAAAGCAAATCTTAGCAAGACTTATACACTTAATGGTAAGGTCTGAGGGAGTGTTGCTGAACAAAGAGACCTTGGAGTGCAGGTTCATAGCTCCTTGAAAGTGGAGTCGCAGGTGGATAGGATAGTGAAGGCAGCGTTTGGTATGCTTTCCTTTATTGGTCAGTGTATTGAGTACAGGAGTTGGGAGGTCATGTTGTGGCTGTACAGGACATTGGTTAGGCCACTGTTGGAATATTGCGTGCAATTCTGGTCTCCTTCCTATCAGAAAGATGTTGTGAAACTTGAAGGGGTTCAGAAAAGATTTACAAGGATGTTGCCAGGGTTGGAGGATCTGAGCTACAGGGAGAGACTGAACAGGCTGGGGCTGTTTTCCCTGGAGCGTCGGAGGCTGAGGGGTGACCTTACAGAGGTTTATAAAATCATGAGGGACATGGATAGGATAAATAGACAAAGTCTTTTCCCTGGGGTCGGGGAGTCCAGAACTAGAGGGGCATAGGTTTAGGGTGAGAGGGGAAAGATATAAAAGAGACCTAAGGGTTCACTTTTTCACACAGAGGGTGGTACGTGTATGGAATGAGCTGCCAGAGGAAGTGGTGGAGGCTGGTACAATTGTAACATTTAAAATGCAGCTAGATGGCTAAGTGAATGGGAAGGTTTGGAGGGATATGGGCCAAGTGCCGGCATAAGATTCTAGATTGGGTTAGGATATCTGGTCAGCATGGACGAATTGGACCGAAGGGTCTGTTTCCGTGCTGTACATCTCTGTGACTGTAGAAGGGCTTATGCCCGAAACGTCGATTCTCCTGCTCCTTTGATGCTGCCTGACCTGCTGCGCTTTTCCAGCAACACATTTTTCAGCTCTGATTAGGTGACAGTATCCACCCTCTCCTTTTAACTCCAGCAGGTGGTGAATAGTAAGTGGACAGAGCTGAATATAATCTCTCCGATAAATTGTTGAAAGAAGCATCTTTGAGCAATACTTGAATAGGCAGGTTTTTTTATTTCAAAAATATACTTTATTCATAAATACTTTGATGATCTGTTTGGTTGGACATGCCATACATACGTAAACATTCCACTTCTTTGCATACCGAAACAGAGTAATCGTTCCTATTTACAGGTCTGTACAATTACATATTGAGCTGAGGTGTCAGCAGAGCCCAAATGACTGCGCGGGCCCCCTGATCTTCTTTAGACAGGCAGATGTTACACGGTGGTCTTTCCCCACCGCGCCTTGGCGGCAGCTGCCCCAAGCTTCACCGCATCCCTCAACACGTAGTCCTGGACCTTGGAATGTGCCAGTCTGCAACACTCAGTCGGGGTCAACTCCTTCAGCTGGAAGATCAACAGGTTTCGGACCACCCAGAGAGCGTCCTTCACCGAGTTGATGATCCTCCAGGCGCAGTTGATGTTCGTCTCGGTGTGCGTCCTGGGGAACAGGCCGTAGAGCACGGAGTCCCGCGTCACGGCGCTGCTCGGGACGAACCTCGACAAATACCACTGCATTCCTCTCCAGACTTCCTCTGCATAGGCACATTCCAGAAGGAGGGGTGTGACAGTCTCGACCCCCCCGCAGCCGCTTCGAGGGCAGCGTGCGGTGCAGCTGAGAGTCCGGGCGTGCGTAAAGGATCTCACAGGCAGAGCCCTTCTCACCACCAGCCAAGCCATGTCTTGGTGCTTGTTGGAAAGTTCTGGCGATGAGGCATTCTGCCAAATGGCTTTGACAGTCTGCTCAGTCTGCTCGATAGGATCCACCCTCTCCTTTTCCCGAAGGGTCACTACGTGCTGACCACTTCCTGATGGACTTGTGGTCAAAGGTGTTTGTCTTCATAAATTTCTCCACGAAGGACAAGTGGTACGGAACGGTTCAACTACTCGGAGTGTTCCGCGGCAGCGAGGCCAGGCCCATCGTTTGCAATACTGGGGACAGGTAGAACCTCAGTATGTAGTGACACTTGCATACCGGGGATCCACGCACAGCTTGATGCAGCCACACACAAAGGTGGCCATCAGGGTGAGGGTGACATTGGGTGCTTTTTGGGGTCCCCCACCCCGTTGCCCAGAACATCGTACAGCGAGTCCCTTTGGACCCGGTCCATCTTTGACCTCGATATAAACTGGAAGATGGCCCCGGGATGACTGCAGCGGCACAGCTTCTGGGAATAGGCCAGACCTGCGCCACGTATAAGAGCAGTGACAGTGTCTGGGCAGTAAATAAGAGGGAGATAGATTTGGTAAGTCAAAGTCCTTGCCAAAAGGTTTTAACATAACGAGGGGGTTAATTGGAGGATGAAGGTGTAACATAACAGAGAGGAGCGGTATACGCAGGTAACACATTGAAGCGCCCCCTATTGGATCATCTGCCTTTGGTTTATAAACCAGGGGAGAGCGCGAACGCAGTCCCCCACTACCACAAATGTTGCAGTCGAGTATCCCGCATTTGGGGACATCGCAGGCGTCAGCACACCCGAAGTGCAATGGGATTTTTTTTATTTCAAAAATATACTTTATTTATAAAATTTGCATAAAATAATTTGATACACTGTACATTAGGTAATGCCATACATATGTCAACATTTACATACACAGCTCAGAATTTTCATTATGACATACAGATCTGTGCATTTCTCACTCACATATTGAGCTGAGGTGTCAGCAGAGCCCAAATGACTGCGCGGGCCCCCTGTTCTTCTTTAGACAGGCAGATGTTACACGGTGGTCTTTCCCCACCGCGCCTTGGCAGCAGCTGCCCCAACCTTCAGCGCGTCCCTCAACACATAGTCCTGGACCTGGGAATGTGCCAGTCTGCAACACTCAGTCGGGGTCAGCTCCTTCAGCTGGAAGATCAACAGGTTTCGGACCGCCCAGAGAGCGTCCTTCACGGGGTTGATGATCCTCCAGGCGCAGTTGATGTTCGTCTCGGTGTGCGTCCCGGGGAACAGGCCATACAGCACGGAGTCCCGCGTCACGGCGCTGCTCGGGACGAACCTCGACAAACCCCACTGCATTCCTCTCCAGACTTCCTCTGCATTGGCACATTCCAGAAGGAGGTGTGTGACAGTCTCGTCCCCCCCGCAGCCGCTTCGAGGGCAGCGTGCGGTGCGGCTGAGAGTCCGGGCATGCGTAAAGGATCTCACAGGCAGAGCCCTTCTCACCACCAGCCAAGCCATGTCTTGGTGCTTGTTGGACAGTTCTGGCGATGAGGCATTCTGCCAAATGGCTTTGACAGTCTGCTCAGGGAACCACTCGATAGGATCTGCCCTCTCCTTTTCCCGAAGGGTCTCAAGGACACTACGTGCTGACCACTTCCTGATGGACTTGTGGTCAAAGGAGTTTTTCTTCATAAACTTCTCCACGAAGGACAGGTGGCACGGAATGGTCCAACTACTCGGAGCGTTCCGCGGCAGCGAGGCCAGGCCCATCCTTCGCAACACCGGGGACAGGTAGAACCTCAGGACGTAGTGTACATGGATGATGTTGCCGTTTTCTGCTCGGATCCGCTGTCCGTGCGCAGACTCATGTGCATTTGTGACCAGTTCGAACGGTCCTCGGGGGCCAAGGTAAACCGAGGCAAGAGCGAGGCCATGCTCTTCGGGGACTGGGCCGACCAATCCTCGATCCCCTTCACCGTCAGGACCGACCACCTGAAGGTGCTGGGTATTTGGTTCGGGGGGGGCTGGGGCGTGCGCCAAGTCTTGGCAGGAGCGTATCAGTAAAGTGAGGCAGAAACTGGGCAGATGGAGGCTACGGTCGCTCTCCATCACGGGAAAAAACCTGGTCATCAGGTGTGAGGCACTGTCATTGCTGTTGTACGTGGCACAGGTCTGGCCTACTCCCAGAACCTGCGCCGCTGCAGTCACCCGGGCCATCCTCCAGTTCATATGGAGTTCAAAGATGGACCAGGTCCGAAGGGACTCGCTATACAAAGATCTGGGCAACGGGGGAAAAAATACACCCAATGCCACCCTCACCCTGATGGCCACCTTTGTGTGTGGCTGCCCCGCCCCCTCTCTCCACCCCACCCCCTATCCCAGCCCCGCCCCCTCAGGCTGCACCAGGAACAGTGTCCCAGTGATGTCCCAGACACTTGGAGCTCTCTGCTCTCAGACACTGTTCACAATGGGGAGGTCAACGCCAAATAAAAGCTATTTTTAAACACTTGAACGATACTTTGAAATCACTTTTTCTTTCCCCCTCACCCCTACAAATTGAACAAACCCTCTTCTTGTGGAACTGCAGCGTTGCAATCTCCCACCCTCCCTGTGGATGCAGATGCAGATGCAGACCAACTCCTTCAGGAGACATCACGGCTAAGATTAAGGATTCCAGGCTACAAGGAAATATCTCTCCACATTGCTTGGATGTCACCTTAAACTGAGAGCACCATCTTCTCTGGATGCACATTCCACGGTTTCAACACCCTCTGTTATTTTGAAAAACACTCGCCTGTGATACAAATGCCAATATTATTATCATACGTCTTTGATTTATTTGCTTATTCATACTAATAATGAAACGTGTTTTCCCATAACACACAGTTCTGATGGTTGACGTACAAGATTAGATCCCCTAAGTGTGGAAACAGGCCCTTCAGCCCCACACAGACCCTTGGAAGGCTCATCCACCCAAAACCACTGCCCCCCTGACTGATGCACCTAACACTACAGCCAATTTAGCACGGGCAATTCACTTAACCAGCACATCTTTGGACTGTGGGAGGAACCCCACACAGGCACGGGGGAGAACATACAAACTCCACACAGTCGCCCGAGGCTGGAATCGAACCTACATCCCTGGCGCTGTGAGGCAGCAGTGCTAACCACTGGGCCACCATGCTACTCCCATATAGCACCTCTATAAACCCCACCTGTCCTAATTTACAGAGCAACTTTACAGTTCTGTAATTCCTGTGCCCTCTGGCTTTGAGGGAGCAAGATAATCTTTAATTTTAAAATGTATACTTTAATCGTTAAAATGTCTTTACATGTTTCTATTTTATCAGGGTACAGCAGCATATCAAAGAGACTAATAAACATCGGAGTTTTGTTCTAATCAACAAAGAAAAGGCATCTTTTCTTTGTCCAAGATTGCATTTTCAGAAGGTGATAAAGAGACCCCGATGATAACGGGTCTAACTGAAGATCGGGCTGGCCTCCCTGCTCCCAACGTTTCTGATTCCATGTGCTGATGTTCTCTCTGGAGTGCATGAGGGACCCCTCTGGTCTGAGTTGCTTTATTTAACTTGTGGACAGGCAGGAGGCTGGGAGAACACAGCAAGCCAGGCAGGATCAGGGGGTGGAGAAGTCAACGTTTGGGGTCTGACCCTTCATCAGGACTGGGCTTTTAACTAGTTACTGGGTCACCTCCGAGTACTGTTGGGCTGCAACAGTTTGATGTGAGAATGTACCTTGCATAAATTAATAACTTGATGTTAATTGACATTCTATAGCGGGAAGACTGTTATAAAACACAGTGTCGGATATTGTAATTTACCTATTGACTGAGCGAGACTGCTGTCTCGATAGCAGTTCGACTGAAACCCAGATCTACTGTCCCACCTGAAACCTTGCAGCACTGTCCTGTCAACAGCTATTCAATCGATCACGTTGGATGGCCTGTATATCTGTCTCTATATCTGTACCTATCCCAGCAGTCACTGCAGCAGAGGTTTATCTTCGTGTGAATCCAAGGACAGCGATGGGACCAGACGGAGTACCAGGCCGTGCACTCAGAGCGGGAGCAGATCAACTGGTAGAGGTCTTCTCGGACATCTTCGACCTCTCCCAGCAGCAGGCCGCTGTCCCGGCCTGTTACAAGAGGGCCAACATCATCCCTGTGCCGAAGAAGGCCCATGATGCAGCATGTCTGAATGCCTACCGCCCAGTGGCTCTAGCTTCGGTGGTCAGGAAGTGCTTTGAAAGGCTGGCCATGGCATTAATCACCTCCAGCCTCCCCACGATGCTTGACCCACTCCAATTTGCCTCTCGGACCGACAGATCCACGTCAGATAACATATCACTTGCCCTTCACTCCTCCCTAGAACATCTTGACACCAAGAGCAGCTACGTAAGAATCCCTCCCATCTCCCTCCCCTCTCCCTCCCCTTGCTTCCTCCTCGCCCTCCTCTCCCCTCTCCCTCCCCTCCCTTCCCCCTTAACCTCCCCTCCCTTCCCCCTCTCCCTCCCCTCTCCCTCCCCACTCCCGGCCCCTCCCCTCTCCCTCCCTGACCCCTCCCCTCACCCTCCCCTCTCCCGGCCCCTCCCCTCTCCCTCCCCTCTCCCAACCTCTCCTTCCCTGTCCCCTCCCCTCTCCCTCCCCTCTCCATCCTCTACCTCTCCCTCCCTCCCCCTCCCCTCTCCCTCTCCCTC
The DNA here is from genome assembly GCF_020745735.1 of Hemiscyllium ocellatum. NCBI lineage: Eukaryota > Metazoa > Chordata > Chondrichthyes > Orectolobiformes > Hemiscylliidae > Hemiscyllium > Hemiscyllium ocellatum. The sequence continues at coordinate 3,387,245 of NC_083440.1, read as the reverse complement.
CTCTTTCTTCCCCCCTCCCTCCCCCTCCCCCCCCTCTCCCTCTCCCACTCCCTCCCCTCTCCCCTCCACACCCCCGTCCCCTCTCTCTCCCCACTCCCTCTCCCTCCCCTCTCCCCCTCTCACCCTTCTCCCTCCCCTCTCTCTCACCCCCCTCTCCCTCCTCTCCCTCCCCCTCCCCTCTCCCTCTCCTTCCCCCTTCCACTCCCCTCTCCCTCCCCTCTCTCTTCACTCCCTTTCACTCCCTCTCCCTCCCTCTCCCTCTCCTTCCTCCTCTCTCTCTCCCCTCTCCCTCTCCCCCCTCTCTCCTCTCTCCCTTCCCTCCCTTCCCCCTCGCCCTCCTCTCCCCTCTCCCTCCCCTAACTTCCCCCACCCTCCCCTCCCTTCTCCCTCCCCTCTCCCTCCCTCCCCCTCCCCTCTCCCTCTCCCTCCTCTTTCTTCCCCCCTCCCTCCCCCTCCCCTCCCTCTCCCTCTCCCACTCCCTCCCCTCTCCCCTCCACACCCCCGTCCCCTCTCTCTCCCCACTCCCTCTCCCTCCCCTCTCCCCCTCTCACCCTTCTCCCTCCCCTCTCTCTCACCCCCCTCTCCCTCCTCTCCCTCCCCCTCCCCTCTCCCTCTCCTTCCCCCCTCCACTACCCTCACCCTCCCCTCTCCTTCCACTCCCCTCTCCCTCCCCTCTCTCTTCACTCCCTTTCACTCCCTCTCCCTCCCTCTCCCTCTCCTTCCTCCTCTCTCTCCCCTCTCCCTCTCCCCTCTCTCCTCTCTCTCCCTTCCCTCCCTTCCCCCTCGCCCTCCTCTCCCCTCTCCCTCCCCTAACTTCCCCCACCCTCCCCTCCCTTCTCCCTCCCCTCTCCCTCCCTCCCCCTCCCCTCTCCCTCTCCCTCCTCTTTCTTCCCCCCTCCCTCCCCCTCCCCTCCCTCTCCCTCTCCCACTCCCTCCCCTCTCCCCTCCACACCCCCGTCCCCTCTCTCTCCCCACTCCCTCTCCCTCCCCTCTCCCCCTCTCACCCTTCTCCCTCCCCTCTCTCTCACCCCCCTCTCCCTCCTCTCCCTCCCCCTCCCCTCTCCCTCTCCTTCCCCCCTCCACTACCCTCACCCTCCCCTCTCCTTCCACTCCCCTCTCCCTCCCCTCTCTCTTCACTCCCTTTCACTCCCTCTCCCTCCCTCTCCCTCTCCTTCCTCCTCTCTCTCCCCCCTCTCCCTCTCCCCTCTCTCCTCTCTCCCTTCCCTCCCTTCCCCCTCGCCCTCCTCTCCCCTCTCCCTCCCCTAACTTCCCCCACCCTCCCCTCCCTTCTCCCTCCCCTCTCCCTCCCTCCCCCTCCCCTCTCCCTCTCCCTCCTCTTTCTTCCCCCCTCCCTCCCCCTCCCCTCCCTCTCCCTCTCCCACTCCCTCCCCTCTCCCCTCCACACCCCCGTCCCCTCTCTCTCCCCACTCCCTCTCCCTCCCCTCTCCCCCCTCTCACCCTTCTCCCTCCCCTCTCTCTCCCCCCCCTTCTCCCTCCCCTATCCTCTGCCTCCGCTCTCCCTCCCCATCTCCCTCTCCATCTTCCTCCCGTCCCTTCCCCACTCCCTCCCCCTCTCTCGCTCTCCCTCCTCTTTCTTCCCTCTCCCTCTCCTTCCCCTCCCCCTCCCCCTCCCTCGCCCTCTCCTCCTTTCCCCCCTCCCTCTCCCTCCCCTCTCCCTCTTCCTCCCCTCGCCCTCCCCTAACTTCCCCCTCTCCCTCCCCCTTCCTCTCCCTTTCCCTCCCCCCACCTCCTCTTCCTCTCCCTCCCCTCCCCTCTCGCTCTCCCTCCCCTATCCCTCCCCTCCCCCTCTCCCTCCCCACCCCCTCCCCTCTCCCTCCCCCCACCCCCTCCCCTCTCCCTCCCCTCCCCCTCCCCCTCTCGCTCTCCCTCCCCTATCCCTCCCCTCCCCCACCCCCTCCCCTCTCCCTCCCTCCCCTCTCCCTCTCCTTCTCCCTCTCCTTCCCTTCCCCTCCCCTCTCCTCTCCTCTCCCTCCCTCTCACTCCCCTTACCTTCTCTCTCCCCTCTTTCTCCTCTCTCCCTCCCCTCCCTTCCCCCTCGCCACCCCTCCCCTCGACTTCCTCTGCCTTCCCCCTCAACCTTCCCTCCCCTCCCCTCTCTCTCTCTTCCCTCCCTCTCCTCTCCTTCCCCTCTCCCTCCCCTATCGCTCTCCCTCCCCTCTCCCTTCCCCTCCCCTTCCCCCCCAATTCCCCACACCTCTCTCTCCCCTCTCCCTCCCCCTCCCTCCTCTTCCTCTCCCTCCTCTCTCCTTCCCCTCCCTCTCCCCTCTCCCCTCTCGTCTCCCTCCCCTCTCCCTCCCGCTCCCCCTCCCCTCTGCCTCTCCTTCCCTCCCCTCTCCCTCCCCGTCCACTCTCCCTCCTCACGCGCCTTCCCACTCCCCTCTCCTTCCCTCAACCCTCCCCTCTCCCTCCACCTCCCTCACCCTCCCACCCTTCGTCTCTCCCTCTCCCTCCCCTCTCACTCCCCTATCCCTCTCCCTCCCCTCTCCTCTCCCTCCCCTCTCCCTCTCCCTCTCCCCCTCAACCTCCCCTCCCCTCTCCCTCCCTTCCCCTCTCCCTCTCCCCCTCCCCCTCCCTCTCCCTCCCCCTCTACCTTCCCTCTCCTTCTCCTCTCTCTCCCCTCTCCCTCCCTTCTCCCTCCCCTCTCCCTCCCCTCTCCCTCCCTCCCTTCTCCCTCCCCTCCTCTCTCCCTCTCCCTCCCCTCTCCCTCTCCCTCCCCTCTCCCTCTCTCCCCCTCCACTCTCCCTCCTCACCCCCTCCCCTCTCCTCTCCCTCCCCTCTCCCTCCCCAATCCCTCTCCCTCCCCCCTCCCCTCTCCTCTACCTTCCCTCTCCCTCCCGCTCCCCTCTCCTCTCCTCTCCCTCCCCCTCCCTCCCCTCTCCCTCCCCTATCCCTTTCCCTCCCCTCTCCCTCCCCCTCCCTCCCCTCTCCCTCCCCTATCCCTTTCCCTCCCCTCTCCCTCCCCCTCCCTCCCCTCTCCCTCCCCTATCCCTTTCCCTCCCCTCTCCCTCCCCCTACCTCCTCTTCCTCTCCCTCCCCTCTCCTCTACCTCCCTCTCCCTCCCCTCTCCCTCCCTCTCACCTCTCCCTCCCCTCCCCTCTGCTCTCCCTCCCTTTCCCTCCCTTCTCCCTCTCCTCACCCTCTCTCTCCCTCCCCTCCCCTCTCCCTCCCCTCCGCTCTCCCTATCCCTCCCCTCTCCCTCCCCTCCCCCTCTCCCTCCCCCACCCCTCCCCCTCCCCCACCCCCTCCTCTCCGTCCCCTCCCTTCCCTCTCCCTCTCCACCCACTCCCCTCTCCCTCCCCTTTCACTCCCCTCTCCCCCTCCCTGCCTTCCCTCTCCCTCCCCCACCCCCTCCCCTCCTTCCCCCCACCCCCTCCCCTCCCTCTCCCCTTTCACTCCCCTCCCCTCTCCCTCTCCCTCCCCTTCCCCCCACCTCCCCACCCTTCTCTCTCCCCTCTCCCTCCCCCTCCCTCCTCTTCCTCTCCCTCCCCTCTGCCTCTCCTTCCCCTCCCTCTCCCCTCTCGTCTCCCTCCCCTCTCCCTCTCCCTCCCCTATCCCTCAACCCTCCCCTCTCCATCCCCTCCCCCTCTACTGCCCCACCCCTCTCCCTCCCATCTCCTCTCCCTCCCCCTCCCCTTCCCCTTCCCCCCCACCTCCCCACCCTTCTCTCTCCCCTCTCCCTCCCCTCCCTCCTCTTCCTCCCCTCTCCCTCCGCTCCACTGTCCCTCCCCCCTCCCTTCAGTCCCCCACTCCCTCCCCTCTCCTTCCCCACCCCTCCCCCTCTCCCTCCCCCTCCCCTCTCCCTCCCTCCCCTCACCCCGGTGGGTTGTGTTGCTGTGGGGGGTGAGCGCCCTGTAGCTGCCCGTTGGCCCACACTGTGGCTGCTGGGAAATGCGGATATTGTCTGAACTGCAGTGAACACAAGACAGAGCGACGGGGCCGGGCTGGAGCAGGGGAAAGGTATGTTCACCATCCCCCCCCCCCTCCCCCTCCCTTTATATTTACAACCATGGCCCTCCAGCTGCCCTGCTCGAGGTCAGTGTCTTTGCAGACACTTCCTTTGCGATGTTTAAAACCTTAACCGAGTCTGTCCCCACCCCCAGAGGTGGTTCTCTGAGCGCGGTTGCAATCTGAATCCCAAAGTGGAGACTGACAGAAGTGGCCCCTGAATTGTCGACAGTGCAGGTCTCTCTCTCTCTGTACAGGCCTCTCTGTCTGTGTACAGGTCTCTCTCTCTCTCTCTTCTCTCTCTCTCTGTCTGTGTACAGGTCTTTCTCTCTCTCTCTCTGTGTACAGGTCTCTCTCTCTCTCTCTCTCTGTGTACAGGTCTCTCTCTCTCTCTCTTCTCTCTCTCTCTGTCTGTGTACAGGTCTCTCTCTCTCTCTCTCTGTGTACAGGTCTTTCTCTCTCTCTCTCTCTCTCTGTGTACAGGTCTCTCTCTCTCTCTCTCTGTGTACTGGTCTCTCTCTCTCTCTCTCTCTGCCTTGGGGATTGATGCGGCCTTTCCAGTTAGTTCACGTTGGGACTCGGCCTGAAAACTTCACTTCTGTGATTACAAACTGTTGCTGCTCTGCACACTGCACCCTCAAAGCAGGCAGGACAGCTTTCCAAACTTGTAAAGTATTCAGCACCCCTCCTGCTGTTTCCCCGATGGGACAGGCTGGAGAAGGGGCTGAATGGCGTTCTGCTCTCCCCACTGTGTGACAGGGTGGGGAAGGGGGTTGATAGGCCTCCTGTTGTTCCCCCTGTGGGATAGGCTGGGGAAGGGGGTGAATGGCCTCCTGAAGTTCCACTATGGGACTGGCTGGGAGAGGGGGCTGATATCCAGGGATTCTTTAATGGAGCTGCAATATTAGAAAGTCCCAATATATTTGGTCATTACATGTTCCTGTCTAACTCTGTGTGTGTGTGTGTGTGTGTGTGTGTGTATCACCAGGGCCTTGCGTGAAATATGACAGATAACATGACATCTCACATGAGTTAGTTTTTTTAAAATGGTCCCATGGACAGTATTTCTAAGAAGGATGGTGGAAATCTCCACAGCCTTGTTAGACCCAACATTGATCTGATTATAGTCATTTGTGAAGCTGTTTGGTATGGAATATTCTGGGTCAGTGGTGCTGGAAGAGCACAGCAGTTCAGGCAGCATCCAACGAGCAGCGAAATTGACGTTTCGGGCAAAAGCCCTTCATCAGGAATAAAGGCAGAGAGCCTGAAGGGTGGAGAGATAAGCTAGAGGGGGGTGGGGGTGGGGAGAGAGTAGCATAGAGTACAATGGATGAGTGGGGGAGGGGATGAAGGTGATAGGTCAGGGAGGAGAGGGTGGAGTGGACAGGGGGAAAAGGAGCTAGGCAGGTAGGACATGTCCGGACAAGTCATGGGGACAGTGCTGAGCTGGAAGTTTGGAACTAGGGTGAGGTGGGGGAAGGGGAAATGAGGAAACTGTTGAAGTCCACATTGATGCCCTGGGGTTGAAGTGTTCCGAGGTGGAAGATGAGGCGTTTTTCCTCCAGGCGTCTGGTGGTGAGGGAGCGGCGGTGAAGGAGGCCCAGGACCTCCATGTCCTCGGCAGAGTGGGATGGGGAGTTGAAATGTTGGGCCACGGGGCGGTGTGGTTGATTGGTGCGGGTGTCCCAGAGATGTTCCCTAAAGCGCTCTGCTAGGAGGCGCCCAGTCTCCCCAATGTAGAGGAAACCGCATCGGGAGCGATGGATACAATAAATGATATTAGTGGATGTGCCGGTAAAACTTTGATGGATGTGGAAGGCTCCTTTAGGGCCTTGGATGGAGGTGAGGGAGGAGGTGTGGGCACAGGTTTTACAGTTCCTGTGGTGGCAGGGGGAAGGTGCCAGGATGGGAGGGTGGGTCGTAGGGGGGGCGTGGACCTGACCAGGTAGTGATGGAGGGAACGGTCTTTGCGGAAGGCGGAAAGGGGTGGGAAGGGAAATATATCCCTGGTGGGGGGGTCTTTTTGGAGGTGGTGGAAATATCGGCGGATAATTTGGTTTATGCGAAGGTTGGTGGGGTGGAAGATGAGCACCAGGGGTGTTCTGTCCTTGTTACGGTTGGAGGGGTGGGGTCTGATGGCGGAGGTGCGGGATGTGGACGAGATGTGTTAGAGGGTACGTGGGAAGGGAAATTGCGGTCTCTAAAGAAGGAGGCTCTCTGGTGTGTTCTGTGGTGGAACTGGTCCTCCTGGGAGCAGATACGGCGGAGGCGGAGGAATTGGGAATAAGGAATGGCATTTTTGCAAGAGGTAGGGTGAGAAGAGGTGTAATCCAGGTAGCTGTGGGAGTCGGTGGGTTTGTAAAAAATGTCAGTGTCAAGTTGGTCGTCATTCATGGAGATGGAGAGGTCCAGGAAGGGGAGGGAGGTGTCAGAGATGGTCCAGGTAAATTTAAGGTCAGGGTGGAATGTGTTGGTGAAGTTGATGAATTGCTCAACCTCCTCGCGGGAGCACGAGGTGGCGCCAATGCAGTCATCAATGTAGCGGAGGAAGAGGTGGGGAGTGGTGCCGGTGTAATTACGGAAGATCAACTGTTCTACGTAGCCTACAAAGAGACAGGCAGAGCTGGGGCCCATACGGGGGCCCATGGCTACCCCTTTGGTCTGGAGGGAGTGGGAGGATTCGAAGGAGAAATTGTTAAGGGTGAGGACCAGTTCGGCCAAACGAATGAGAGTGTCGGTGGAAGGGTAGTGTTGGGGACGCCGGGAGAGGAAAAAACGGAGGGCTTGAAGGCCCTGGTCATGGCGGATGGAGGTGTAGAGGGATTGGATATCCATGGTGAAGATGAGGCGTTGGGGGCCGGGGAAACGGAAGTCTTGGAGGAGGTGGAGGGCGTGAGTGGTGTCTCGAGCGTACATGGGGAGTTCCTGGACTAGGGGGGACAGGACAGTGTCGAGGTAGGTAGAGATGAGTTCAGTGGGGCAAGAACATGCTGAGACAATGGGTCAGCCAGGGTGGTCAGGCTTGTGGATCTTGGGAAGGAGGTAGGACCGGGCAGTGCGGGGTTCCCGGACTATGAGGTTGGAAGCTGTGGGTGGGAGATCTCCTGAGGTGATGAGGTTCTGTATGGTCTGGGAGATGATGGTTTGGTGATGGGGGGGTGGGGTCATGGTCGAGGGGGCAGTAGGAAGAGGTGTCCTCAAGTTGGCGTTTGGCTTCAGCGTTGTAGAGGTCAGTGCGCCAAACTACCACTGTGCCCCCTTTATCCGCTGGCTTGATGGTGAGGTTGGGATTGGAGCAGAGGGATTGGAGGGCTGCGCGTTGTGAGGGTGAGAGGTTGGAGTGGGGGAGGGAGGTAGACAGGTTGAGGCAGTTCATGTCCCGGCAGCAGTTGGAAATGAAGAGGTCGGGGGCAGGTAATAGGCCAGCGCGGGGTATCCAGGTGGATGCAGTGTGTTGGAGGTGGGCGAAGGGGTCCTCGGAAGGTGGGCGGGAATCCTGATTGTGTAAGTAAGCTCAGAGGCGGAGGCGACGGAAGAAGTGTTTGACATCACGGCGTGTATTAAATTCATTGATGCGTGGATGGAGGGGGATGAAGGTGAGGCCTTTGCTGAGGACTGATCGTTCGTCCTCAGTGAGGGGGAGGTCTGGCGGGATGGTGAAAACTCGGCAGGGCTGGGAGCTGGGATCTGGTGTGGGTGTGGAGCTGGGATGGGGGCGAAACCTGTAACTGGAATGGGTGTGGTGTTGGGAGAATGGGGATGGAGTCATGAGCAGAGGTGGTGTTCCCCTCAGGGTTCTGGGGAGTGGGGATAGTGACAGTGGGGTCTGTGGGGGGTGTGTCAGCAGAATGCAGGTGAGTGGCCCCGGTGGGGGTGGAAGGGGTGATGACCATGGCCGTAGGGGTGGCGGAAGTCACTGAGCGTGTGGCATCAGCGATGATGTGAGGGCTGGAAGTGATGTCATGTGTGACGCATGAGGAATTGTGAGGGGCAGAAGTGTTTGTGGGAGTGGCCATGATGGGGGCGGAAGTGACATCATCAATCAGCATGGGTGTGGCAGCTGCATCAACCACATGGCTAATGGCATCTGAGTAGTTTCCCAGGCCAGGGGAATCTTCTGGAATGTTTGAGGAGCGCTGGTTATGGAGGTGGGTAGATAAAAGTTTGTTGTACTTGCAGTTTTTGATGTTTGAGATGGAATTGAAATACTGTTTGTTGAGAGTGAATTCTCCTGAGGATGTAGTACAGAGTGGGTCGCATCTTGTCCACATCCTGCACCTCCACCCTCAGACCCCACTCCTCCAACAGTAACAAGGACAGAACGCCCCCGGTGCTCACCTTCTACCCTACCAACCTTCGCATAAACCAAATCATCTGCCGACATTTCCGCCACCTCCAAAAAGACCCTACCACCAGGGATCAATTTCCCCCCCACCCCGTTCCCTCCGTGACTACCTACAACCCACACCCCCCTACAACTTTCCCCTGCCACCGCAGGAACTGTAAAACCTGTGCCCACACCTCCACCCTCACCTCTATCCAAGGCCTTAAAGGAGCTTTCCACATCCATCAAAGTTTTACCTGCACATCCACCAATATCATTTATTGTATCTGTTGCTCCCGATGCGGTCTCCTCTACATTGGGGAGACTGGACGCCTCCTAGCAGAGCGCTTTAGGGAACATCTCCGGGACACCCGCACCAATCAACCACACCGCCCCATGGCCCAACATTTCAACTCCCCCCTCCCACTCTGCCGAGGACATGGAGGTCCTGGGCCTCCTTCACCGCCGCTCCCTCACCACCAGACGCCTGGTGGAAGAACGCCTCATCTTCCGCCTCGGAACACTTCAACCCCAGGGCATCAATGTGGACTTCAACAGCTTCCTCATTTCCCCTTCCGCCACCTCACCCTAGTTCCAAGCTTCTAGCTCAGCACTGTCCCCATGACTTGTCCGGACTTGTCCTACCTGCCTATCTCCTTTTCCACCTATCCACTCCACCCTCTCCTCCCTGACCTATCACCTTCATCCGCTCCCCCACTCATCCATTGTACTCTATGCTACTTTCTCCCCACCCCCACCCTCCTTTAGCTTATCTCTCCACCCTTCAGGCTCTCTGCCTTTATTCCTGATGAGGGGCTTTTGCCCGAAACGTCGGTTTCGCTGCACTTTGGATGCTGCCTGAACTGCTGTGCTCTTACAGCACCACTGATCCGGAATCTGGTTTCCAGCATCTGCAGTCATTGTTTTTACATGGTATGGAAGATTGCTTAGCTGCATTGTTGTTTTTATTTACATAACAGTAATTGAGTCCAATTCATGACTACCGCAATGGTCGTAATACTCTTTGGATGGTCTGAGACAGTGATGTATGAAATGGAAGTTTTTTAAAAATTTACTGTGGAATAATTGAAAGCCAGGCCAGTGAGGAGATAAATCAGAGAGCACAAAGTGACTGGGTTACAATTTTCAAGAGTGATATCTGATAGATTTCCGTGGGGCTTTGCTGTTGAGGAACATGGAAAATGGACTGGGGAAATGAGGTGAATGCGCTGATCAGTCACTAGCTGATTGAAGGGTAGTATAGACTTGAGGGGTTGAATGGTCTTATCCTGATTCTACCTGATCATAGAATCATACAGTACTCAAGGGGCCTTTCGCCCACTCAAGTCTGTATTGCACAAATTTCGCTGAAGGTAATTGAGATATTATTATTAAAAATATTATTAAGCTGGAGAGGGTTCAGAAAGGATTTGCCAGGATGTTGCCTGGAATAGATGGTATGAGTTATAATGCGAGGCCGAATAAGCTGGGACTTTTTTGACTGGAGTGTAGGAGGTTGAGAGATGGCCTTATAGCAGTTTATAAAGTCGAGGGGTATTGATAAGGTAAATGGCATGTGTCTTTTACCTAGGGTGGGAGATTTCAAGACTAGGGGGCATGTTTTTAATGTGAGAGGAGAAAGATTTAAAAAAGACACGAGGGGCATTTTTTCACACAGAGGGTGGTTCGTGTGTGGAATGAACTTCTGGGGAAGTAGTGTATGTGGATACGGTTACAACATTTAAAAAGACATTTAAATAAGTAGACAAATAAGAACAGTTTGGACGGAAATGGGCCAGGAGCAGGCAGGTGGGACTAGTTTAGTTTGGAATTGCAGTCGGCATGTGCTGTATGACTCTGAGTTAATGCCCACGTTGGGTGACAACACAATATCTGATAAAATATTTGGAGGGGCAGAAGCGTTTCACCTCGCTGGTATTGAAGCTGATTATTTGTAGATTGTTATTTTCAAGGGCATCACTGGCAAACCAGCATTAGCTGCCCGTCTTGGACTGAGTTGGAAGTGATTTTAGAGACGGGCCATCACACTATTATGGATCTGGAGTCGCATGTAATGCTCAACAAGTGAGGATAGCAGATTTCCTTCAGTATGTGACATGAGCAAACCAGATAGGGTTTTTAAAATGAAATTTGCTGGTGGTTTTGTAGTCACCATGACTGAAAATACTTTATTGTTTTGTATTTTATTAATTGAATTTTAAAATTCCATGCACTGGCAGAGTGGGAATTGAACCTGCCACCAGAGTATTGGCCTTGGCCTGTGGGTTGTATTTTATTATGTTATTATTGTCACAGGTATTGATTTAGAGGCTTCTCCAGATCCCACAGAAGGTTCCAGAAGGTGTCTGGGCGGGAATGAATGGAGCTCCCTTCCAGCCACCCCCAGCGGGCGGTTTCAAAAGCCCCGCCGCCGCCCGCGGGACATTAGGGTCACGTGATTTGCCCCGCTTCCCGTCGGTTTCCAGGCGCCCGCACGTCGCGTGGTGGGGGGGCGGGGCTACTTCTGGTGCTGCTCACCACCCCGTGGTGTTCCCAGCCCCACCCCACCCCCATGTGACCCGCTTCGCCCCGCCCTCTTGCCACCTAGCCCCGCCCCTTCGCGCTCCTCGTCCCCACGAGACACCGCCCCTCCGCCCCTTCTTGGTCACCACCCCTCCTCGCTGTCCCACTCCCACGTGACCCACTTTGTTCCCGCCCCCCTGGTTCCGGCTGCCTCTAGACACCGCCCCCTCTTGCCATTTAGCTCCGCCCCTCTGGGTCACCACCCCTTCGCTTTCCCACTCCCACGTGACCCACTTTGTTCCCGCCCCCTGGTTCCGGCTGCCTCTAGACACCGCCCCCTCTTGCCATTTAGCACCACCCCTCTTCGCTTTCCCTGTCCCACGTGACCCGCTTTGTTCCCGCCCCCTCCCCGTCCGTCTGCCTCTGGACACCGCCCCCTTTTCTCCGTCGAGCCCCGCCCCTCCTTGTCACCACCTCGCTCTGTGACCCGTCCCGCCCTCTTGCCACGTAGCCCCGCCCCTTGCGCGCTGCTCGTCCCCACGAGAAACCCGCCCCTCCTTTGCCATTTAGCTCCGCCCCTTTTGGTCACCGCCCCTTCTTCGCTTTCCCACTCTCACGTGACCCGCTTAGTTCCCTCCCTCCCCTACTCCGGCTGCCTCTAGACCCCGCCCCCCTTGCCCAGGAGCGGGTCGCTGTTCCCTGCTGTCACGTGGCTGGTCTCGCCCCGCCCCCCCTCCCGTTGTCCTCCCGCCGCGCGGGCAGGTGGCCCCGCCTCCCCTCATGCCCTCGTGCCGGCGCGTGCTCCCCCCACATTCGGATTCCAACCGTCGCTCGGGTGACGGTTGGAAGCGACCGTTCGCCCATTCAATTAAAAACATGTTGATTGGAGTTTGTGATGGCTCTAAGTGTCTGTTTGTGAGGGAAAGCCGCGCTTGTCTTGCCTGCTCTCTCTCTGTGCTCCTCTCGGGCTGGGGGTAGAGCTTTATTTATTTATTTCAAACTTTGAGGGGGTGCGGAGAGGCAAAAGAAAAGCCAACCAGAGGAAAAAGGGGGCACCCTTGGTGTTGGCCTTTTGTTTTCTTTCGTCGCTTACCCACCTCTGCGGCCAAGGAAGGAACCGTTTCGAGGGAGTGTAGAAGAGGAGGAGGTTGGGGGGGGGGAGAGGATTCCCTCCCGTCGAGGATGGCGAGGCCGGTGACTTGAAGACCGTCGTTCGAGGGCGACGGCGGAGATTGTGGCATGTGACTGGACCCAGCGCCGCTTTTCTTCTCTAACCACGCACCCCCCCCACCCTCTTTTCTTTTGTTGTTGCTTTTTCTCTCTTACCTCTCTCACGCCGGCATTTGTCAAAGGTCATTGCCCGACGGCGAAAGGCTCCATCTCCGGTACTCCAAAAGGAAACGGTGCAGACACCTCGGCGGCGACGGCGCCAGAGATGCCGAGAGGTGACAAAGCCATCTGATCCTTTGCCGCTCCTCCCCCGGTACTCTGCTGGGGTGAGCACGCCTGCCCGCCATCACCAAGAGGCCAGAGAAGCAACCCAACGGAGGAACTGCCGTCAAGACAGCAACTGTGCCCCAGAGGTGATCACCCAAGTGGATCAAGCCAAGCAAGGCCTGAAGAACAGTCACCCAGGAGTCACCAAGTCACGGCGAACAACGTAACCGACCTTTTCCCCAGCAGCCCAGTGAATGGGAGAACCTCTGTTCCTCAACAGTTCACCGTAGTCCGTTGTACACCATAGTCCTTTATACTCCAACCTTTAGCTGGCAAGGGTCGTGACTGAAACCTTCAGCAGCAGAGTGGCGCGGGCGCGACAAACCAGCGCGCCATGTGGCGCTAACAGGAGACGCCGATCAACAATTTCCGCAAGGCAAAGGAGGGCCACCACCACCAGGACAGGGCGTCCAAAAGGGACAGCCCGTGTAAGAGCCGCCAATCAAAGACGAGCTGCAAGAGCCGGCCGTCGCGCAACTTGTGCAAGAGCGTCCCGTCGGCAAGGTGCTTTTCGTGCAAGATCAACTACTCCGAAAAAGCGTACGAAGGCGTCCACCAGACAAACGGCTCCATGTAAAAGAAGGCCTGTTAAGCAAAACGCAGCTGTTAAGAGAGCACCTTGTAAGCGTAAAGTTGTTTGTACGAAAAGGCCATATAGCAGAAGAAACTTCAGGAGAGCATCCCATCGACAGGGTACTACTTCCAAAAAGTTAGCTCATGTTCATTTGAGAACAAGCCGGCAACCACGGACCACCATCTGCAAGAAAAGGAAAAATCAACTGAGAATTGGTGTAAGAGCACCTTGTCAGAAAAAGGCTATCCTGTCATGTGCGTCTTGTCAAAGAGCATTGTCAGGTCGCCAAGTGTTACGTCAGCGTAAAAATAAAGCTGCTATTAGAAAAACACAACGTTTTAGAAAGAGTATTGTTGCAAAAGCATTTTGTGGCTCATTGTGTGGCAGCACAAAAGTACAACGTAACCAGAACGATTTTGGTGCAGGGACTTCCAGACCTTCAAATTGGAGCCAGCCTGTGTTGTGGCCACTAGAGGGATCTGGTTTGAACTTGCAAGGAATTGAGTTTGTACCGCGGAGATACCCTCGTCGCGAAACTCGTCCATTGCATAGATACCCTGAGCCTGATATCGATGTTTTGGGCAGAGGGCCATCAAATGAATCTACTCCTTTTCCAAGAGGAGCTCAGAGGCAGGTCAGGAATTTACAGAATTACCCCTGGCATCAAAATTTAGCTCTTATACCAAGTGCAAATCAGCATGGTAATATTGTGCCGCAAAGTGAATCTCGATTTCAGAGTACGTGTCGAATTCCTATACGTAGTAACATAGTGCTGCAGAGAGAGCATCAGAGTGAATACATTCTTTGGCCACAAATCCCCCTTCCTCCGAATATAGGGTTGCACAGAAATTTTGAGGCTGATAATCCATTACTGGGAACAAACCCGATCAGACCAAGAGTGCTTGTGAGTGAGATTGCTGCTGGTTGGCCAGAAGAGAGAGCAGGACAAAACACTGAACTACAGAGGGACTGTACTCCTGCTGAAACTGCATTACCTAGCAGAGAGCCGTCTGAAAGTTGTATTCGGCCACAAAGCAAAACCCCTATCCCTTTATTGCTGTCAAATGATCTTGATCCAGTTGATCCATTGTTTGACGAATGTAAGTTTGGGAACTTGGCTCAGCAGCCAAGTGGTTTGGATTCCGATAATATCAACAACAACAATAATTTGCTGCCATGCGTCTCAAATGAGCCACCACAAAGAGGCCCCGATCCACGAGACTTTAATCACAATACAAATAATAATTCAGTTCTTGATCTTGGAAGTGTGTTTCCTGGTGCACGTCAGTGTGAAGATTTTGCTTTTCCACAAGACAGAGCACAGCAGAGAGATCCTGTTCCCGTTAGTAGAGCTTTGACCAGAGATCTTCAACGAAGGAGTCTTGCAGTTCCCCCAAACGCATTGCTACAGAGGGACATTGTTCCTCAAAATATTGCAGCGCAGTGTGACCCCCGAAGCGGAGGTGCTGGACGGCCAGGAAATCAACCACCCCCAAATGCATTGTCACAGGGAGACCCAGCCACTGATAATAATAACATAGCATTGCCAAGAGAACCTCGGCGTGAGAGTGTTGTGTGGCCAAGAGATCATCTGTTTCCTAATGCTTTGGTACACAGGGACCGTGTTCTTCAAAACATAGCACCAGCTGGTGACCCTCGACGTGGAAGTGTCACCTGGCCAAGAGATCGTCCCCCTGCTGCATTGTTACAGAGGGTACTTGATTCTGATATTAATACAATAGCATTGCCAAGAGACCCTCGTCGTGAAAGTGTTGTTTGGCCAAGAGACTCATTCCCCCCAAATATAGTGATACCGAGAGGTCATGCCCCTGCTAATGTAGTGTTGCCTTTGGATCCTCGCCGTAGAAGTATTACTTGGTCAAGAGACCAGTCTGCACCAAACGCAGCATTGCAGTGGAACCGTACACCAAATAACTTGGCTTTGAGTAGGGAGCCCCGACGGGAAAGCGTACTGTGGCCCAGAGACGCTTTGCCTCAGAGCGCAGAGTCGCAGAGGGCTCCAGTTCCTCAGGTAGTGCAGGAGGAAGACAACATAGCGTTCCAAAGAGAACCTTTTCGCGAAAGTGTTCTGTGGCCACGCAGTGCTTGCCAGACCACAGAGCCCCAAAGGGGTCCAGCGCCTCGTACGGTACAAGGGGAAGGCCCTCTCCCTGATAACGCAGCTTTACGAGGTAGGCCTCAACGTGGCCCCCAGAGTGCACAGACACAAGCCGATCCAAACACTCCGGGCGAAGGCAACATCTGATAGCACAGCTTTGCAAAGACAGCCTCGACGTGAAAGTGTTACATGGCCAAGGGAGCCTTAGAATATTGATATCTTGCTGATGACTGCTTTGAAATCCGTGAAATCCAATTGTTTTAAAGGTGAATGCAAGGTAATACTTAATTGTTTCTGTTTTTGGTAGCAAAATAGAGTAAGATTTATAGGTATGTGTTTGGTCAGGATGTTAAGGGGCATGTAACCAAAGTAAGGAGATGGATTTAGCTACAGGTCAGTCATATTACTATTGAATGGTGAGCAAATGTGTTGAGCTAACGACCCTAACGCTCTTGGCTTTATATCACATTCTCTCATGATGCAGAGAATCACAAAGGTTTAATGGGAGAGTAAAATCCTGATTCAGTGGTTAAGTAGCAATAAACATATTTAAAAATAAACTTTCTGATTATGAAAAGCCAGCTGGGTAGGTAAGCTCTGAGGAAGATGTAAAAAAAAAAGGTGGCAAATTGAATATGATATGGGGAATGTGGTTTTATTAATATTGTAGAAAGAATGAAGAAACCAAATTTATATAATGGTGATCAGGGAAATTTTGCTGAAATCACAAAGTTAACATGCGGGTACACAAGGCAATGAACAAACAAATGGCATATTACTCTTTTATTGTAAGAGGCTTGAATTTCTGAAAAAGAAAGTTTTGCTGGAATTATATTGAACTTTGGTGAAATCATACTTGGAATATGAAATTCTTTCCTTTTCTATATCCTAGCTAACCAAGAGAGAGTCTGCAACCAGGATTGACCAGGTCGAATCTAGAAAATCAATAAGAAATGATTTGTGTAGAATAGATTTCAGAAAAAGGGTGGGAAGATCTCAGCAAAGCATATAAGATTTGAAGAGGTTTCACAAGTATAAAAAGAAAGGAACAGAAGAGATGAATGGTTGGCTGGAAAGATAATGGAGAATGATTTTAGGTCTATTACACTAATATTGTAACAGTGGGGGCAGTCTTGACTGGGTGTACCCCAAAATGAAAACAAGGTGAACAAGACATTTGTGACAGACAGTGGAAGTAGAGTAAGAATTGGTAAAGGATTAGATGGGGATGGGGGGTAAGAGAGATGGCAATGATATCTATATGCAAACACAAAAGGTTAGAACCAAGTATGGTAAGCTGTCAATGTAAGTAGCTTTGTCTTGGTGATAATGGAGACCTAGCTCAAAAATTTTCTAAAAATTCTATTCATTAATGTTATCAGGAAAGGTAAGGCTGGATAGAAAGAGGGAGAGATGATGATGTGGATTATGGAGAATATTATAGTACCAGAGAGAGAGATTTTGTCTCTGAGCATTCTGTTTGTTTGGAGATTAAAAAGCAACCATTTGTTTGCACTGCTAGAGTTATTCTTGGGCCATAGGAAAGGTACAGAAGACCAAACCTGCAAGAAAATTTCAAAAGGGTTCAAAGAATATAGAATGGTGATAACCGGGAGTTTTAATTACACTAAAATGGTAGTTATGCAAAGGCTAAAGAGTTTCAAGTGTTTTCAGGAGAATTTTGTGGATCAGTATTTTTCTGGTCTCAAGTCAGTGTGGTTCTGCAGAATGAGATGAATCAGGTGTCAGGAGGGATATGTTTAGGGAACAGTGATCATATACGGCACTTTTTGTTGGAGCATTTTGCTTTGCACTTATCAAACCATCTTGCAAGGATACAAATTTGAGGAATAAACCAACATATATACTGCATGAGAGGATATTGATTAGTTGGCAAGTAGACTCTGGTAGAGGTGTTGTCATGGATAATCCAGTTGTTAATACTGATTGGTTGAGAGTAAACTTTGTTTAAATTTTAAACCAGGCAGATTGGCTCTGATCAAGACATTGCCCTGAGAAAGGAGACAGCAAATGGCTGGCTGTTTTTTGTAAGTTGAAACTGGTACAGGGTAACTAAAAGTCTCCAAAAAAAGGGCCATGCCTACTAATGTATGTAGTTCCTTGTGCACCACACTGAGAGTCCAACTGAGTACTGTATAGATTGTCAGCATAATTCCTTAAATGTTTAGGGTTGTCCAGCAAATATTGTCTGATTGAGATGATTCTGCAGTGTTAGATATGGTTTTGTGAGGTTTGCGACTGTGGGCTTGTTGGGTATAGTCAGTATCTTGAGAAGCATAGCAAGGTCAGGCAACATCCGAGGAGCAGGAGAATCGATGTTTCGGGCATAAGCCCTTCTTCAGGAATGCTTCCTCGGATGCTGCCTGACCTGCTGTGCCTTTCCAGCACTACACTCTCAACTCTGGTGGGTGGCACGGTGGCACAGTGGTTAGCACTGCTGCCTCACAGCGCCTGAGACCCGGGTTCAATTCCTGACTCAGGCGACTGACTGTGTGGAGTCTGCACGTTCTCCCCGTGTCTGCGTGGGTTTCCTCCGGGTACTCCGGTTTCCTCCCACAGGAATTCAGATGAATTGGCCATGCTAAATTGTCCGTAGTGTTAAGTAAGGGGTAAATGTAGGGGTATGGGTGGGTTGCACTTTGGTGGGTCGGTGTGGACTTGTTGGGCCGAAGGGCCTGTTTCCACACTGTAAGTAATCTAATCTAATCTGATCTCCAGCATCTGCAGTCCTCACTTTTTCATAGTCAGTATCTTGATTGTGGTGAACACCAGAGGGTCATGTAGTATAACCGGTCTTTGGGGCATGCTGCCAACATACCTGGCATCTCACTGGCACTAAAATTCATAGAGCACATTACTTATTTTTGAGATAGTACGATATCATTTTAGCTTGACAGCATCATTCTGTTAGTGGTGGGCACCACTCATGTTGCTAATCCTGAGTTTGAACTCCTCCAGTCCAAGCTATCCCAGCAGGAAACAGTGTCTTCCCGAAGACAGTGAATCCTTGAAGGCCTTGAACCCAGATCCCTAGCGCTGTGAGGCAGCAGTGCTAACCACTGAGCCACTGTGCCACCCTTGGTATCAATATAATACATGCCATTCTTAATGACAGGTCGAAATAAGTGTTCATTGGACCTGCTGCTCAGCGTAACCAAATTGATCCAAAAATAAGCTAAAACATCTTTTCCTGGACTTATGTAAACATAATGACTTATCGGATGTTTGTCCTCAAGGCTTATCTAGTTTGATCCCTACTAGCCCTTGAGATGGTGGTAGTTACCTGCTGCAGTTGTTAAAAGTGTAGTGCTTTCAGAAAGGGACTTCCAGACTTTTATCCCAAGGACGGTAAAGGGATGGTGATATACTTCCAAGTCAGGATGGTGTTTGGCTTCAAAAGGATTATGGTGCTCCAGTGTTCCTGCTGCCCTTGTCCTTTTTAGGTGAAGCAAGTTACTGGTTTAGAAAATGCTGTGGTAAGGGTCTTGGTGGGTTATTGCAGTGTATCTTGTTATTGGTACACGTGACGGCATTGCTGTTTGAGGGAGTGAATGCTGAGGGTGTGAGGTGGGTCACTGCAATGGGCAGGTGAACAAGGAACAGGAGTAGACCCTTTGAATCTGATGTGACATTCGATAATATCATGGGCTGATCTGCTTTTAACCTTAACTTTGCGTATCTCCAATAATCTCTCACCCCCTTGGTCACGATAAATCTCTCCACCTCTGCCCTGAAAGTATTTAAAGATCCTGTATCTACTGCTCCTTGAGGAAGAGAATTCCAAAAACTCTCAACCACTCGAGAGGAAAAATATTTCCTCATCACTATCATATGGGTGACCCATTAATATCAAATTCTTACCTCAGTTCTAGTTTCTCCCACACGAGGAAACATCCTTTCTACACCAACCTGGTTAAGTCCATTTAGGATCTGTTATATTTCAATTAAGTCACCACTGACTCTTGTAAACATCTGAAAGACTAGGCCTAGACCTCCCTCATAAGGCAATCTGCTCATTCCAAGCATTAATCTATTTATATAAAACAAAGAACTGCTGATGCTGGAGAGTTAAATGAAACCAGAAAGTGATGGAAAAACTCAGGATCTGGAGAGAGAAGAAGCAGAGTTTAATGTTTTGAGTCCAGTGACCCTGTGAACCTTCTCTGAACCGCTTCCAATGCGTTCATGTCCTTGTGAATATAGTGCCCAGTATTGTGCACAGTACTCCCAGATGTGAAAAAAGTGAGGTCTGCAGATGCTGGAGATCAGAGCTGAAAATGTGTTGCTGGTTAAAGCACAGCAGGTTAGGCAGCATCCAAGGAACAGGAAATTCGACGTTTCGGGCCAGAGCCCAATTCCTGATGAAGGGCTCTGGCCCGAAACGTCGAATTTCCTGTTCCTTGGATGCTGCCTAACCTGCTGTGCTTTAACTAGCAACACATTTTCAACTCCCAGATGTGGTCTCACCGAAGCCCTGTGTAATTGTAGCATAACCTTACTATGCTTTCATGTAATTCACAAGAAATCAGAATTCTATTAACTTTCTTGATTACTTGCGAGACCTGCATACTAACCTTTTACAATTAGTGCACTAGGATACCCAGATCTCTCTGCATCTCAGACCTCTGCAACCTCTCATAATCTAGATAATATGCTTTTTTTATTCTTTCTGCTAAAATGGACAATTTCCAACTTGCCTACACTGTGTTCCATTTGCCAGATATTTGCCCACTATCTATGTTCCTTTATAGAGTCCTTATATCCTCCTCACAACTCGTTTACTACCTATCTTTGTGTCATCAGGAAATTTAGCTAATATAGCTTCAGTCCCTGCATCCAAATCATTTCTGTAAATTGTGAAGAGTTGAGACCCCACTCGTGACATCCTGTCAGCCTGAAAATAACCCATTTATTCCTTCTCTTTGCTTCTTGTTAATCGGCCAATTATCCATGTCAATATATTACCATTTACAGAATTTTTAATATTTTTTTGCAATGACCTTTTATGTGGCACCTTATCAAATACCTTTTGGAGCAAAATACCGTATATCCACTGGTTCCCCTTGATCTATAGCACACGTTGCTTAGAGGCCTACAGCATGGAGACAGAGCCTTTGGTCCAACCTGTCCATGCCGAACATAATTCCAAACTAAATGAGCCTCACCTGCCTGCTCCCCACCCATGTCCCTCCAAACCTTTCCTGCTCATGTATTTATCCAAATGTCTTTGAAACACAATTGCGCCTACATCCACCACTTCCTCAGGAAGTTCATTTCCACACACGAACCACCCTTTGTAAAGAAGATAGTTCGTCCCTCATGTCTCTCCTCTCACCTTTTAAAAAAAAATGCCTCCTGATCTTGAAATCCCCTATCCTAGTGAAAAGACAGTTACCACTAAGCCTCTCCATACCTCTCGATTTTATAAACCTCTATAAGGTCACCACTCAGCTTAAATTACAGGTCGTTCTGCTATAACGTGTTTCATTAACGCAAATTCACTGTAAAGCGATTGATGAATTGGGGACCCTGTTTCTAAAACGTGATTTTTTTAAAAAGTATACTGACTGTAATACAATTACGTTGCCAACACTAAGGGCTGTTTCTAATGCGCAATTTTTCTAGAAGCAGGGTTGCAGAACAACACAACCATTGTGTTATAGACAAACTACCTGTAGTTAAACATGATCTCCCTTTAACAAACCCACGCCAATTCTGCCTGATTACATTGAACGTATCCGAGTGCTCTGCTTTCATGTCTTTAATAATTACTTCTAGTATTTTCTAATGTCAAATTTTCAGTGGGTGAGCATTTTGGTAATAGTGACCATAATTCCATAAATTTTCAGAGACATAAGGATAAGGACTAGAGTGAACCTTGGATGAAGGTGTTAAATTGGGGGGAAGGCCAACTCTAAGTGAATTGGACAAGAATTGGAGAATGTGGATTGGCACCAGCTGTTTGAGGGTAAAACTACATCTGATTCGTCGGGGTCTTTTGAAGACCAGTTGACTAGAATGCAGGGTAGACATGTTCCTGTGAAAATGAACGATAGGATTCGGAAACCTCGGATGACAGGGGAAGTTATCAACTTAGTCAAAAGAAAAAGGAAGCATACCTCAGGTCTTGGCAACCAGAAACAGGCAAAGTCCTTGAAGAATATAGAAAAAGTAGGAAGAGGCTCAAACAGCAAGTTGAGAGAGCTAAAATGGGCAATGAAATGTCCTTGGCCAGCAAGTTTGGGAGAATCCTGAAGCATTTTATACATATATTAGGAGCAAGAGGATAGCTAGGGAAAGGATAGGCCTACCTGAGGATAGAGGAGGGAGGTTGTGTGTGGAGCCAGAAGAAATGAGCAAGATCCTTAATGATTATTCACCAAGGAGAGGGACTGGAAGGGTGTGGGAATACTCCGACATAATGAAGGAGGAAGTGTTGGATGTCTTGAAAAGCATTAAGGTCAGCAGGTCCCCAAGGCCAGATGGGATCAATCACAGGACGAAATAGTTGGGGCCTTAACAGATAGCTTTGCATCCTCTTTGGCCTCAGGTGAGGATCCAGAGGACTGGAGAATGACCAACATTGTTCCTTTGTTTAAGAGGGGAAGCAGAGATAATCCAGGGAATGACAAGCCAGTGAACCTGATGTCAGTGGTGGGGAAACCGTTGGCAAAGATAATGGGAGGCAGGATGTTTTCCCATTCAGAAGCAAATGGAATTGTTAGTTGGTAAGCAGGATGGGTTTGTGTGGGGAAAGTCATGTCTCATCAACTTGATTGAGTTTTTTGAAGAGGGACAAAGAATGATTGATGATGGAAGGGCAATGCATGTTGTCCACATGGGACTTTAGTCAGGTAATGGATAAGGTACCTCATGGAAGGCTGGTATAAAAGCTGGAGTCTCATGATATCATAGATGGACTGGCTAGATAGATACAAAAGCGGCTTGGTCGTGGAAGACAGAGTAGCGGTGGATGAATGCGTTTCAGAATGGAGACCAGTAACTGGTGGTGTTCCACAGGGACCAGCGCTGGGACTTTTGTTGTTTGTAATGTATGAATGATCCAGAGGACAATGTAGATGGTCTGATTAGTAAGCATCCACCAAAACTGGCAGAGTTGGAGATCGTGAGGAGGATTGTAAAAGGACACAGCGGGATATCGATTGCAGATTTGGGCAGATTAATCGTAGCTAGAGTTTAATCCGGAAAAATGTGAGGTAATGCATTTTGGAATATCAAAATCAGGTACAAATTATACAGGAAATGTCAGAACCTTTAGGAGCATTGCCATACAGAGGGATCTGGACATACAGGTCCACAGATCCCTGAGAGTGGCAACACAGGCAGATAAGGTGTTCAAGAAGGCAGACAGCACACTTGCCTTCATCGGTCAGGGCATTGAATATAAAAGCTGGCAAGTTATGTGATGGCTGTATAAAACTTTAGTTAGGCCACATTTGGAATATTACATGTTGTTCTGCTCGCAATGCTCCCAGAAGGTTGTGGATGCTTTGGAGAAAGTTTACCAGGATATTGCCTGGTCTGGAGGGTTTTACTAATGAGAGGTTGGATAAACTCTGGAACGATGGTGGTTGAGGGGGTGACCCCTGATAGAGGTCTACAAAATATGAGGGTGGATGGTCAAAGGCTTTTTCCCAGGGTGGAAAGGTCAGTTGCAAGAATGCACAGGTTCAAGATGACAGGGAAAGTTTAAAGGAGAGGGGGTGAGGAAAATTTTTCACACAGAGAGTAGTGGGTGCCTGGAACACTGTGCCATTGGAGAGGGTGGAAGAAATCATGATAGAGACATGAACAGGAGGCAAACGGAGGTATAGAAACGGCAGATGGGAAATAAGTAGCGGATGTAAATAAGGATTAGGAATTGGCGTGTAGCTGAGTGGATAAAGGGCCTGTTCCTGTGTTGTATTGTTTTGTATTTTCCCAATAACACATTCAACACACTAGCAGCCTAATTTCCTGCCCTCTGTCTGCCTCTTTTGTTGCAAAAAAGGAACTACATAAGCTAGTTTCCAATTTAAAGGAACCTTCCCGAATTTAATGAGTTTCAAAAATTAGAATGAACACATCAACTACCTTACCAGCTGCTTCTTTTAAGACCTTCTGATATGTAATCCATCCGAACCCAGGATTTGTCAACTTGCAGTGCCAGCAATTTACTCAGTTCCTACTTTCCTGGTAATTGTTCTTCCCTCTCTTTTAACTCTTACTATTTCCAGGATCAAGTGCTGTCAGGCAGCAGTGCTAACCACTGAGCCACTGTGTCACCCCAACAGGACACACTATCCTAAGAGGTGTGACTGACTCCTGGTACATAGAATGCAGGTGACATTCTCCCTCCGTGAAACATCGCCGTGTCTGTAGTTTAGCCTCCAGCTCATAAACTCTGAGCTGCAGCTGCTCGAATTTCACCCACTTCCTGCAGGTATCACAACGGTATCCACGAGCTTCCACGTTTTGGAGCTGATCCTGATCAAGAGGGCTCCTTTCTCCTGGATGCTAAATTGTCCCATGGTGCGCAGGGATTGGTCAGAGTATTGAGTACACGAGTTGGGAGGTCATGTTGCGGCTGTACAGGACATTGGTTCGGCCACTGTTGGAATATTACGTGCAATTCTGGTCTCCTTCCTATCGGAAAGATGTTGTGAAACTTGAAAGGATTCAGAAAAGATTTACAAGGATGTTGCCAGGGTTGGAGGATCTGAGCTACAGGGAGAGGCTGAACAGGCTGGGGCTGTTTTCCCTGGAGCGTCGGGGGCTGAGGGGTGACCTTATAGAGCTTTATAAAACCATGAGGGGCATGGATAGGATAAGTAGACAAAGTCTTTTCCCTGGGGTGGGGGAGTCCAGAACTAGAGGGGCATAGGTTTAGGGTGAGAGGGGAAAGATATAAAAGGGACCAAAGGGGCAACTTTTTCACACAGAGGGTGGTACGTGTATGGAATGAGCTGCCAGAGGAAGTGGTGGAGGCTGGTACAACTGCAACATTTAAAAGGCATTTGGATGGGTATATGAATAGGAAGGGTTTGGAGGGATATGGGCCGGGTGCTGGCAGGTAGGACTAGATTGGGTTGGGATATCTGGTTGGCATGGACAGGTTGGACTGAAGTGTCTATTTTCATGCTGTACATGCTGTACATCTGAGGTTAGGGTGGATTAGCCATGCTAAATTGTCTCATAGTGCCCAGGGATGTTCAGGTTAGGGTGGATTGGCCATGCTAAATTGTCCCATAGTGCCCAGGGATAGACAATAGGTGCAGGAGTAGGCCATTCTGCCCTTTGAGCCTGTACCACCATTCAATATGATCATGGCTGATCATCCTTAATCAGTATCCTGTTCCTGCCTTATCTCCATAACCCTTGATTCCACTATCTTTGAGAGCTCTATCCAACTCTTTCTTAAATGAATCCAGAGATTGGGCCTCCATTGCCCTCTGGGGAAGAGCATTCCACACAGCCACCACTCTCTGAGTGAAGAAGTTTCTCCTCATCTCTGTCCTAAATGGTCTATCTCGTATTTTTAAGCTGTGTCCTCTGGTTCCCATCAGCGGAAACATGTTTCCTGCCTCCAGAGTGTCCAATCCTTTCATAATCTTATATGTCTCAATCATATCCCCTCTCAGTCTTCTAAACACAAGGGTATACAAGCCCAGTCACTCCAGTCTTTCAGTGTAAGGTAATCCCTCCATTCCAGGAATTGACTTCGCGAACCTACGCTGCACTCCCTCAATAGCCAGAATGTCTTTCCTCAAATGTGGAGACCAGAACTGCACACAGTACTCCAGGTGTGGTCTCACCAGGGCCCTGTACAGCTGCAGAAGCACCTCTTTGCTTCTATACTCAATCCCTCTTGTTATGAAGGCCAGAATACTATTAACCTTCTTCACTACCTGCTGTACCTGCATCCTTGCCATCATTGACTGGTGTACAAGAACACCCAGATCTCTCTGTACTGCCCCTTTACCTAAATTGATTCCATTTAGGTAGTAATCTGCCTTCCTGTCCTTGCCACCAAAGTGAATAACCATACATTTATCCACATTAAACTGCATCTGCCATGCATCTGACCACTCGCCTAACTTGTCCAGGTCACCCTGTAATCTCCTAACATCCTCCTCACATTTCACCCTGCCGCCCAGCTTAGTATCATCAGCAAATTTGCTAATGTTATTGCTGATACCATCTTCTATATCATTAACATATATTGTAAAAAGCTGCGGTCCCTGTACTGATCCCTGCGGTACCCCACAGGTCACTGCCTGCCATTCCGAAATGGAGCCGTTCATCACTACTGTTTGTTTCCTATCAGCCAACCAACTTTCAATCCAAGTCAGTACTTTGCCCCCAACATCATGTGCCCTAATTTTGCTGACTAGGTTAGGGTGGATTGGCTATGCTAAATTGTCCCATTGTGTCCAAGGATGTGCAGGTTAGGGTGGATTGGCCATGGGAAATTGTCCCATTGTGTCCAAGGATGTGCAGGTTAGGGTGGATTGGCCATGGGAAATTGTCCCATAGTGCCCAGGGATGTGCAGGTTAGGGTGGATTGGCCTTGGGAAATTGTCCCATAGTGCCCAGGGATGTGCAGGTTAGGGTGGATTGGCCATGGGAAATTGTCCCATTGTGTCCAAGGATGTGCAGGTTAGGGTGGATTGACCATGGGAAATTGTCCCATAGTGCCCAGGGATGTGCAGGTTAAGGTGGATTGACCATGGGAAATTGCCCTGTAGTGTCTGGGGATATGTGGGTGAGCTGGTTTTGCCATGGGAATCGAGGGGTTATGAGTTGGATCTGAGTGGGATTCGATGGGCTGAATGGCCCACATCCACACTGTAAAGATTCTATGATGATCAGGTATCCCTTAATGTGTCATATTTTGTTTGGTTACGGTTCTGTGACGTGCTGTCGGACATTTCCACCAGTGTTAAAGATGCGAGTTTTGTTTTTGAAACTAGTTTGTCGCTGTTCACAGGGTTCGAGATGTGGTGAGTTATTATCCAACATCCTGGCAACAACTGAATCGTCAGAGTAGATTGCACACTGTCATTCGCCTTTATGTTGGAGGCCAGCTCCGAGTGGGAAACTGCATTTCAGAGACAGACTTCAGGGCCACTATACTAACAAATTAATCTCTGGGAGTACACTGGGAGCATGAGCCAGCCTGACAGGAAGCTTGAGCAAAGGGGGAAAATATAAATTATTTTTCTAATTAAAATATTCAGACACACCACTAGAGGAAGTGGGTCTTGAACCCAGTCCTTCTAGCTCAGAGTTGCCACCACTGCACCACAAGAGCTCCCTTTTGAACAATACTGGAGTTGCTGGATTGCAAATCCAGCAGGAACACTGTCACTTCCCAAGAGGTTAAGATAAAACCTGGGGATTCCTGGTTCCTTCTCGGACCCCAGTCACATCTATCGCGAAAGTGCAAATGTTTGTCAAAGTCATGCTGGGGTTTAGCTGATTGGGAAAACAGACCGAGAGGATGTGGCTCAAAATCACCTCTTAATTTTCTGTTTCTTCAGGAACAAACCAAATCAAAATCCCAGAACCTACCACGGCTGGAAAACCAACAGAGACACTGGAGAGCCAAGACCATGAGGCCGAGGAAGAAAGCATCTAAGGTCATGTCAACGAGGGAGGCTGGGAAAAAGAATATTGAAATGGGGCACAAAGAGATACAGGAAGTGTCACCCAGATGTCAAAGAGAAAGCCAAGAGGGACGTGGCTGGGAAAGTAGAGAGAGAATGTTTATCAGACTGATTCCTGGGCTGTAGGAAGAGAGATTGGATCGATTAGAACCAATGAGGGGGAGATCTCACAGGAACTTATACAATTCCAACAGGACTAGACAGGGTAAACTCAGGAAAGATGTAACTGGGGAGTCCAGAACCAGGGGCTCCCCATCTAAGGATACAGGGTAGAACTGAGTTGAGAAATTTGTTCACGCAGAGAGTGGGGAGCCTGTGGAATTCTCTGCCACAGAAAGGGATTGGGGGCCAAATCATTGAATGCTTTCGAGCAGGAGTTCGATATAGTTCTTGGGGCTAAAGGGACTGAAGGATATGGGGAGCAGACGAGAACAGGGGCCTGAGTTGGATGATCAGCCATGGTCATACGGAATGGGAGAGCAGACTGGAAGGGCTACTCCTATTGTCTCGGCTTTCATGTGGCAAGACAAAGAGATGAGGGCATGAAATGAGAGAGGTCGGAAGGGAATGAGTGCTGGGAATATCCCGAAAATATTCCCCTCCTTATGCTTCGGGCTTTCCTCTTGTCGGGAGCATGGGTGAAATGAGGAAGTGAGCAAGTAAAGTAGCCCAGGCCGTGAACAGTCAGTCAGTCAGTCACAGCCTGCTGTGGTTTTATAACTACTCGCAGCTCCACTCCCTTGATCTCGCTCTCTCATTTACAGCGATGGACACCCAAGTTTCACAGAGGGACTCCATTCTTATCGCCTCCCTGTCCTGAGTTCCAGGTTTCAGTGTTAACCCTGGGTGGGAGGGACAGGGTGCTCTGAAAGGTGTGGGCCAGGGCTCAACAGGGTAAACTCAGGAAAGATGTAACTGGGGAGTCCAGAGGACACGAAGTTTCCAATTATAGGTTGGCGATTGATGGCAACACGATGTAGAGAGAGTCAATCTCCCTGCAACCTCATCCAAGCCTTGGTCCAATGGAGGCCTACACTGTAGGGGTTCAGTGTAAAATACAGGGAAGAGAAACCCTCTCAGAAAGAGAACCTCCTGAAAGCTTCAGTAACCTGATAGCCTTCAATCATGTGGTCATATCACTGAATTAAAAATCCAGAGAGCCAGGTAAATACTCTGAGGGTAAGGGTTCAAATCACACGATGACATAAGAACAAAGAAAATGTACAGCCCAGGAACAGGCCCTTCAGCCCTCCAAGCCTGAGCCGTTCCAAACGTATTGTCTAAACCTGTCGCCCAATTCCTCAGCATCTGTGTCCCTCTGCTCCCCCACCTACTCCTGCATTTATCCAGACGCGTCTTAAGTGAACCTACCGTGCCTGCCTCTACCACCTCCTGCTGGCAACGCGTTCCAAACACCCACCACCCTCTGTGTGTGATGTACTTACTGCGTGTATCCCCCTTAAACTTTCCACTTTGAATGCCTGACCTCTCGTTATTGAATCCTTCACCCAGTTGAACTCAGCTCCTGAAGCTGGAAGTGAAGACCAGTTCTCCGTGATGATAATCACAAAGCTTTCAACTGTTGTTTTAAAGGAACAAAACCGTTGTCCCTTTTCTGATATCGGGTCCAAATTCTGGAACTCTGCCCCTCACACCACCGCGGGGGTCCATTCATGTTAAGAATCCACAATAGTTTGAGAACGCACTATGTCAAGGGGCAACTCTGGGATGGGTAATAAATGGTGACCCAGCCAGTAACAGCACATCCCCTCGAGCAAAAATCAAATATAATTCTTAGGCACCCGTTAGCGGAGAAAATCTGCTGTCCTTACCCATACGATGTCGAAGTGATTCCTGATGCTCTGTCATTGGGTTGACTCCCAACTTGACTCCAAAGGCCAATCAGCTCAAAGCTTGTTAGAAACGGGCCACAAGATTTGACCTCCCCAACCAAGCCCACGTTCCCGTGAAAAATTACAGATGAATAGGTCTTTACTTCAGCCACTGTGTGGGGTGACCTTCTAGGGGTTTATAAAACCATGGGGCATGGACAGAGTAAATAGCAAAAGACTTTTTTCTGGGGAGTCCGGAACTAGGTTTAAGGTGAGAGGGGAAAGATTTAAAAAGGGACCTAAGGGGCAACTTTTTCTGAGTGGGTGGTGTGTGTATGGAATGAGCTGCCAGAGGAAGTGGTGGGGGCTGGTACAATTGCAACATTTAAAAAGTGGATGGGGACATGAATAGGAAGGGTTTAGAGGGAGATGGGCCAAGTGCTGTCTAATGGGACTGGGTAAGGTTAGGATATCTGGGACAGCATGGACGGGTTGGGCCGA
Source organism: Hemiscyllium ocellatum (assembly GCF_020745735.1). Taxonomy (NCBI): domain Eukaryota; kingdom Metazoa; phylum Chordata; class Chondrichthyes; order Orectolobiformes; family Hemiscylliidae; genus Hemiscyllium; species Hemiscyllium ocellatum. The sequence continues at coordinate 3,358,219 of NC_083440.1, read as the reverse complement.
AGGGTCTGTTTCTGTGCTGTACATCTCTCTGACTCTATAACTTGTCTCTTCTGTTTACAGAATGAGCAGCCTGCCACAAAGAAGAGAAAACCCACAGACACTTCCAGCCAGATGGGTGAGCACTCTTGTGTTGTGTTTCCGATCAGTTATCATGTGGAGCAAGTGGAAATTGTCCTAAAGAGCAAGACAGTGGGGAATGAGAGCTGGGGGGCGGAGGGAGGATCGTGGGAGGATTTGGATGAAAGAACTGGGGGTATGGTGGACACATTTGCTGTTGGCACAAAGCTCGGGAGAAAATTAAATTGTGAAGATGACATGAGAGGGGGAGAAAGAAGAAATAAGTCTGTAAATGGAGCACAATGTGGGAACATGGAGCATTTTGGCAGGAAGAATTTTAAAACAGCATAAATGGTGAGAGGTTGCATGGGAATCTGGGTATTCTCATGTGTGAATTATTCAGGTCCAACTGGGAATCAGGAAAGCTAAAATCATATTGTTTATTGCAAGGGGGATTGAATGCAAAAATGGGGAGATCATGCTTCAGTTGTCCAGAACATTGGTGAAACCACATCTGGAGAGCTTAGTCCAGTATCAGCCCCCTTATCGAAGGAAGGATCTCAGTGTATTGGAGGCAGTTCAGAGGAAGTTAACTTTACTCAGACCTGGAATGGGCTTGGTGGTCTCACAGGTCAGGCTCGGACCTGCTGGAGTTGAGCACGGTAAGAGGTGACTTGATGGGAAGCTGACAGGCTGGACGTGGAGATGATGTTTCCCGTCCTGACAGCATCCAGAACAAAGGTGTCACCATCTCAAAAACAGTGTGTTGTCCATTTCACACGGAGGGAATGATTTGTTTCTCCCGGAGGCTCCTGAGTTTGTTTGTACTCTCTGCCTCAGAAGCCGAATCCTTGAAGGTCCTCTGTGGATCGATTCTGGAGAAGGGAGGGAGTGAAAGGTTCTCAGGGCTGGACAGTAAGGGGTTGCGCTGTGATCTTATTGAATGGCAGTGGATGGAAACGCTGTGTTAGCTTCCACGCGGTGTTGAAATTGCTGTGTTCGTTGACACACCGGCTTCTGCTCCAAAACAAAGCTTTCTCAGTCAGGCGCTGAGTCACCATTCCTTCTCCCACATCAGACACTGTGACCGATCTTGGTGCGTTTGTTCCATGACAGCGGAGACCATTGCAGTAACCTGCGCTCTTTTCTGTGCAGATCCCAAACAGAAGGTGGGGAAGGTGCCCAATGTGAATACTGCTCGATGGAAACCATTACCCCAGAGTACGAGAGACTACATCGCTGCAGCGATCGACATTGCTATATAGTATGTACCCATCATAATGTTTCATCACTGGCTTCGATTGGCCTTGAGCACAGAGTGGTTGGGAACTGCTTGATGTCAGTCTTTCCAGAATCTCAAAGGAGAAGGTGCATTTATAAATGTGACACCAGACTGGAGGATTGAAGAGCCTGAGGCTTTTCTCAGGACGGGACCTGTCAAATTATTGCTGTGTTTCGTAAAGGGATCACCACTTGACCCACGTGCACCCCTCCCTCCCCAGATGTAACTGGCTTCCAGTCACTGCCCACCAACCCTGACCCCTGCAGAAGTAACATGTCGCCACATGTGGAATAGTGCGCATGTAGCCTCCCGCCCTGGGGTCGTGGTGCTTGGGGAACGTTTGGGTTGTCTGTGTGCCACCCCGCTCCCCTCCCTGTTCCAAAGCCCGTCTCTCTCACGTCCATGTGTTTCATTTTCATCTCTCGTTGTGCCAAACTGCGGCCAGGTTTAAAACGTGCGCTCTGATTTCCCACAGCAATGCGTTGCCACTGAAGGGTTCCAAGATGGAGGCCTGTCAGGAACATCTGAGCCAGTTAAAGCACAGGTAGGTGTGGCTGCTGGGAATCTTCGCCGTGCCATGTGGAGGGAACGGGAATCACATTCAGCAGGAGTTGGAACATTTCAGCCCAGACCAGCATTCTTCAAACATTCAGCTTTCCAGGCATTTTTCAGGCCTGCCCAATAACATTCCTGCTTTTCCTTCTTTCCAGGTTTCTGGATCGATGTTCCTCCCTCAAAGTACCTGTGAGCAAATTGAAAGATTTGAGAAATGTCCAGAGGTCCTGTGCGTCCAAGAAAGAACACTTGAAGGAGGATGAAGCCTCCCTACAAATCTTGCAGGTATTACACTCGAACACGACTTGGCCAGTTAGTAACATTCCAATCGCGGGCAGGAGCTTCCCGATCTCCATCGTATTCTATGGAGAATCTTACCCATCAGGCCCCTCATAGGCCTGTCAGCTGTTTACAGACCTCATCTATTTTAGTCTGTTTCCCCCTCAGTCGACCCAAACCCCATGCGAACCTGCCTGCCTGAATTTACCCAGTTCCCCTCTTAAAGCATCAAACCTCGGGCTGGAGTAGGCCATTCGGCCCTTCCCAGCCTGTTCTGCCATTTGGTGTGACCCTGACTGACCCTCTATCTCCGAGCCGTATTCCCGCATTCCCTCCACGCTCTTGACATGTTTACTATCCAAAAGTGTACCTCCCCTCTCTCTCTCTCGAATGTGCGATGTGGAGGTGCTGGGTGTTGGACTGGGGTGAACACAAAGTCCGAAGTTACACGCCCACAGGTGATAGTCCCACTGGTATTTGAAACCACGAGCTTTGTCGCCTGATGTGGTTCCGAAAGCTCCTGATTCTAGTTAAACCCGTCGGACTATAACCTGGCCGTCGTCTGACTTCTGGCTCTCCGGAATGTTCTCAGTGGCCCCGGCCGCCTGAGCTTTCTGTGGGAGAGAATTCCACAGGATGGGCACCGGCCGTGTGAGGAAGTCGTTCCCCATCTCGGTTGGAAATGGTCTGCCGTGTATCCTGGGATTCTGCGCTCTCCGGTCTGTTCCCCGCCCGAGGACGCACACCAAGACGAAACAACCAACTGCGCCTGGAGGGGAGGGGGTCAGCAACTCGGTGAAAGACCCGCTTTGCTCTGCCTGAAATGTGTGGGTTTTCCAGAGCGAGGGGCTTGACCCTGACCGAGTGCTGCCGACTGCTACGTTCCAGGCTCCAGGACAACGGGCTGAAGGGACACGCTGCAGCTTGCTGCTTTCTCTGCAATGCGCTCCCCCCCCCCCCCCCCCCCCCCCCCCCCAACCCCAAATTCAGTGTCTCCTGGATGACTCGGCCTCTCCTTCTGCCTCAGAATGAGTTGGACAAGATCCTCAAGACCCTGGAGCAGAACAGTGAGGACGTGGACAAGCTGCAGAATGAGATCAGTACTCTGAGAGCATTTCTGGACGAGACAGAAAATGAGCAGTTCCAGGTGGGTGTCTGTCCCCCTCCCTGTTGTGGCCGCACACGCTCAGTGCATTGTCCAAAATTGGCCACAGCCGAATCGGCTCTTCCTATTGGTTAACCCGCCCTCATGCCTGCGAGAGAGCGATGCCTTCATTTCACCCCTCACTCACTCACTATCACAGGCAAAACTGGGGCACAGGATTAACCCTGAGCCTGTTCTTGCTGCATATCCACAGACACAAGCTTTCAGGCTGGGAGTCTTGGAATTATATTCAGGGCCAGTGATATTCCCTCTCGGACTCCAGCCAGGTCAACAGGAACCTATCCTTCCTCTTCCTGATGGTGGCTGTGACTCAGTGTGCTGATCTCCACCACGGGCACACTGTGGAAACAAATCTCGAATACACCCTCCATGAGCCCAGGCTGGATTCACCCTGTCCCTGTCCTGCCACCTTTAGTGAGCAATTATCCAGATGCAGCCAGCTCTCTCTACACCTGCATGCCCTTCAGTATAATACCTTTTCTATTGTGCTGTCTGTGCACGTTCTTCCGAAATCCATCGCATCGCGCTGCTCCAGACTGAACTTCAGCTGCCACTTGCCTGCCCGCTCTGCCAACTGGCTGTGCCCGTTTTTTAATTTACTTCCTTGATTGGGATGTGGCCAGCATTCATTGCCCGTCCCGAATTGCCCAGAGGTTCCGCAACCAACCTGCCTCCCTTACCGTTTCCACTGCTCCCAAGTGCTGTATCATTCACAGGCTGTGAAATGGTCCCCTACACACTAAGGTCCAGGTGGTTATATATTAGAAAATGCTCAGGTCCCAGTGCCAACCCCTGGAGAATTCCACCACAAACCTTTGTCCTGTTACCCCTTCACCGTTCCTCCCCTGTTTCTTCTCCTTCAGTCTGTTTCGGAACCCTTTTACTCCCTGTCCTGAACCTTTCCACACAAGCCTGTTGTGTGGCACTGTATTGAGCAGAAGTCCATGTACACCACATCAACAGTGTTACCCTTATCAATCTTCTGTGTTAGCTCATCGAGTCATCCATCACAGAAACTAGTCCTCACCAACCATCTTCCGAAACTAAACCAGTCCTGTCTGCCTGCGATTGGCCCATATCCCTCTTAACCTTTTCCTATTCATGGACTTACCCGAATATCTGTTCAATGTTGTGACTGTGTCTGCGTCTGCCACTTTCTCTGGCAGTTCATTCCACACAGTAACCACACTCTCTGTCAAAAAAAGTTGCCCCTCCCCCATGTCCTTTTCAAACCTTTCTCTTCTCACCTTAAAAATCTGCCCCCTTGCTTTGAACTCCCCCCACCCCAACCCCACAGCCTTAAGAAAAAGACCTTTGCTATTCACCTTATCGATGCACCTCATGGTTTCATCAGTCTCGTGAAGGTCACCCCTCAACCTCATACGCTGCTGTGAGAAAAGTCCCAGCGTATCCAGCCTCACCTTCTAGCTCCAACTCTCCATTCCCGGCAACATCCTGGAAAACCTTTCCTGACCCCTTTCCAGCTTCATTATCCCCTTCCTGTAGCAGCATCTTCAAGGAACTCAAGCAGGTTAGTTTGAGATGATTCTCCTTGAATGAATCCATGATGAACCTTCCAAATGAACCTGTATTTTTCCATGGGAATACTGGCTCTATCTAGAACTGTTGTTTCCGGAAGATTCCCACTACCAAAGTTAACCCGACTGGGCTAGAATTGCTGAGCCAATCGTTACAACCCTTTTTTCAAGCAGAATGTAACATTTGCCATTCTCCAGTTCTCTGGGACGAGAATGGGAGAATCCCTGCAGTGTGGGACCAGGCCACTCGGCACAACGAATCCAAAATGTCTGAACACACATTGATCTCAATTAAACTCTATTTGCCACTCCTCGGCCCATCTGATGAAGGTCCTGTAGTATTCTGAGGTAATCTGCTTTGCTGTCCACTCCACCTCCAATGTCAGTGTCATCTGCAAACTTCCTGCCCATCTGTCCTATGTTCTAGTTGGAAGGACAGAGATGATCACACTCGTTACTATTCTGAAGGAGGAAGATTGGGGAGATGCTGCTGGCTAATATTCAATGTCATTTTCAACAAGGGATTGTGTCAATGTTGGTCCTTTTTATTGCCATTCCTAAGCCCGACTGGAATGGAGCCTTCTCTCCTTGAGGTGGGATGCTGACTCCTTTCTCTCTCTCTCTCTCTCTCCCCCTCCCTCTCTCTCTCTCCTCAGAATGTGGATGTTGGGGTTCTAAACCTCCCGGAGCTCCCTGAAGCCAGTTTCCAGCAAACCACTCTTCAGGTAGGTGTCGGCAGTGTGGGAATAGTGGAAGGAGTTGGGATTGGGAGAACAGTGTGTGGAAGGAGAAGCGGATTGGAGCAGTTGTGGACAGAGCCGCTAGCATTAATGTGTTTAAAGGAATGAATGTCAGCGCAGGGAGCTGTGAAGCCATCTGCTTTTCACCTCCGAGGGAATGGAACTCTCAGCTCCAGCAGACGTTCACACTGGGACGATCGAGAGACCGGTTACCTAGACTCACCCGTTGAATGGTGGCACTGAAGTGAATTGGGGGGACTGGGTTCTCTTTCTGTGTTGCTAGGAGTAGAAGTAGGCCATTCAACCCCTTGGGTCTGTGCTCAATAAGACCATGGCTAATCACTGAGCCCCATCCCCTAATCCCTCCCTCTCCCCACATCCTTCCATCCCTTTCACCATACGAGCTATATCTATCTCCTTCTTGAAAGCACACAGTGTTTTGGCCTCAGCCCCTGTCTGTGATGGAGAGTTTACACTGGCTCACCTCTCTCTGGGTGAAGACGTTTCACCTCATCTCAGTCCTGACAGGTTTACCCCTTATCCTTAAATTACTCTCCCCCCACCCGACTCAGAGTTGCTCCATTGTCCACGTGTTTCGATTCCCTCTCCAAAATGAGCAATTGGTTCCTTTTATGATGCTATCCAGAATTAAGAAAGGGACTTTCACTTAATTTATCTGACAAATTCAAACAGCATCCATTTATTATCAAAAAGAAATTCATTGTCAAAATAAAAATGGGAAAGCCGATGAATATTTAAGATGTAGTCCAGACTTAGAACTTGAATTAGTTCAGACACACCCACAGAACACAAAAGCCCAAGGCTCTGCAGGGATGATATTGAAAATGGGTGAAAGAAAGGCAGCGTTCTTATTGACCGATGGTCTGGGAAGCAAAAGGTGCGGGTTTGATAAATTCACTTAATCCCCTGGAGTTTCTTCTCTCTTTTTTCCCTTCTTTATGGTCACTCAGACAGCACCTTCCAAACCCGTAACCACTTCCACCTGGAAACACATGGGAACACCACCCCTCCCCTGCAGGTTCCCCTCCGAGCCCCACACCATCATAGCGTGGGGATATATCGCCGTTCCTTCAGTGTGGCCGGGTCAGAATCCTGGAATTCCCTCCCTCAGGGCATTGAGGGTCAATCCATGGCACACTGACTGCAACAGTCCCAGATGGCAGCTCAGCCCCACTTTCTCGAGGGGCAATTACGGACAGGAAATAAATGTTGGCCTGTCATTGATTGATTGATTGAATATTTATTTTTCATGGCCATGAAACAATCCCCACCCCCACCCCAGAATGGTGAGTGGGTTGGAGGGGAGCTTGGGGGATGTTCCCATGTATCTGCTGTCCTTGTTCTTTGAGGTGGTAGGAATTTGGAAGCTTCTGTCCCAGGAGGTTTGCCTGATGGCACACGCCTCTCCCACTGTGTGTCGGCTGTGAATGGTTAATCCAGCAGGGGGCACTGGGTCCCATTCCAGAATGGGTTTCCACCTCTGGTAGGAGCTCATTCCCAACTGCAGGCTGGTCCTGCTGCAGTTCCACACTTCCACATGCACGGACACGTAGGTACACGCAAGCACACACACACACACACACACTGACATGCACGTACACGCAGGTACACACACGGCGCACTTACACGTACATGCATGCACACTGACGTACACGTACACTTACATGCAAATGCACATACCTATATACACATACACGCACACTTGCATATGCTTACACGCACTTGCACTAACGCACATGCACGTACACACAAGCATGTATATATACATACACGCACTATCACGGACACACATATACCCAAACGCAAGCACATATACACACATGAACACTTACGTACATATATACACACATGCATAAACACACACATACACACACACTTGAATACTGACCCAAACGTACTTACATGCACCCCACACATAAACATAGAGGCACACTTGCACGCGTTCGTACACTAGTGCACACATACACACAAGCACACTGATGCACCCATTCCCCAGCATCCTTAGCCGCAGGGACACAATCCCATGCCCCCGTGATGAGATACTGTAGCAGTGTCTTTCCCTGTGTTGGGGGGGTAACTGTGCTGTCTCTGCAACCTCCTGTCTATTGTGTGTTCCCAGGAGAAGCTGATGGCAATCGGAAATCGCGATTCACTCCGCCATGACCTTCAGATTATTCAGCAATGCCCTGCCATGCAAAACCTGTTGACCTTCCTCGAACACGCCCATGCAGAAGCTGAAAACGTCTCTCCTATTGGCCACTGAATTAATTTTACCATTAATGTTTGTTCTGTGTTGTGTCTCAGCCGTTAACTAATTGATTCCTTGCATTGGAGTTATATGTTTCCAGAAGCAGATCTATAATAAACTTGTTAGTTTTAACCAAACCTTTGCCCGTGTCTGTTTGCATTCTGCTGGCCATGTGAGGGGGGGGTCTAACAGGAGGAAGCTTCCTCCTCCCACCTTTCCGACCAATAATCATTTCACTCCTTGTGTGACCATCTGATTCCTCTTGGAAGGAGATATTTAATCAAGCTGTTCAGAGACGTTATGACACACCTCAGAAGCAGGTGGGACTCGAACCCAGTCATCCACAGTCCTCTGGGCCCCCTCGAAACTACCGAGTATAGTTTGTAATCACGCAGGGGCTGAGCAGAGGCAACTGCAGATGTTTTCTGATCAATCTGTTCAGAGATGATACGACACACCTCAGGAGCAATTATTTGTCAAGGTGAAGCATCACGTCCGTGCTTTTAAACACTATGCCTCTATTTATAAACACAAGGATTCTATAAACCTTAAAAACTGTGTCAACTTGCCTGGCTACCACCAGAGACGTATGCGCGTGACCCCTGAGGATCCCCTGCTCCTGTACTGAGTACAACAGCACAGAGAGAAGCCCTTCGGCCCAAACAAGTCCATGCTGACCAAAATGTCCACACTAACCCTGTTTCCCTGCACTTGGTCCATATCCATCTAACCCTTTCCTATCCATGTATTTGTCCAAATGCCTCTTAAATATTGTCAATGTACCCACTTCAACCAATTGCACTGGCAGCTCATTCCATGTGCGTACCACCCTCTGTAAAAAAAACGTTGCCCCTCAGGTTCCCTTCTATTCTTTCCTCTCTAACCTTAAACTGATGCCCTCGAGTCCTCGCTTCCCCAACCCTGGGAAAAAAGACTGAGTGCATTCACTCTATCCATGCCTCTCATGATCTTGTACACTTCTTTAAGACCTCCCCTCGGTCATCCAACGCTCTAAAGAAAAACGACCTATTTGTCCAAACTCTCTCTATAACTCAGACCCTTGGATCTTGGCAACCTCCTTATAAATTTCTATTGCACTTGTTTCTAGTTTAATAACACCCTTCCTATCGTCAGGTGACTTAAACTGAATACAGTACTGCCAAGTTTGGCCTCACCAATGTCCTGTACAACTGCAATATAACTTCCCAACTTCAAAGGTTTTAAACATTCTTCCACAAAAGACAGCGAATGCTGAATCAGTTGTTAAGTTTTCAGACTGGAGGCCTGTGACCAGTGGAGTTCCGCAAAGATTAAGGCCGGGTCCACTTCTTTTCATCATTTCCATAAATGATTTGGATGTGAGCATAAAAGGTACAGTTAGTAAGTTTGCAGATGACACCAAAATTGGAGGGTGTAGTGGACAGCGAAGAGGGATTACAACAGGATCTGGGCCAGATGGGCCAATGGGCTAAGAAGTGGCAGATGGAGTTTAATTTAGACAAATGTGAGGTGCTGCATTTTGTAAATTTCAAACCGATTAAGGCACAGCAGTGGTGCAGAGATTATAATAGGAACTCAGGTGGATGCCGGCATTCTGGAGGGTAAAGATCATGGGAGGTTGAAGGGGCTGCAGAAAGATATCGAGGTGGTGTGCTGTTGTGTGGGCGAGAGGATTTTACAGAGTTGGAGCGAGTTGTAGGGGCTGGAGATGACAGACACTGAAAGGGGTATAGGGGCTGGAGGAGCTAACAGAGATAAGGAGGGATGTAGGGGCTGGAGAACGTTACAGTGAGAGGGAGGGGGTGTCGGGGCTGGAGGGGGGTTACAGAGATAGGGAGGGGGTGTAGGAGCTGGAGGGCGGGTTACAGAGATAGGGAGGGGGTGTAGGGACTGGAGGGCGGGTTACAGAGATAGGGAGGGGGTGTAGGAGCTGGAGGGGGTTACAGAGATAGGAAGGGGGTGTAGGGGCTGGAGGGGGTTGCAGAGATAGGGGCGGGGTGTAGGGGCTGGAGGGGGTTACAGAGATAGGGAGGGGGTGTAGGAGCTGGAGGGGGGTTACAGAGATAGGGAGGGGGTGTCGGGGCTGGAGGGGGGTTACAGAGATAGGGAGGGGGTGTAGGAGCTGGAGGGGGTTACAGAGATAGGAAGGGGGTGTAGGGGCTGGAGGGGGTTGCAGAGATAGGGACGGGGTGTAGGGGCTGGAGGGGGTTACAGAGATAGGGAGGGGGTGTAGGGGCTGGAGGGAGGGTGTACAGAGATAGGAAGGGGGCGTTGGGGCTGGAGGGGGTTACAGAGATGGGGGGGTGTAGGGGGTTACAGAGATAGGGAGGGGGTGTAGGGGCTGGAGGGGGTTACAGAGATAGGGAGGGGGTGTAGGGGCTGGAGGGGGTTACAGAGATAGGGAGGGGGTGTAGGGGCTGGAGGGGGTTACAGAGAAAGGGAGGGGTGTAGTAGCTGGAGGAGGTTACAGAGATGGGGGGGTGTAGAGGCTGGAGGGGGTAACAGAGATAGGGAGGGGTTGTAGGGGCTGGAGGGGGTTACAGAGATGGGGGGGTGTAGAGGCTGGAGGGGTTTACAGAGATAGGGAGGGGGTGTAGGGACTGGAGGGGGTTACAGAGATAGGGAGGGGGTGTAGGGGCTGGAGGGGGTTACAGAGAAAGGGAGGGGGAGTACGGGGTTACAGAGATAGGGAGGGGGTGTAGAGGCTGGAGGGGGTTACAGAGATTAGGGAGGGGTGTAGGGGCTGGAGGGGGTTACAGAGATAGGGAGGGGATGTAGAGGCTGGAGGGGGTTACAGAGATTAGGGAGGGGTGTAGGGGCTAGAGGGGGGAACAGAGACAGGGAGGGGTTGTTGAGGCTGGAGGGAGGATTACAGAGATAGGGAGGGGGTGTAGGGACTGGAGGGGGTTACAGAGATAGGGAGGGGGTGTAGGGGCTGGAGGAGGTTACAGAGATGGGGAGGGGGTGTTGAGGCTGGAGGGAGGATTACAGAGATAGGGAGAATATTGGTGTTTGCACGACATTGCAGCATCAGGCAAGGCTATACGGGTGGAGGAGGTTGAAGACGTAAGGAGAGTTAAAGAGGCGGGAGGAGTGAGGGATCGGAACAGTTGCATTGTTGAAAGCTGAACTGAAAGACTGCTGCATTTTCAGACAATCAGGCCTGAGCAGAGCCACTTCGTTGCATGATCAGCGCAGAATAAAATGTCTCACACATCAAAGAGAGAAGCGTGACTCGCTGAAAATGGCCGCCACAGGGAGCAGCAGTTGGTCACTGTCAGCGCTGAGGGAGTGGGCACTGTCGGAGGGTCAGTGCTGAGGGAGTGCCGCACTGTCGGAGGGTCAGTGCTGAGGGAGTGGGCACTGCCGGAGGGTCAGTGCTGAGGGAGTGGGCACTGTCGGAGGGTCATTGTTGAGGGAGTGGGCACTGTCGGAGGGTCAGTGCTGAGGGAGTGGGCCCTGTCGGAGGGTCATTGTTGAGGGAGTGGGCACTGTCGGAGGGTCAGTGCTGAGGGAGCGGGCACTGTCGGATGGTCAGTGCTGAGGGAGTGGGCACTGCCGGAGGGTCAGTGCTGAGGGAGTGGGCACTGTCGGAGGGTCAGTGTTGAGGGAGTGGGCACTGTCGGAGGGTCAGTGCTGAGGGAGTGGGCCCTGTCAGAGGGTCAGTGCTGAGGGAGTGGGCACTGTCAGAGGGTCAGTGCTGAGGGAGTGCCGCACTGTCGGAGGGTCAGTGCTGAGGGAGTGGGCACTGTCGGAGGGTCAGTGCTGAGGGAGCGGGCACTGTCGGAGGGTCAGTGCTGAGGGAGTGGGCACTGTCAGAGGGTCAGTGCTGAGGGTGTGGGCACTGTCAGAGGGTCAGTGCTGAGGGAGTGCCGCACTGTCGTGGGGTCCATTGTGACGTTGACGGTGACGGTTGGGAATTTGAACGTCCCCGCCTTCCCTTCTCCTGTCGCGTGCGCCTTGTCCCGTTAGCGGGCGGGCGCAGCTTCCCGCCCCCGCCGCTGATTGGAGCAACCGCCGCTGACTGGGCGTGGTCCCGTCCTGAATGGGCGTGGCTCCACTCCACCCTCGCTCGGCACCGGCCTCGAAGGCGGGGCGCTGCTCTTCGTAGGCGGGGCCTGTCCGCCGCACCTCTCCACTGATTGGCTGACGCGGTTCCTCCCGCTCCCTGAGGCCACGTGCAGCGTATTGTCCTCTCTGTGATCACGTGGTTCGTCGCGGCCATGTTGTTGCCAACCTCTTGCTCTTAGTCTTGCCCTCATCCCTATCTCTCTGTACTTACCATTAGGAAGTCTGCTTTTGTATAAACCACCGTGCTCCCAGTCCCCCATGAGAGTTCCTCAGAAGTGTTGACTGTGTACTTTAGGAGCCTGTTGGTGGGGCCATGTTTGGTGTTGATTGGGGCATGTTGAGTTGATGAGTTGGTCAACACCAAGGCATTATGGGTAAAGGTGAAGTTGTCCACTTCAAGGGCAAAGACAGGAAGGCCACTTATTCCCTCCGTGTCCCAGCTAGGCTGGGAAAGGGAATGGTGCCGTGACACTTTGGTGTCCTTGTGTCCAGTCGCTGAATGTAAACATGAAGGTAGAGCAGGTGGTGAGCAAGGTGCATGGTACGTTGGCCAGACTGTTTTCGTCCTGGCTATGGTGCAAGTGTGAAACAGGTTTATTTCCTAACTGATGCTTGGGACGGCGGGACTGAAAAGAGCCTGAATCAGTTCACACTGTATTCAAGGAGGCACAGATAAATGACGGGCATTTCTTGGGAAGCCATAGATTTTAAGAGGACTTGACAGGTTAGATGCAGTCAGGATGTTCTCAATGACTGGGGCGTTCAGAACTAAGGCTCAGAGTCTCAGGAGGTAAAGGAGACAGTTTTGGAAATGAGAAGACGTGTTCACACAGAGAGAGAGGTCATCCTGTGGAATTATGTGTGGGAACTGTTGAGGTCAAAACATCAAATGTTTTCTAGGAGGAATTGGATATGGTTTTTTTTGGATCACAGAGTCCCTACAGTGTGGAAGCAGACCATTTGGCCCATCGAGTCCACACACTGAAGTGCATCCCCACCACCTTACCTTACCCCTGCGTTTCCCATGGCTAGCCCACCAAGCTTACACACCCCAACAGACTATGGGAAACTGGAGCACCTGGAGGAAAGTAGCGCAGACATGGGAAGAACGTGCACACTCCATACAGACAGTCCCCGAGGGAGGAATTACAACCCAGGAGCCTGGCGCTGAGAGGCAGCAGTGCTAACTGCTGGCGATCAAAGACTATGGGTAAGAATTGTGAACAAGGCAGTTTGGATCAGCTGTGATCGTATTGAAAGAGGGATCAGGCTTGACGTTCCTACTCCTACTTTCTATACTCCTATGAACCAGAGGAGAGAAGGTTGACTCGAATGACCCCAGGGATGAGGGCTTCAGCACTTTTTAAATGCGTTTGTGAGGTCTGAAGGTTGCTGGGTGGTTGAGTTTAATTGGCCGTCCATAGTTGCTCCTTGAGATGGTGACTTTGAACGACTCCAGTCCTTGTGCTGTAGGTTGACCAACAACGAGGGAATTACAGGATTGTGACCCAGCAACACTGGGTTTAATATACTTTAAAGTTTTTATATAATATATAATAAAGTTTATATAATAAAGTTTAATATACTTTAAAAGTCAGAATGGTGAGTGGTTTGGAGGGAAACTTAAACGGAGCAGTGTTCCCATGTATTTGCTTACCTTTGGGAGAGGCTGAACAGGCTGGGGCTGTTTTCCCTGGAGCGTCGGAGGCTGAGGGGTGACCTTATAGAGGTTTACAAAATTATGAGGGGCATGGAGAGGGTAAATAGGCAAAGTCTTTTCCCCCTGGGGTGGGGAGTCCAGAACTAAAGGGCATAGGTTTAGGGTGAGAGGGGAAAGATATAAAAGAGACCTAAGGGGCAACGTTTTGATGCAGAGAGTGGTACGTGTGTGGAATGAGCTGCCAGAGGATGTGGTGGAGGCTGGTACAATTGCAATATTTAAGAGGCATTTGGATGGGTATATGAATAGGAAGGGTTTGGCGGGATATGGGCCGGGTGCTGGCAGGTGGGGCTAGATTGGGATGGGATATCTGGGTCGGCATGGACAGGTTGGACCGAAGGGTCTGTCTCCGTGCCGTACATCTCTATGACTCTGTAAGTGGGCGTGGGTTTGGAAGGTGCTGTCTCTCTCTGAAGGTCTGCAGTAGATAGTACACACTGCCTCCACTGAGCATTAAGGTCATGGGAGTGGATGCTTGTGGGCGTGGAGCCAATCAAACAGGCTGCTTGCTGTTGGATAAAGTCGAGCTGTTAACGTGTTGTTGGAGACGTGGGGAATATTCTGTCACACTCCTGGCCTGTACCTTAACGTGGAGGGATTCACGAAGCCGAGATTATGCTTACTCTTCCAAAAGATGAAAATTTCTGCAAAGTGACTTTCTGTCCCAGTTTTTGTCTGTCTGTTCAGTTGTTGAGGCATTTAGATTAGATTAGATTAGATTACTTACAGTGTGGAAACAGGCCCTTCGGCCCAACAAGTCCACACTGACCCGCCGAAGCGCAACCCCCCCATACCCCTACATTTACCCCTTACCTAACACTACGGGCAATTTAGCATGGCCAATTCACCTGACCCGCACATCTTTGTGACTGTGGGAGGAAACCCACGCAGACACGGGGAGAACGTGCAAACTCCACACAGACAGTCGCCTGAGGCGGGAAATGAACCCGGGTCTCTGGCGCTGTGAGGCAGCAGTGCTAACCACTGTGCCACCGTGCCGCCCCCTTGGAGGTGAACCAGTTGCCGGTCTGTAATTATGATGTTTGCGTGGCTGCCCTGTCACTGGGCTAACTCTGACCGGTGCAACAATATCCCCACGTTATGAGCAGACAGTCTTTCATCGTCCCCGACCCACCCAGCAGCACTCTGACTGACTTGGCCGCATACCCGACTCTCCCATTGTGGATGGTTCCCAGCACCCATTTACCCCTGAACCTCCTCAAATCCTTCCCCATCCCCCACTCCCATGGGGAGTTGGTCACTCAACTAACTGATGCATTCCTTTTTTGTTAAGACTCAGCCTTTGGACACATCTGAAGATCACGATGAATTATGGCCATCTTCTCGTGGTGGTGCTGGAGGAGCCATTTCTCAGAAAGGACCGTTTCACCAAGACTATGCCGGCCATCTCGAGAACAGGTAAACGCCTTGGCTATCTCCTTTACAGAAGAGTGCATTGTTCTTCTCAGTTTCTATTAACCAATGTCACCAGCACACAAGTTCAGTGTCATTGTGGTATTTGTGGGCGCCTGCTGTATGGAAATTGCTTGTCGTGTCTCGGACACACTTAATGGGCCGTGTCGCCTTCTTACAGTGCCTGAGGTTTTGTAAGATATTGAAATAAGACAACTTCATTTGGTCATGAGTAAGCATTTATTGCTAATTGCATCAGAGTAATTGTCATATCATTGCACTGAAAATGACAATATGAAACAAGAAGGGCATAACATAGGGTCAGATATAATGTAAAGCAACCCCAACACTGTCCCTATCAAGACAGGTTAAACATGGAGTTAGCTGCCTCAGCACTTCTCTCAGGATAAATATAACACTGGTTCAATTCAGCAAACCTTTCCCCTGTACAAAAGTTCTTCCTACATGCTGAAGTGAGACGTCATTTAATCAACAGCTACCCACTTTGACAAAACCATATTTCAAAAATTTACATTCCTTCATCGTGATTTCACAACAACCGTTCTCAAATTCAGAGTGTGTAGTCTCAGTGACTGCAGAGAGACTGGCAGACTGTTCCTCAAACAGGCAAGGTAACGTGTGGTTTTGTACACTGCCGGGACCTGGACACGATTCCGGCCTTGGACGACCGCACGGACATTCTCCCTGTGTTTGTGTGGGTTTCCTCCGGGTGCTCTGGTTTCCTCCCACAGTGCTGAAAATGTGTTGCTGGAAAAGCGCAGCAGGTCAGGCAGCATCCAAGGAGCAGGAGAATCGATGTTTCGGGCATAAGCCCTTCTTCAGGAATGGAGATGACCTGGGGTGTGCAGTGAGCGGGGGACTCACTGAAATCCTTGTAGAGGGAGGAAGAGAGCTTCTTCAAGGAAGGCATCCTTGCAAGAGGATTCGCAGGAGGTTAAAATCTTTGAGGAGAAAGTGAGGACTGTATGTGCTGGAGATCAGAGCTGAAAATGTGTTGCTGGAAAAGCGCAGCAGGTCAGGCAGCATCCAAGGAACAGGAGAATCAACGTTTCGGACATAAGCCCTTCTTCAGGAATGAGAAGGGCTTATGAGAAGCCGTTCCGGAAGAAGGGCTTATGCCCAAAATCTTTTTGCCAGAGTGGAGATAGACCCACCAGGCTACAGGAAATGTTCAGGGGAGTGCGATTAAGCCTGCAATAGCTTGCCTTTATATAGTTCTTTGTCATCACATGTGTCTCAAAGTGATTCAAAGGAGCATTTATTAGATAAAATAATTGACAGTAAACCATTTGAAAAGTTACAGATATTAGTGACAAAAAGAACGACACATGAGGAGAGGTTCAGTGGTTAATGAGTCCTTTACACTGGTGTTGATCATGGGAGAGAATTCGGATCAAATATTGGTCATTGGCAGTGGAGGGGTTAGTGGGTACGGTGAAAATTGAGAGGAAGCATATACTGGAAAGGCTGCCTATGGTCAGTGGATAAGTCATCTGGCCTGGACGGCTTGTATCCCAAGTTGTTAAGGGAAGTGAGTGAGGAGACACTGGGTAATTGCAGAGATTTTGAAGCCTGCAAAGTGTACTGCACTTATTCAAGAAACAGCCATTCGCAGTCCACTATAGGCCTGCCAGTTTAATGTCAGCACCAGGTAATGTTTTTTTGGAAATGGGGACTTGGAGAGGTTGGAATGACAGGCACGGATTTATAAAAAGCAGAACCCGTTAAACAGATCTGATTTTACGTTTTGATGGAGGTTAGTGAAGGCAAAGTGATGGATGCTGTCTGAATGGATTTTCTGAAAGGTTTTCACAGGACACCACTAAAGAGGCTCATTAAGCTCATGGCTCCTGGGTGTGGGGTTTGCACATCAGCTCGGGTGAAGGTCGATGTTAAAACACAGAAATTCATGGTCAACATTTGTTTTACAGACTGGAGGATGGTAGAAAGTCTTCTTTGTCAGTGCTTTATGTATGATTTGAAGAGTTTATTTAAAATATTCATTCATGGGATGAGAGCATCACTGGCTAGACCAGCATTTATTGCTCAGAAAGAAGGCAGTTCATTGTTGTGGGTCTGGAGTCACATGTAGGCCAGACCAGGTAAGGATGGCAGATTCCTTATCAAAGGCACATTAGTGAACCAGATTTGGTGGGGGTGTTCCAACAATTGACAGTGGATTCACGGTCATCATTATACTCTTATTTCCAGGTTTTACTGAGTTCAAGTTCCACAATCTGTTGTTGCGGGATTTGAACCTGGGTTCCAGGAACGTGACCTGGGGCTCTGCGTTAACAGTCTAGCGATAATACCACTAGGCCATTGCCTCCCAGCACAACACAAGGTGTCGTTTCTTGACCTTTTCAAGTAAAGCAGATCTTTTCAAAACATTTTGTTCCAGGGATGTATGTATCACTGACAAGGTCAGGATTTGTTATCCATCTGTGATTGTCCTTGGGAAGGTGATGGCAAGTTGTCATCTTGAACCAATGCTGTTGAAATGGTGCAGGTAGTCGGTCGCTCGGTTCAGTTAGGGAGTGAAGTTTCAGGAGTTTAACCCAGTGAGAGTGAAGGAATGACAGTATACTTCCAAGTTGACATGGTGCCTGGCCTGGAGAGGGGGTTGTGTTCTGTGTATCTGCTGCACTTTCCTTCCAGATGGTTGGGGGCTTGAGTTTGGAAGGTGCTGAGGAACCTTGATAAATTTCGGCAGTGCATCTGGGAGATGGTACACCCTACGACTGAGCGTTGGTGGCAGAGGGAGTGAACGTTTGTGGATGTGGCGCCAATCAAATGGGCTGCGTTGCCCTGACTGGTTTGTTCTTGGTGTTGAGGTACAGTAAACCCAGGCAAGTGGGGAGTATCCCATCACACTCCTGACTTGTGCTTTGTGATGGGGAAGCAGGCATTGGGGATTGAGGAGGTAAATAACTCGCTTCAATATTCATAGCCTGTAAAGTGAATAAGAGGGAGTATCTGATAGAGGTGTACAGATCCTGACAGGTCTGGATAAGGTTGACAAAGATAAGGTCTTCATGAAGAGGCACAATATGTTTATGTGATCAAGATGTAGGAAGTAGATGAGGAAAACATTTATTTTACGAGTAATGAACAAGTGCGGTTCTCTCTCTCTTTCAATCTCTCTCTCTCTCTCAATCTCTCTCTCTTTCAATCTCTCTCTCGCAATCTCTCTCACACGATCTCTCTCTCTCTTACAATCTCTCTCTCTCGCAATCTCTCTCTCTCGCAATCTCTCTCTCTCTTTCAATCTCTCTCAATCTCTCTCTCTCTCTCAATCTCTCTTTCTCTCTCTCTCGCAATCTCTCTCTCTTTCGCAATCTCTCTCTCTCTTTCAATCTCTCTTGCAATCTCTCTCTCTCAATCTCTCTCTCTCTCTCTCTTTCAATCTCTCTCTCTCGCAATCTCTCTCTGTCTCACAATCTCTCTCTCTCTCGCAATCTCTCTCTGTCTCACAATCTCTCTCTCTCTCGCAATCTCTCTCTCTCGCAATCTCTCTCTCTTTCGCAATCTCTCTCTCTCTTTCAATCTCTCTTGCAATCTCTCTCTCTCAATCTCTCTCTCTCTCTCTCTTTCAATCTCTCTCTCTCGCAATCTCTCTCTGTCTCACAATCTCTCTCTCTCTCGCAATCTCTCTCTCTCGCAATCTCTCTCTCTCTCTCTCTCAATCTCTCTCTTGCAATCTCTCTCTCTCTTTCAATCTCTCTCTCTCTCTCTCTCTCTCTTTCAATCTCTCTCTCTCGCAATCTCTCTCTCTCTCTCAATCTCTCTCTCTCTCAATCTCTCTCTTGCAATCTCTCTCTCTCTTTCAATCTCTCTCTCTCTCTCTCTCTCTCTTTCAATCTCTCTCTCTCGCAATCTCTCTCTCTCTCTCAATCTCTCTCTCTCAATCTCTCTCTCTCAATCTCTCTCTTGCAATCTCTCTCTCTCTTTCAATCTCTCTCTCTCTCTCTTTCAATCTCTCTCTCTCGCAATCTCTCTCTCTCTCTCAATCTCTCTCTCTCTCTCAATCTCTCTCTTGCAATCTCTCTCTCTCTTTCAATCTCTCTCTCTCTCTCTTTCAATCTCTCTCTCACTCAATCTCTCTCTCAATCTCTCTCTTGCAATCTCTCTCTCTCTTTCAATCTCTCTCTCTCTCTCTTTCAATCTCTCTCTCTCGCAATCTCTCTCTCTCTTGCAATCTCTCTCTCTCTCGCAATCTCTCTCTCTCTCTCTCTCTCTCTCTCAGGCTGTGGTGACTTTGCCTGTTACTTTGGGAGGACAGTGGAGGTGGAATTGATCAGTCATTTTACAACGAAGGTGGAAAGGCACTTGAGGAAAATGCAGTTTCAGATCTACTTGAATGGAAGAGGCGGAATAGGAGGTCTGAATCACTCTGCAAAGAGCTGACACAGTGTGAACGGAATACATCGCTTCCTGTTTTGACTGTGGGTGACCAAAGGCTTGGTCAGAGAGGTGTGCATCAAGCAGCAGGTTAAAGTTGGAAGGGCAGACTTAAAAGAGGAAACTAAGAACGTCATTGCTTGGAAAGTAGAGAGAGAGAGAGCGTTAATCAGAGGGATTCCTGGGATGACAGGACATACGTATGAAGAGATTCTGGATCGGTTCAGCCTATACTCACTGGGGTTTAGAACAATGGAGGGGGGAATCTCATAAAATCCAACAGGACTAGACAGGGTACATTCAGGAAGGAACCCAGACCCAGGGGTCACGGTCTATGGATACAGGGTAGGCTGTTACAGGCTGAATGAGGAGAAATTTGTTCACCCAGAGATTGGTGATCATGTGGAAGTCTCTGCCACAGGAGGTGCTCAAGGCCAAAAACATTCACTGTGTTCAAGAAGGAGTTAGGTGTCCATTTTGGGGCGAAAGCGTTCATAGGCGACAGGGACAGTGCATGAGAACAGGTTGGATGGTCAGCCATGGTGACATGGAATGTCCGATCAGGCTTGAAGGGCTGAATGGCCCCTGTTTTTCACATGGGTTTGTGGAGGGATGGGAAGGAATAAAGAGATTCCAGAAGTTGAGGTATGTGTGGGATAGTGGAGCATTGGGAGCTGTGCAAGTGGCTGGAAATTGAGGAATGTGAATTCCCAAAGGGATGTAGGGTTGGATAGGGTTTCTGGAAATGGGGAGAGGAGAAGTCTGCCGCATACATCCACAAAAGAATTGAAATGTGCAGGTGCTAGAGGACCAGATGTCAGTCTTGGTTTTGAGTACAGAAAGCGGGTATACATTGGGATAATACCAGGAGTTTACAGAGGAGTAGAAAGTGGAAGAGAACAGCTTACTGAAGTTTGGGGATAATATTGAAGGTGAGGCAGGAAAGGAACAGCTGCAACAAGAATGAGAATCGTAATAACTCGCTTTGATACTCATTTAGTTGCGTTCTTTTACTGGATGTCCATTGGAATCTCTCCTTGGTCTTCGCGCAGAATGTTCCTGTCATCCTGAATTTGGGAAATGAGGTCAAATCCTGGAAATCGAGCCTTCATGTCATTGACAATGGCTTCAATGGTTGGACCATATTCGATCACGCTGTTTCTCTTGATGCCGATTTGATACTGATATCCTGCAGCATGCATTCCCACTAGCTTCCCAGAGGCATCGAACACAGGAGAGCCAGAGGCACCTTGAAAGAAGCAGGTGTTGTAGGTGATCGTGTCTGAATTTTGGATTTCTTTGAAACTGTACTTTGTGAAAACCTGCATGTAATATTGGATATTTCGCTGTGGAATAGGGATAACCGTACAAGTGTCAGTGGATTTGGGATCACCTTTAGGATGGCCTATAATGTAGACCACTCCATTCCGGGGAGGGCGGTTTGCAGTGTGTAACACACCTGGAGGTAGTTCTACTTGATCATCATTGGGGACCTTCAATCTCAGCACCACGTAGTCAAGGTCTCGGTTATACACTTCAAACCACGGTTCAATGTTATGCCAGCCCCAGGTAGGCTGGCACTTCTCCTTGTAGTCAAAGTGTATGGTCATGGCCTTCTCTATTACGGTCTTCCACTCATTGTCAGGCACACCATCTCCTACAGCCATCTTCACGACATGGAAACATGTCAGGGTATATTCGTTTCCAAGGTAGAAGCAAGAGGCAGTGCCATTACTCCCATTGTTATCCCATTTGACCAATCCAACAGACGCACTCAATCGCACCAGCATTTCATGGACTGTAACGGGAACCCCATCAACTGCAATCTTCCCAAATTCTGTCTTCAGCAGATTCCAGTTTTTACGGTGATGCTTCTCTCCTTTCTCCTTTTCCAGATATTCATCAACCTGCTTTCTCAGCTCACATTTCAGCTCCTCCTGCTCTCCTGGTGCGTTGCCCTGCTCCTGTCTCCTCTTGGGGCTGGCGTGGTCATTATTATCACCATGCTCGTTTCCTGCCGCATACGTCTCGTTGCTGACTTGAACCTCAAAGCATTTATCACGGAGGTCATCGACGGTGAGGGTGAACTGCAGACGTCTGTGCTCATCCATCAGGCTCCACACTTTCTGCTCAATGACTGATGAAAACCTCCCATCCTTGCACAGAGCCTCGCGAATGGTCTCACCTTTAAAAGCGTACAGGCACAGGTCATGTCCGTCCTCTCGCAGACCGGCGTTCTTGATGATAGGCTTTGAACCTGTCCCAAGCTTGCCACCTGTCCTTCCAGTGCTTCTGACACGGAATACAACACATTGCTTGCCTGTAGAGACCTCATCCCGATAGCTGACCTTGCCTTTAACCCGGTAAAATACCACTTCAAAATGGGTCTTGTCCGGCAGACATTTACAGGGCATTCCTAGATTGACGGCACCCATTAATTCCCTTTTCCCAATTAAATGGAATGTCTTGCCCTCACTTTTCTCTCGTTCTTTCTGGAAAGGCGCGGAAGACATGAGAGCAGAATGAATGTTTTCTTCCAGTTTCCCTCTCACCACATGCTCGGTGCTGTTCCCGTTACTCTGGAAGTTGAATGTGAATTCTTTGACTTGGTCGTCTTCACGGTTCTCAGTCCCCTTAGCCGGGGTTCCCTGTGGCGTTTTCCCTGCACTGTTGGAATGGTTCCATTCAGTGAAAGGGCTCCTCCTCTCAGCCCCAAACCCTTTTTTACAAACTGGAGTGGTTGGTGGATTTTCATCATTTCTCTGGAGTGGAGAGCAATCCAATGAAAATAGGAATGTTACACATAAATACAATAAGGCCATAAGAGGCCATTCAACTCCTTCAGGCTCTTACACAGGGAACAGCAGGAGGCCATTCAGCCCCCTTCCCCAGCCTGTTACACAGGGAACCAGCAGGAGGCCATTCAGCCCCCTTCCCCAGCCTGTTACACAGGGAACAGCAGGAGGCCATTCAGCCCCCTTCCCCAGCCTGTCCCCACAGAGGAACAGCAGGAGGCCATTCTGCCCCCTTCCCCAGCCTGTTACACAGGGAACCAGCAGGAGGCCATTCAGCCCCCTTCCCCAGCCTGTTACAAAGGGAACCAGCAGGAGGCCATTCAGCCCCCTTTCCCAGCCTGTTACAAAGGGAACAGCAGTAGGCCATTCAGCCCCTTCCCCAGCCTGTTACAAAGGGAACAGCAGGAGCCCATTCAGCCCCTTCCCCAGCCTGTTACAAAGGGAACCAGCAGGAGGCCATTCAGCCCCCTTTCCCAGCCTGTTACAAAGGGAACCAGCAGGAGGCCATTCAGCCCCTTTCCCCAGCCTGTTACAAAGGGAACCAGCAGGAGGCCATTCAGCCCCCTTCCCCAGCCTGTTACAAAGGGAACCAGGAGGAGGCCATTCAGCCCCTTTCCCCAGCCTGTTACAAAGGGAACCAGCAGGAGGCCATTCAGCCCCCTTCCCCAGCCTGTTACAATTTAAAGCCCTATCTACAGTCCTAGTTATGTGGTTCACTAGGACCCTGGTCGTAGCACAGTTCAGATGAAGACCCTCCCATCGGGACTGGTCCCTCCTATCCCCAGTACTGGTGCCAATGTCCCATGAATTCAAACCCATTTCTCCCACACCAATCTTTGAGCCACACAGTGAACTGCTCCTTCTTATTGACCCTGTGCCGATTAGCTTGTGTCTCAGGTAGTAACCCAGAGATTCTGCTTTTTAATTTCATTCCTAGCTGTTCATACTTCCTCAGCAGAGCCTGTGCCCTAGTTCTATCGATGTCATTGGTACCTACATGGACCAGGACCACTGGATCCCAACCCTCCCACTCCAAGTTCCTCTGAGATATCCCGAATCCGAGCACCAGGCCGGCAACTGAACCTTCGGGACTCTTGATCCTGGTCAGAGAGAACAATGGGTATATTGCCCTAAGACCTGGGGATAGTAACAGGATGTAAGTTGGAATGGTGGTCTGAGTGCAGGACACTAGGGTTTACAACAGTTGGTAGTGATTACGTTGATACCTTATTTAATTTCAATATTTTGACTGAATTCAAATTGCATCAGCTCTTATGGTGGCACTCAAATCTATCTCTGAAGAACATCCCAGTACCATATCTGGGTTTCGAGATTCCTTGCTGAAAAATGTGTTGCTGGAAAAGCGCAGCAGGTCTTCACAGCACCCCCTCTGTGGGGAGAAGTTCTATCCTCAGCTCTGATCTCCGACATCTGCAGTCCTCCCTTTCTCCTTTCTAGATTCCTTGTTCAGTGACATTCACCTGGCTTCACCGCCTTACCTCACGATAATCACTGATCTCTAAACAATCTCTAACATTCCCTTCTTGTCGATTCTTCACCTCGGTCCACAGCCGGGTTATCCTTGTTAAAAAAGGAAGATTATCTGAAGCATACTCTGATAGAGGCCTGGATAGAGTGGCTACGGAGAAGTTGTTTCCCCCCCGAATAGGAGTGACTAGCACCTGATGGCACAGCCTCCAAGTGAAGGGACTGAGGTGGGGTGAATTTCTTCAGCCAGAGGGTAGAACCCCTCCCTACAGAGGGGGGGTTGGGGCGCTGTGGAGACTGTCCTTAAGTATCTTGAAGGCAGGGATAGGTTCTTATTTGTTCAGGGGACCAAGGGGTTAGGGGGAGAAAGCAGGAGCATAGGGCTGAGCCTGTGATCAAATGGCAGAGCAGAGGGGATGGGCTGAACAGCCCAATTCTGTTTCTTTATCTTGAAAGTCCTTGCCCCTGTCTGACCCTGGTGTTATTAATGAGGATGTCTGAAGACTGCTATTTTAACTCCTCCATTGAATTTATAACTTTCCATCCTCAATGTTTTCTCTGTCTCCCTCTTGTTGGTGGCCTCCTGAATGCAGACATTTGAAATCTTTTTGTCATTTATATAAAGGATTTGTATGTGAGCATGAGAGGAATTGTTCGGAAGTTTGCAGATGACCCCAAAATTGGAGGTGTAGTGCACAGCGAAGAGGGTTCCCTCAGATTACAACAGGATCTGGACCAGATGGGCCAATGGGCTGAGAAGGGGCAGATGGATTTTAATTCAGATAAATGCGAGGTGCTGCATTTTGGGAAAACAAATCTTAGCAGGACTTATACACTTAATGCTAAGGTCCGAGGGAGTGTTGCTGAACAAAGAGACCTTGGAGTGCAGGTTCATAGCTCCTTGAAAGTGGAGTCGCAGGTAGATAGGATAGTGAAGGCAGCGTTTGGTATGCTTTCCTTTATTGGTCAGAGTATTGAGTACAGGAGTTGGGAGGTCATGTTGCGGCTGGACTGGACATTGGTTAGGCCACTGTTGGAATATTGCGTGCAATTCTGGTCTCCTTCCTATCGGAAAGATGTTGTGAAACTTGAAAGGGTTCAGAAAAGATTTACAAGGATGTTGCCAGAGTTGGAGGGTTTGAGCTACAGGGAGAGGCTGAATAGGCTGGCGCTGTTTTCCCTGGAGCGTTGGAGGCTGAGGGGTGACCTTTTCGAGGTTTACAAAATCCTGAGGGGCATGGATAGGGTAAATAGACAAAGTCTTTTCCCTGGGGTGGGGGAGTCCAGAACTAGAGGGGCATAGGTTTAGGGTGAGAGGGGAAAAAGACCTAAGGGGCAACTTTTTCACCCAGAGAGTGGTACGTGTATGGAATGAGCTGCCAGAGGAAATGGTGGAGGCTGGTAAAATTGCAACATTCAAGAGGCATCTGGATGGGTATATGAAAAGGAAGGGTTTGGAGGGATATAGGCCGGTTGCTGGCAGGTGGGACTAGATTGGGTTGGGATATCTGGTCAGTGTGGACGGGTTGGGCCGAAGGGTCTGTTTCCCTGCTGTACATCTCTATGGCTCTAACTGGGAGCAGAAATTGTCCACTCAGTCCCTGGAGCATGGCTCACGGTTGATCTGATTCCTCTACTTTCCCACCTAGTCCCAATAACCTCTCAACCCTTTGCTTATCAATGATCTATCTACTTCTGCCTTCAGAATATTCAAAAACTTGGCTTCCATTTCCTTTTGGGAAGGATAGCCAGCAGTTTCGTCAAACAGATTCTATCCTTGATCTCTTCTGCGTATCCATCTTCTCCATCCTCGTATTATTCTCCTTAATCCATGGGCCCAACCCTCCACCTTTGGTTCCTTCTCGACCTACCCAGAAATATATACAATGTGATCATGGATCCCTTGAGACAATTATTGCCATAGCCTTGTTTTCTCAGCTCACTAACCTTCAGAAAGGGACAGATGGTCTCCTTTCCCAGTGCTGAAAGTGTTTTGGATTTCCTGCGATGTGTACGAGGCATGGTTCAGGTTCAGTGGTTATCGCTGGAGAATGAAAGGCTGAAATGTCCCTGAAAAATAGTGATTTATTTATCAGATCGAATAGCCCACTGGCATCCCACTGTTGTTTGGCTGCGGGGGAAGAACTTGTAAATTGTGCAGGCATAATAGGATAGAACAATGAAATAGAAGGAGGAGGCCATTCAGCCCCTTATGTTTGCTACACAGGAACAGGAGGAGGTGTTTCAGCTCTTTCTTGAACCTGTGACACAGGAACAAGTAGAGGCCATTCAACCCTTTAGCCTGTTCCCAAGGAACAGGAAGAGAACCATTCAGCCCTCCTCGAGTGTATTACCCAGAAGAGCGCGGGGTTATTCAGCTCTTTATCGAATGTTTTTATAGAACATAGAACATAGAAAAATACAGCGCAGTACAGGCCCTTCGGCCCTCGATGTTGCACTGACCAAATCCTACCTAACCTACACTAGCCCAATAACTTCCATATGCCTATCCAATGCCTGCTTAAATGACCATAAAGAGGGAGAGTTCACCACTGCTACTGGCAGGGCATTCCATGAACTCACAACCCGCTGCGTAAAGAATCTACCCCTAGCATCTGTCCTATACCTACCACCCCTTAATTTAAAGCTGTGTCCCCTAGTAACACCTGACTCCATTAGCGGTAAAAGGTTCTCAGTGTCTACCCTATCTAAACCCCTAATCATCTTATACACCTCTATCAAATCTCCCCTAAACCTTCTTTTCTCCAATGAGAACAGGCCCAAGTGCCTCAGCCTTTCCTCATACGATCTTCCTACCATGCCAGGCAACATCCTGGTAAACCTCCTCTGCACTCGTTCCAATGCCTCCACATCCTTCCTATAGTATGGCGACCAAAACTGCACACAATACTCCAGATGAGGCCGCACCAGAGTCTTATACAACTGCAACATGACCTCAGGACTCCGGAACTCAATTCCTCTACCAATAAAGCCCAGTACACCATATGCCTTCCTCACAGCACTATTTACCTGGGTGGCAACTTTCAGAGATCTGTGTACATGGACACCAAGATCCCTCTGCTCATCCACACTACCAAGTAGCCTACCATTTGCCCAGTAATCCATCTTCTTGCTACTCCTACCAAAGTGAATGACTTCACACTTAGCTACATTGAATTCCATCTGCCACCTTTCTGCCCAGCTCTGCAACTTATCTATATCCCGCTGTAACCTGCCACATCCTTCTTCACTGTCCACAACTCCACCGACCTTTGTGTCATCCGCAAACTTGCTTACCCAGCTTTCAAGCCCCTCCTCTAGATCATTTATAAAGATGACAAACAGCAACGGTCCCAAAACAGATCCCTGTGGTACACCGCTTGTAACTGCACTCCAAGATGAACCTAGTCCATCAACTACTACCCTCTGTCTCCTTCCAGCCAGCCAATTCCTAATCCAAACCTCTAATGCACCCTCAATGCCATACCTCCGTAGTTTTTGCATTAGCCTACCATGGGGTACCTTATCGAACGCCTTGCTAAAATCCATATACACCACATCTACTGCTTTACCCTCATCCACCTCCTTAGTCACCTTCTCAAAGAACTCAATAAGATTTGTGAGGCACGACCTGCCCTTCACAAAACCATGCTGACTATCCTTGATCACATTATTCCTATCCAGATGTTCATAAATCTTATCCCTTACAATTCTCTCTAAGACTTTACCCACAACAGAAGTAAGACTCACTGGCCTATAGTTACTCGGGCTGTCCCTACTCCCCTTCTTGAACAAGGGGAACACATTCGCTATCCTCCAGTCTTCTGGTACTATTCCCGTTGACAATGACGACATAAAAATCCAGGCCAATGGCTCTGCTATCTCCTCCCTAGCTTCCCAGAGGATCCTAGGATAAATGCCATCAGGCCCAGGAGACTTATCTATTTTCATCCTTTCCAGTATTCCCAAAACCTCCTCCCTACATACTTCAAGGCCATCCATTCTAATCACTTGTGACTCAATATTCACACCAGCAACAGAGTCCCGTTCCTGAGTGAATACTGACGAAAAGTATTGATTTAGTGTCTCACCAATCTCCTCCGCCTCCACGCACAACTTCCCACTACTATCCTTGACTGGACCGATACCTACCCTAGTCATCCTTTTATTCCTGACATACCTATAGAAAGCCTTTGGGTTTTCCCTAATCCTACCAACTAAGGACTTTTCATGTCCCCTTCTCGCTGCTCTTAGCTCTCTCTTCAGATCCTTCCTGGCTGCCTTATAACTCTCAATCGCCCCAACTGAACCTTCACGCCTCATCCTTACATAGGCCGCCCTCTTCCCTTTCACAAGGGATTCCAATTCCTTATTAAACCACGGCTCCCTCACAAGACCCTTTACTCCCTGCCTGACTGGTACATACTTATTTGGTTGTAATCCTTAGACCCCCATTCGTGACAAGAACCTATCAGTCTCATTTTTGAAATTTTAACTGCTTTTCCTGCTTTTAGTTGGAGTATTTTCCAGATTTCCATTCCCCGATCTGAGATCATGTACTCCCAGCTTTCATCCCTGATCTGTCCTCTCAAATTTTAAGTTCTGCCCCATGTTTCTGTTGTCTCCCTCCACTACCCCCTAGTAGAGGAAATAGTTCCTCTTAATCAACCCGTAAACTCCCTGTAATCATTGTAACTGCTGATTCGATCGCCCCTTGATCCTCTTTATGGCTTGTTGGCATTCTGGGGACTGAACGAGGAATGCAGAGGCCAGGAGAGAGACACCGGCTCAGATTTTCAACTCCCAACTGGTGGCGATCTGGAATTTGTTTGGAGAGCCGTGTCAGGCTTTGTACCCAGCCTGCATTCCCACCTGGAGTGGTGGGTCGGCCGAGGGAGGTGACCGACCTGAACCCTTTCTCCTCATGGCTGTCAGAGGCAAAGTTTGTGTGTAATGCAAGGCGATGAGTGACTCGATATTCAGGCTCCTGACTGTCACAGTCAGTCAGCAGTGAGACAGCCGTTAACCAGAGGAAGTAGAGAGCTTGGCAGTCGAGATTGGAGAACGGTGCTGGAAAAGCACAGCACGAGGAGCAGGAAAATCAATGTTTTGGGCAAAAGCCCCTCATCGGGAGTGACCCTGAACCTGATCAGGAACGAAGGGCTTTTGCCCGAAACGTCGATTTTCCTGCTCCTCGGACGCTGCCTGACCTGCGCTTTTCCAGCAACACATTTTCAGCTCTGCACGATATTAGTCTGAGAGGCTGTCGGGTCCCCAAGGTGAAAGTGAAACGTTCATCTTTGAGCTTGTGCTGTAGGGGTTAACATCAAGTTCAATAACTTTCCAGCCTGATTTCCTCCTCTTGTATTTTTTTTATCCGCCCCACCTTCATCTTTGGGTAACCCGAAATTGGGAGAATTTCGGGTCACCTTTGCTGAGTCTGGCCCTAAATGTATCTCCAGGACACAGAGAAACAGCAGAGTCTTGGGGTTACCTGCTGAAACGGCCTTGGAGGGCCATCAGCTCCATCTCAGGGGCATTAGGTAGGGCAGTAAATGCTGACCTTGCTGGTGATGCCACAAATTGATTTATCAAAAAAAAGCAGTTGAGACCATGCAAAATCCCCCTGATGTTTACTCCTTTTGACCTCAGTCTCATTGATTGTAACATTCAGATCAGAAAGTTCATTTCAAAGCTGACCAGTGTGACTCTCCACATGTTGGCGCTTATGCCGTTGTGTTTGCTGTGATTCATCTAGAAGTGGCAAGCTGTACAGGACCTGAGCCAACTGCCGAACGCATTTGTTTTTATTTTTAACTCTTCCCGCACTTTCTTGGTGATCTTGCCCTTGTTTACGTTTTAGTCCAAATGGTGTACCGCGGTTGTAGATTCTATCCCTGCATTTAATCAATAACCAAGAGCTAAGGCTACGTTAATTCCTTCTCCTTCCCTGACTGCCATCCCCAAACATGCCAAAACAAGCGCAAAACCCAATATGTTTAGTGACTTACTGGAAGAAGCTTCTGCTGTCAGACTGCAGAGTTTTGCTGAAAGGCGGGAAGATTTGAATCCTTCTTGGTTTCACTTTGGGTCACAGTGATTGGATGCTGACAGAATGACCTCATCTCACAGTGCACTTTGACCCGGAAAGTCCTTCTGGCTATCGGCTGCCAAAGAACAGAAACTGAACCACCTCACATCCTGCCCCACGCCCTCACTTCCCTATGCCTCAGTCAGTTAGTAAATGCAGGCGGATATATCAATGTAAGGTCCCGCATCTAACTTCATGGAAAACTAAATCTTTCCTTTCACATTGAAATGGGATACTTAGCTTTAGAATCCCAGAAACGTACAGCATAAAAGGAAGACCTTTTCAGCTCATTGTGCCTCTGCCAATTCTTTGGACGTTGTGTCCAATTAGACTACTTCAACCCCATAGCCTTGTAAATTAACCCTTCAGACGCACATCGAATTGATCATACTCCCGACAAAATTTGCTGCCTCCTACCACCCATAGCCTATATACTGCCCTCTCTGAAGTAGATATTCAGTTTCTAATTACCGCTGTGAGAAACGACACTCACTCACTTCAATAATTTCAGTCCGAGACAAGATCTGAATCAGTGGTGTCATTTATTTTACTCTTGCAAGAGGGTGTGGTGTCCACTGTCCACAAGGCAGCGACACACACACACACTGGATTCAACGAGTACACAACATTTATGTAATTTGGTTCCTATTCCATCCTCCCATTGCTCCTCCTCTGTTTACATCTCCCGCCTCTCTAAGACCAGCGCCCATTACTCTTGTTTATCTCTTGCCTTATCCGGCCTTGTCTGTGACAAAATGCTTATTTCTGGCCTCACAAGGCTGTTTGACCACATCCCGCTGTGAGCCATTGTTAGATATATGATGAAGGGCTTATCGTCGAAACGTCGAATTTCCTGCTCCTTGGATGCTGCCTGACCTGCTGCGCTTTTCCAGCAACACATTTTCAGCTTAGATATATCCTCCCTTATTTGTTATGACCTTATGACCTCATGACTTCTGGATTGTGGTTTGTTCTTGGTTTTACAGAAGTGAGAAACAGATGCTTAAAACTACTGTTTGTACAGGCGTATCTAGCTTAACCCCCTCCCCTCACAGCACCTTATCTATTTGTCTGTAACATCTATCATTCTTTACAGGCACATTTCAGCTAATACAAAAACAATTATGTATTTCCTTCACACAGTTTCCATTCTTGTTGACTCAGCTCTTGGCTGAAACAATTACACACTGGTGCGAGTTCATTTACCTTGCATAAGGAAATATGATTGCAGAGGTAACGCTACTTTATCTATATCCCACAATTTCCTCCTTTTTCTTTAATTATCATTTGTTACCTTCTGCATTTTTCTGATGTCACTTCCAAATTGACGAGCATCTTACCCAAAATTTCATTTATTTTGGAAATCTCCCTGAGGTCGCTTATTCCTTCATTGTTGAACAGGTAGAGCCCTTCTCTCTGAATGCTTTTTAGAGGCATTTGTTTCACTAAGGTCGTCACAATCAGTCTCTGGGTTCGCCCTCGTAAACAATAGCCAATAATACCCCGGCTACTACTCTCAGGGGAGTAAGGAGGGAAACCACCACCCCCTTCAGTTTTCCAAAGCATGATTTAAGCCACCCGGTGAGAGATGTGTCTACACCTGAATTCTCAGCCAGTTCCTCTGCTAAGGTAGTCAATCCCCTTAGGGCCTGAGTAATTGAACCATCAGGCACAGTGCTATTAGGAATCAAAGGTACAACAGCTTCCTCCTAACATCACACGCACACACTCCCTTTATCAGCTAGAATTGTATCAAGGGCCATTCGGTTTTCCCATGCCATCCTACTTGTCGCATCAAGCTGTTCTGATATTCCTTTAACCGCATCCCTTGTACAATTTATAAATCACTGTTGATAATAGAAAATGGAATTTATCCAATCTACGTTTTTATTAATTGTTACCCACCAGAAGAGAGCTGACTCAAAGCCTGCAGCAATCTGGTTGCGAGCCTTGAACTCATCAGGCACCCCCCGCCCCCCCCCACCCGAGGGACTCTATAGAGTCTAGATAAATCCTGTCATCGAAAGAGGTGTCTAACGGTGATCTCTTACTCCTTCCCTTTCTCCCTGCTATCTTTTCCTTCTCAAATGCCAGGGTAAATGGAATTGCCAATTGTACAATTGCATATATCCCTCTCCAATCCGGAGGGAGGGTGGGTCTCAGTATTTTGCCTCCACAGTACCACCACAGATCCGCACGGGGAACCTTTGGTGCTGAGTAGTTCCCCCCTTCTCCGTTTCAGTGACATTCTTAATGTCTGTACACAATTTCAGCTCCCCCCAAATCTCTAGACCGATTTGTACCTCGCCTACACGATGTGTGATTTCCAACTGCGGCGGAAAACGTAGGGGGGATTTTTGAATCTTTCTTCTCCAAGGGAGGGAACATCAGAGATAGGGAGGAACAATTCCTATCATTCCATGCAGTCTCATCCTGGTACAGGGCTATCATACATTTCATGCCCTGCCTGTCTCGCGTGGAAAGGGAACCACCTGGGCCACTGGCCTACCGGAGGCACATGCATAGCAATTGCTCTTATTCAGACTTTTTACAGTATACTTTACCCATTCAACCCAGGCAGTTGCATCCCCGTACCCAGTTTCTATTTCAATGGTCTGTTTTAAGTCCTTTACCTCTATAATATTTACTACTTTAAGGTCATCGGGAGGGGTGAAAGGTTGTACCTTATTATCCAGTAGTTCTGCCCGTTTTCCCTGTCCTACACTAATTCGAAAACAACAGCCTGAGAAATCATTCCCATTTTGCTTTCATTTCTATCCCAAATGTTTCATTTAATTGTATCTCATAGGTGCCCCCCCCCCCAGAATTGCTTCGTGCCATGTGGTTTTCTTTATTGTTAGGTATATTGGGTTACACTTTTTATCGGGACAATCGCGAGCTGGTCGGAAGGGGGCCCGGTGTACTGTGACGAGACCATTATACCAAGTACCATCCCCAAGGCCATCCCCATAGGACTTAAGATGTGTCTCTGAGTTGCGGTACTGTCTCTGATTATCTACATCCCCACAATTTACTAAGCTGCATGCATCAGCGTCTATTACTTGTGGATTATCAGACTCAGGAACCGTTAATAACATGTGCGAAAATGATATTTGACAAAATCCCGATACTAAGAGGGCTAGCATCATAACTCTAAACATCCCCAGCATTTTAAATAAACGTGCTGAAGCACAAAAAGACTTACTATACAATCCTACAGAAATAATCCCCGCGCTCGCGTCGCCACTGTATAATCAGTTACTCAAAGTCTCTTTAGCCTGAGTTTCAGCGGGTCTTGCGTTGATTCGGCTGTCCAGACTTCTTCCTCCACTGGAGATTCCACTGGCCCTTTGATCCGAGTGTAGTGAGTCCAGCCTTTCCCCGCCGTCCTTATTGACGTCTCGGTCAAAAGAGCCTGGTACGGCCCTCCCCAGTCCGGCCGCAATTTAGTCTCTGTCCATGATTTTACTAAGACCCAATCTCCCGGTCGAATCAGATGTACAGCGGGGCAGAGTCTGTGCCAATAAACCCTGTTTCCTGAGGAAAGACAAAGAGGAGGACAAGCCCAGAATATACTTCTTTTAGAACAAATCTTTAGTTTCTGGGATTGGCAGTGGCCAGAGATAGGAACTTCCCGAGGACCTGGGACAGTAGGTATTAGGGAATAAACCACCGCTCCCTGGGGATTCAGGGCTGCTTCTTTCGTTACCTCCTCAGCCAGTAATGTAGCTTTCCATTCTTTAATTAACAATGAATTAATGCAGTCATGATTTAAATTAACCAGGAATCAATATGACAGGTCACTGAGACTGCGTGAAAGGATCCTGCCAATTAATGGGCGGCACGGTGGCACAGTGGTTAGCACTGCTGCCTCACAGCGCCAGGGACCTGGGTTCAATTCCCGCCTCAGGTGACTGACTGTGTGGAATTTGCATGTTCTCCCCGTGTGGGTTTCCTCCGGGTGCTCCAGTTTCCTCCCACAGTCCAAAGATGTGCGGGTCAGGTGAATTGGCTATGCTAAATTGCCCGTAGTGTTAGGTAAGGGGTATGGGTGGGTTGCGCTTCGGCGGGTCGGTGTGGGCTTGTTGGGCCGAAGGGCCTGTTTCCACACTGTACGTAATCTAATCTAATCTAATTAATATTGATTCAGGCTAGCACAATCGATTTATTATAAATATTAATTATATATTATATAATTATATAAATATAAAGATCATTCGCTGTAATTCAGGGTGGAAACGCAACAAATGACCAAAACATTTTTAAAACTGTAAATGCGCAGTTCTGTTTGTTTACCAGTCACTTGTGCTTTCCCATTCTGTTCCTGTAATTGTTTTGCTCGAGCACATTCATTTTTAAGAACCTCAACAGATTCCATCGCACCATTTGTGGTTAATTCAATCCCCAATTTGGTGGCAGTATTTTGTCATGAGCGCCAAACTGATTCTTCGTGCCTCTCATCACAAAACTGTCGCCATCATCCAATTAACTCTTTCGTTCCCGCTGCTTTGGGCTTAAATGTTAAGGATGACCTCGCTGCCCCTGTATCGACTAGGAAAACTACGTCCGCTTTAGAAAGTCCCACCTTTAAATTGATCAAGGGTTCCTGGTGGGTCCCCGGGGGCAGGAACTCCTGACACCCCCATTTTTCATCAAGGTTCATAAACGGCACTGCCTTTACTTCCTCTTTCAAATCTGGACACTCTCTTAAAGTGACCCGTCCTTTCACAGTAATAACATCCCGCCTGTGGGGATTTCGATCCCTGTTCTTGTCCAGCAGACCCCTTCACATCTCCTCCCTGACCATTCCGGTTTTGTTTCTCCTTTTAGTTGTGTCCTTTTCTTTATTTTCTCATCAACCGCGGGTTTATCATTATTTTTGCCTTTTGTTTCTACTTCTCATGTTACGTTGCCAGATCAGTTGCTGCCCTGATTTAACCAACTGAACAGCTTTAGGGCCACCTAATGGCCGCTCTTCATCACCCAATGTTTTATTTACACCTTGAGAATTTTTTTTAAAGAAATATTGCAATATTTCTTGCTCCCCATAACTTCAAATACCAATTCATCAATTTATGCTTGGCTTGTGAATATATTTATATATTAAACACTCATTCATTCAGTATTCAATATTTAAAATGTAAAATGCATACAGTTCCCAACTTTGAAATCCACTATAATTACCCAGTTTTAATCCCTTAATTTAAATCCAAAATTAGTTCTCTTAAGTAGCCCTGACCAATCATTGCTCAGTTACAATGCTATAGGTCGTGAAATAATCGGAGCTGCCTTAAAAGAATTTGTCTATTCAAGTTAAAAAAAACTTCTAATGCATGAACAATGGCCGAATCCAAGGTCACAGATATTAACCATAGGATTTTGTTTTTACTATAATCTAATGTTGAACTGAAACTTCAATTGTCCTCCATAAATCGCTTGTATGTAAGGATAAAAGAGATTAGTTAGAAACTGATAGCAAGGCAGTCATGACCTGTAAAAAGAACAGGAGTTATCGTTTTATTTTCATAATCACTGTAGAAGTCTGAACCTTAAAAGACATTATGTTAAGTTTCCATAATAAAAATTAGATTCAAAACAGTCCTGGAACTCAAGCTCCAGGGAATAAAGCACAAACATTCGATCACCAACAAACAAAGGTGCATTCAAACCAAATCACAAAGGGTTAAACTTTCTACCAGCTGTACAGCTCTTTTCGTTTTCTCTCTCTCTCTCTCACACCATTTCTCATAGACACTTTCCGAGCTTCTCGCAACAACACCTCTGGGTGCTCCTTGCTTCAGCTCTCTATCTTTTGAATATTTTTCTGGATGTCTGGCCATGATTTAGTTACAAGGTGTCCCCTCAGTAGCCTTTCAGCCATTAGCCCTTCCGACTTGAAGCATAATCTGATTCCTCCTGACTGTAAGGCTGTTTTTCATTGACATATAAATTCAGATATTTACAAACCCAGTCTCCGTCAGACCCATACTTTGGCCAGAAAGTACAGGACAAAGAATGGATTCCTTAGTCCATACAAAGCAACAATATTTAATCATCTTTTTCCCTTTGTACAAGTATTATTTTTCTAATTCCATAGCGTCCTGCCCAACGGACTTTCCTTCGTTTGTTCCTTATTAACAACTAAAACTCAATCCCGGCCACCAAGGCAATACTTAAAAGTCAATTTTCTTA
This sequence comes from Hemiscyllium ocellatum, assembly GCF_020745735.1. Taxonomy (NCBI): domain Eukaryota; kingdom Metazoa; phylum Chordata; class Chondrichthyes; order Orectolobiformes; family Hemiscylliidae; genus Hemiscyllium; species Hemiscyllium ocellatum. The sequence goes on along the minus strand of NC_083440.1, from coordinate 3,322,142 downwards.
CCCTGGTCTGTGCACAGGGTTGCCTGGCCCCTTGTTGCCGTATTTTCTATCGATCTCCTTTCACTGTCCGATTCAGATGTCTCTCTTGTGGGATTCATACCAGTCTCCCAAGGGAGCGGACCAAACCAGGACATGAGACCGCTCCTCAATGGGGAACGGGATGCGTCTTCCCAGTGTCCAGGGCCAGCCACCACCCCCCCCCCCCCCGGCGATGGAAGAACATCCCGGACGAGCCCCCAGTTGTGAGAAACAAAGCTTACTCACTTTAATAATTTCCGTCCGAGACAAGATCTGAATCAGTAGTGTCATTTATTTTACTCTTGCAAGAGGGTGTGGTATCCACTGTCCACAAGGCAGAGACACACACACACACACTGAATTCAACGAGTACACAACATTTATGTAATTTGGTTCCTATTCCATCCTCCCATTGCTCCTCCTCTGTTTACATCTCCCGCCTCTCTAAGACCGGCACCCATTACTCTTGTTCATCTCTTGCCTTATCAGGCCTTGTCTGTGACAAAATGCTTATTTCTGGCCTCACAAGGCCGTTTGACCACATCCCGCTGTGGGCCATTGTTAGGTATATCCTCCCTTCCAGCAACCGATGTCCTGACGTTCCTGAGAAGATACATACAGGTTGAGGGAGAAAGCACCGATGTGGTTGACCCTTTCAGGATCTGGACCAGCAAACGACAGGTCAGGGTAACCCTGAGGGTCGATGCCAGCGGGAACATCCTCCACCCACCCTCCAGCTTTGCCGTCGGAGGGAGCAGAGGGTACCTGACGTACGCAGGGCAGCCGAAAGTGTGCCGAACCTGCAGGAGGTCAGGCTACATGATCTGTCTGAACTGCAAGAAGGAGGGCCACCCGACCAAAGAATGCAAGGAGGCCAAGGACTGCAATCTGTGCGGAGAGGCGGGCCACATGTACAAGGCCTGCCCAAGACGAGGGGCCACCACCTACGCGCAGATGGCCGGGGATGGGCTGCAAAAGGGGACAGCAAGGAGGCAGAGGAATGGATCCCAGTACAAAACAGGAGATAGAAAACCTGCCCGGCCACCAAAACCTCCCAGAAAAGGGGGAAACGGCAGCTGCACGGGGAAGACCCGGACAGCTCTTCAGAGGGTGAGGACGGGCGCAAGGAGGGTCGTCACCAAAGGACGAGGCAGAGCGCTCCAGGGAGAAATGAGGGCAGCACCTGCCAAACAAGGGATGAAGCTCCTGAGGCAATGGGAAGCTACCACCCCCTGCCAGGTGAAAGCCAGGAGGGCCCCACTACCACACAGCTCCAGGTCACTGGGAGCAGCGACCCTGGTCCTGGCCCGATGACACCGGAGCGGGCAATGGGCCCAGTGAGGAGCTGGACAGCTACCTCAGCCCCGCGAGGGTCCAGCAGTTTGTGTTCACCATGGGGATGCAGACAGCTACCCCAGAGGGACAGGACCGGCGGCAAATGGACACGGGTAACCTCCCAACTTGTTAAAAACTTGTTAAAAATGGGGATAAGAATTGCAAGTAAAATCTGCTGGGCGATGTGTTTCAACACTGGCCTTCCTGGCCAATGTCAAAGCCGATGTCCTGTTTCTGCAGGAGTGTGGGATACCGCACCTCAGCAGCTACAGGAGATGGTCGTGACTGTGGGCCCATGGGCCGTCAGTGTGGTCGGGGGGCAACGATAGCTGCTCCTCAGGCCTGGGTATCCTGTTGCGGGGAGGCAACTTCACCATCTCCGAGGTTAAGGAGGTGGTGGGCGGGCGCCTCCTCGTCGCCGACGTTAAATACAGAAACGCTCCCGTGAGACTAATCAACGTGTACGCCCCAGCGGGTAAGAGGGAATGGTTGGCCATCCTGCAGCAGCTTCCACTGTTGCTGGCTACGTCCAGGTCGGTCATTCTGGCCAGAGACTTCAACTGTATCATTGATCCGGCGGGGGGGGGGTCAGTAAACTGGACGCCACGTCCAGAGCCCTGATGGACACGGTAAAAGATGCCAAGCTGCACAACGTCTTCAGCACCCCTGCAGACGGAGCGCAGCGTAGATACACCTGGTCACGGGCGGACGGGTCTATCCGCTCAAGGATAGATTACCTGTTTGTGTCCTGAACGCTCTCGGTCAGATCCACCGACGTCAAGCCGGTGTTCTTCTCTGACCACTGCCTCCTGCTGGCCGACTGTCACCTACAGGACGAGCAGCGGGCGGGTAAGGGAACGTGGAAGCTGAACACAAAGCTGTTGACCCCAGGAAACATCGAGGAGCTCAAGAGGGACTATGCAGGTTGGAGAACCGTGAAGCCCCTCTTTGAGTCTCCAGCGGACTAGTGGGAAACAGTAAAAGGGAACATCAAGAGGTTCTTCATCCTCCAAGGTGTTCAGGAGGCGAGGGAGAGGCGGGGAAAACTGTCCCAGCTCCAGGAAACTGTCCCAGCTGCAGAAGCTGCTCCTGCTGCAGACGATGGGGGTCGATGTCACGGAGGACCTCCAGGAGGTGAAGGTCCAACAAGCCTCGCTCTTTGCCTCGGAGGCCTCCAAGATAATCTTCCGGTCCAGGGTCTGCTCGGTGGAGCAGGACGAGATGTGCTCACGTTTCTTCTTCCAGAAGGTGCACAAAGAGAGCTCTGCGCTCAGCAGCCTGAAGGAAGAAGATGGCTCAGTAACGTCATCTCAGGCTGACGTCATGAGGATCAGTAAATCCTTCTATGCCAGTCTGTATGACGCGAAGCCGACCGACAGCGTGGCCTCCCAGTCGTTCCTATCCTCCATCACGGAGATCTTAGATGACAGAACACGAGAGAGGGTGGACCAGCCGCTATCTCTGGACGAGCTGACCAGGGCCCTCGAGTCCTTCGAAAAGAATAAAACTCCCGGAAGCGACAGTTTATCGTTTGAGCTCTATTCCGCTCTGTGGGACTTGATTGGCCAGGACCTGCTGGAGGTGTATGTCAGTATGTTTCAGGCAGGTACCATGAGTGAATCCATGAGGAAAGGCATCATCACCCTCATCTACAAGCAGAATGGGACGAGGGAGGAAATTAAAAATTGGAGACCAATCTCACTGTTAAACACAGACTACAAAATCTTGTCAAAGGTCATCGCCAACCGGGTCAGGTCTGCTCTGGGGTCGGTGATTCACCCTGACCAAACCTGTGCTGTGCCAGGCAGGAAGATCGCTGAGAGTCTCGCACTCCTCAGGGATACGATCGCCTACGTGCAGGACAGAGGGTTGGACTGATCAGCCTGGACCAGGAGAAAGCCTTTGACAGGATATCACACAGGTATATGAGAGATGTTCTCTCCAAAATGGGCTTTGGGGAGGGAATCTGCAATTGGATCAGACGGCTCTACACCAACATCGTCAGTGCAGTCTCAATCAGTGGGTGGGAATCAGATAGCTTCCCAGTCAGATCTGGAGTCAGGCAGGGCTGCCCTCTCTCTCCAGCCTTGTTTGTGTGCTGCATAGAGCCATTTGCCGAGTCCATCAGGAAGGATGCGAGCCTGAGAGGGGTGACTATTCCTGGCAGCGGGAGCCTACAGGTTAAGGCCTCCCTGTACATGGATGACGTCGCCGTTTTCTGCTCGGATCCACTGTCCGTGCGCAGACTCATGTGCATTTGTGACCAGTTCAAACGGGCCTCGGGGGCCAAAGTAAACCGAGGCAAGAGCGAGGCCATGCTCTTCGGGAACGGGGCTGACCAATCCTCGATCCCCTTCACCGTCAGGACCGACCACCTGAAGTATTTAGTTTGGGGGGAGTCGCTGGGGCGTGCGCCAAGACCTGGAAGGATTGGATCAGGAAGAGGAGACAGACACTAGGCAGATGGGAGAAACGGTCGCTCTCCATTGCTGGGAAGAACCTGGTTATCAGGTGTGAGGTACTCTCAGTATTGTTATATGTGGCACAGGTCTGGCCTATCCCCAGAACCTGTGCTGCCGCAGTCACCCGGGCCATCTTCCAGTTCATGTGGAGATCAAAGATGGACCGGGTCCAAAGAGACACCATGCACGAAGACCTGTGCAATGGGGGCAAAAACATGCCCAATGCCACCCTCACCCTGATGGCCACCTTTGTGTGTGGCTGCATCAAGCTGTGCCTGGATCCCCGGTACGCAAACACCGAGTGTCACTACATACTGAGGTTCTACCGCCCCCGGTGTTGCGAAGGATGGGCCTGGCCTCGCTGCCGCGGAACGCTCCAAGTAGTTGGACCGTTCCGTGCCACCTGTCCTTCGTGGAGAATTTTATGAAGAAAAACACCTTTGACCACAAGTCCATCAGGAAGTGGTCAGCACGTAGCATCCTCGAGACCCTTCGGGAAAAGGAGAGGGCGGATCTTATCGAGCGGTTCCCTGAGCAGACTGTCAAAGCCATTTGGCAGAATGCCTCATCGCCAGAACTTTCCAACAAGCACCAAGACATGGCTTGGCTGGTGGTGAGAAGGGCTCTGCCTGTGAGATCATTTACGCACGCCCGGACTCTCAGCCGCACCGCACGCTGCCCTCGAAGCGGCTACGGGGGGGAAGAGACTGTCACACACCTCCTTCTGGAATGTGCCTATGCAGAGGAAGTCTGGAGAGGAATGCAGTGGGGTTTCTCGAGGTTCGTCCCGAGCAGCGCCATGACGCGGGACTCCGTGCTCTACGGCCTGTTCCCCGGGATGCACACCGAGACGAATATCAACTGCGCCTGGAGGATCATCAACACGGTGAAGGACGCTCTCTGGGTGGTCCGAAACCTGTTGATCTTCCAGCTGAAGGAGTTGACCCCGACTGAGTGTTGCAGACTGGCACATTCCAAGGTCCAGGACTACGTGTTGAGGGATGCGCTGAAGGTTGGGGTAAGACCACCGTGTAACGTCTGCCTGCCTAAAGAAGAACAGGGGGCCCGCGCAGTCATTTGGGCTCTGCTGATGCCTCGGCAAAAAATGTAATTGTACAGACCTGTAAATAGGAATGATTACTCTGTTTCAGTATGCAAAGAAGTGGAATGTTTACATATGTCTGGCATGTCCAACCATACAGATCATCAAAGTATTTTATGAATAAAGTATATTTTTGACATAAACATAAGTCTCTCCCTGCCGATGCGCGTTACTTTTCACTTCTCTCACACGATAGCCTATGATCAGTGACTTCTTTGAGGCTTACTGAGCGGAGGGAGAGGTTTGTTTCCCCACGGTCCAGGTATCATCCCAAATTTGTCTCACCAATTTGATACCATTCCCCTTTTGGCACCCGCGCTGACCGGATGCTCGCGCGGCTTTCCCGATTGATGCAGGTGGAAGGAGACGCCACTCCCGGAATACCCAGGATCGTTGGCACCAGGGCTGTGTGTTTGAAAGGCCATTGTGTACCTGGTCTTCCCAACTCGATCTGCTGGCCCTAGATGTGGCAGATAAGGGGAAAATGGTGCCCCACTTTGTGCACAGGGACATCCAGGATGGTGCCAGGGAATGACATCTTCATTTCTGTGTACCGGGACAGGAAACCACAGTACGAGACCCTGCCAGCCTGCTGACTCTGTCATCAGCTAACTTGGATATATAACTTCCTATGCCACTATCCAAGTTGCTAAAAATAAGAGCGGGAATTATTGAGGCACCATCGCAGATCCCTGTGGGGCAACTTATGCCACGGAGACAGATTCAGATCAGCCTTTCTACCTGCAACACAGTAAAATTAAACCCAGACATACTCACTCCAATAGTTCTGAAGCAGACTTTGGAATAATTAATCCTAGACTTTGTGAATACTTAACTTCCAGACACCAGTTCTGTATCTCCTCAGACATGTGAAACGCCATTTTGATGGAAGATGCATTTTGTGACAAGGTTAAGAACACTTTGTTCTGGATTAGTGGTGCTGGAAGAGCACAGCAGTTCAGGCAGCATCCAACGAGCAGCGAAACCGACGTTTCGGGCAAAAGCCCTTCATCAGGAATAAAGGCAGAGAGCCTGAAGGGTGGAGAGATAAGCGAGAGGGGGGTGGGGGTGGGGAGAGAGTAGCATAGAGTACAATGGGTGAGTGGGGGAGCAGATGAAGGTGATAGGTCAAGGAGGAGAGGGTGGAGTGGACAGGGGGAAAAGGAGCTAGGCAGGTAGGACATGTCCGGACAAGTCATGGGGACAGTGCTGAGCTGGACACTTTGACCTGTTCCGTTGCGTTTAACCAAGATCGATTTTGTTTCTTTGCATCGAAGTTACCTAGATCCACATCGAATTCAGTTAATGTCGTACATCCAAGTGTATCTTTGCAAACTTCTTTGTATTTTTTTGAGCAACCTCATTATATATCTTTGTTAATTTTTCTCCAGATACAGAAACAGTGTCTGAATTTTCTGATATCTCCAAATTTGTGAATTTAACAGAAGGAAGTTCATTTTGGGGTTGTCCAATTCCCTTTGTCTGTCATCATCTTCCCTTATACCTCCACTGCACTGACTACACATCTGTACTTTCATATTGTATTCTCTAATATGTTCACACAACACAATCGATTGTTTTTTACAGCTATCAGGAATGATAATTAAATGTTATCTGACTACGATTCTTATTCAGAGAAAGTGAGGACTGCAGATCACGGTCGAAGAATGTGGTGCTGGAAAAGCACAGCAGGTCAGGCTGCAGGAGAGTCAACATTTTGAGGATGCGTTCTTCCAGGTGAAGGGCTTACGCTCGAAACGTTGACTCTCCTGCTCCTTGGATGCTGCCTGACCAGCTGTGCTTTTCCAGCAACACACTTTTCAACTCCCAACTCTTCTAATTACTTTGTAGGCAGCACTGAATTTTGCTTTTAGTGGCCCACCTTGTGACAGCAACAGTACCAAAACCTCCTGTCCTTTTACAATTCCTGGTTCTGCCAGAACGTTCTAATCAAGGCTCGGCCTCCAATTATATCCCAGGCCTGGTCTCACAAACAAGAAAAACTTGCCTGCTCTGTTCTTCTCTTTGTACCCAGCCTGCCGTAAACCCCATTAGTAATCTCCAGCTCATAATTCAAAAGTAGTCATAGAATAAAATAAAAGCCATGAGAAATCAGCAAGGGTTCTAACCAATACCGTGGGTCCCATCCGTAAAGGTGAGTCATTACCCCTCACTTCTGGGCTTTGGCCTTCGCTAACAGTTTCCTTTGTTAGACTTCTAGAAGTCCGTGTCAAGAAAATTCATAGGCGTTTCCCCTTAGTCACCTCCTCAAAACATTCAGTGAGGTTTAGGTAAAAACAATGACTACAGATGCTGGAAACCAGATTCTGGATCAGTGGTGCTGGAAGAGCACAGCAGTTCAGGCAGCATCCAACGAGCAGCGAAATCGACGTTTCGGGTAAAAGCCCTTCATCCCTTTATTCCTGATGAAGGGCTTTTGCCCGAAACGTCGATTTCGCTGCTCGTTGGATGCTGCCTGAACTGCTGTGCTCTTCCAGCACCACTGATCCAGAATTCAGTGAGGTTTGTCAGGCATGACCTACCTTTCTCAAATCCATGCTGGCTGTCCCTGAGTAACAAGGTGTTCAGTTAACCCCAGCCTTGATTCTAGACTGCAACAGTTCCCCCACCACAAACTCTAGTCTATAATTCCCCAGTTTTCCTCTTTTAAAAAGGATGGAGTGGTGCGTGCAATTTTCCAATGCAGAGGGCTCACTCCTGTATCTCGGGAGATTATTGTTTGAGTGTCTGCAATGCGCTGCCCTCCGATGACCCTCCATCAGGTCACTCTTAACTTCCATTACTTTCCTCATTCCTGACATTTTACTTTCAGTTTGTCAGTCTCTGTTCCTGATCCATTTTTAATTTCCACGGATCCATTTTTAACTGTAAATGCTGAGGCACTGTAATTATTCAACATTGTTGCTATTTCTCCATCGTCATCCACAATAGCCCTACTTTCAGTCTTTTGTGGCCAGCCTTTTTTTCTGACCATCAGCTTTCCCTGAGTGTAACTATATTGTTTCGCGGAGAAAGTGAGGTCTGCAGATGCTGGCGATCAGAGCTGAAAATGTGTTGCTGGAAAAGCGCAGCAGGTCAGGCAGTGTCCAAGGAGCAGGAGAATCGATGTTTCGGGCATGAGCCCTTCTTCAGGAATTCCAACAACACATTTTCAGCTCTATATTATTTGATAATAATCCTTAATTTCATAATCCTTCTCAGTAGCTCTCGTGAGCTGCTTTGTAGCCCTTTGCTGGTCTTTATATCTTGCCTGTTCAGCAGTATCTATGTTCTCCTTTGCATTCTTGTCGGCTTTGTGCTCTCCCTTTTCTCTGTTTAGTTGTGCATGGCTGTTTTCTCTGGGGAGTGAAGCTTTTCCCTTTCAGGGGTATAAACTGATTTGAATTGTGTCAAATATTTCTTCAAAATTTTTTTTGAATTTCCAAAGTATACTTTATGCGTAAAAAATCTCTCCTCATGAAGGGTCTCGACCCAAAACGTCGACTTGCCTGCTCCTCCGATGCCTGTCCTGCTGCGTCTTTCCAGCTCCACCTTTTATCAATTTTTCTTGAGAGAGAGAGATACATACACACACACACACACACACACACACACAGTCACACACTCACAGTCACACACTCTCTCACACACACTCTCACACACACACACACACAGTCACACACTCACAGTCACACACTCTCTCACACACACTCTCACACACACACACACAGTCACACACTCACAGTCACACACTCTCTCACACACACTCACACACACACACACACACTCATACTCACAGTCACAGTCACTCACAGTCACACACTCTGTCACACACATACACTCACAATCACATTCACACACTCACAGTCACACACACACTCAGTCACACACACACACTCACTCACAGTCACACTCACAGTCACATTCATTCACACACACTCACACAGTCACACGCACACTCACAGTCACATTCACTCATACACTCTCACTCACATAGTCACACACTCACTCCCTCACAGTATTTTCATACACACACACACTCACAGTCACGCACACTCACTCACAGTCACATTCACACACACACTCACAGTCACATTCACTCACACACACACACACACACTCACAGTCACATTCACTCACTCACACACAGTCACATTCACTCACACACACACACTCACTCAGTCACATTCACACACACACAGTCACATTCACTCACACAGACACACTCACTCAGTCACATTCACACACACAGTCACATTCACTCACACACACACACAGTCACATTCACTCACTCACACACACACTCACTCAGTCACATTCACACACACACAGTCACATTCACTCACACAGACACACTCACAGTCATGCACACACACACACTCAAACTCACCCTCTCAGTCACAATAACAGTTCAGTTCTGTAAAGTTGCATATCAAGTAAATAAACAAAACATTGAACTTTGACTCTATCCAAAAAGCCAAAGTCCAGTCTTCCGCATGCAATACAAATGTTTACATGTATTTCAGGCTTTAGGAGGGGGTGTTAACTGTACAGGCCCCCATTTACTCTCAGCAGGAAGACCTCAGACAGTGGGCTTTTTCCACTGCACCTTAGAAGCTGCTATCTACCTCAAACGTTAGTGCGTCCCTCAGCCCGTATCCCCCCTCCCACTGTTCTTCTCAGTTTTACCCATCAGCAGATCTTCCCAGCTGACTGTGGACATCTCTGTCTCATCTTATTAAAATCTGCCTTAGCTAATTCTAAACCTTATTACACAGTTAGCTAATTTCTGCTTTTCAGGGTTGCTACCAGGGGGTCTGTACCCAGCACCCATTGCAGTTTTATATCTTTTACCGTTCCTCAGATCCGCGCACGTGGTCTCCACTGAAAGCTTTCCTCATTACATCCTCCCTCATCACTGGAGTAATCTTGTTTCTGAACAGTAGGGCTGCTCTGCCTCATCTGCTAGTTTCTCTGTCTGCCCTGTAAATCTTATAACCTGGGATATTTACTTCCCAATCCTGGTCATCTCTCAGTCATGGCTACTGTATCATCATCTCCAGGTAATTGGGGCCTGCAGCTCATTTATTCCTTTCCAGTCCGTGTATTTGCATTGAGAACACTTTCTCATTGTCCCTGAGCACTGATGCTTTATTCACCTGTTTGTTACTTTCCTCTTCCAGTTTAATCATGATATTCCTTATAGTTTTGCTGTTGCCTGCCATATTTGGAGCAGGGCCTGTTTCGTCACTTGCTGTCAGGTTACGTGATTTTGAAGCTGTTTGGTCTTTCCCCTGAGATACCTTCCCCACCCGCCCATGTGCTGGTTTAAAGTCCTTGTCACCAGCCACGGTGCGGGCGGCACGGTGGCACAGTGGTTAGCACTGCTGCCTCACAGCACCTGAGACCCGGGTTCATTTCCCGACTCAGGCGACTGACTGTGTGGAGTTTGCACGTTCTCCCCGTGTCTGCGTGGGTTTCCTCCGGGTGCTCCGGTTTCCTCCCACAATCCAAAGATGTGCGGGTCAGGTGAATTGGCCATGCTAAATTGCCCGTAGTGTTAGGTTAGGGGTATGGGTGGGTTGCGCTTCGGCGGGTCGGTGTGGACTTGTTGGGCTGAAGGGCCTGTTTCCACACTGTAAGTCTAATCTATTTAGCCTAAACGTTTGGTCCCACATCACAGCAACTATACACATCCCTCATCCAGCAGAGCCTCCAGGTCCCGGCTGCCAGTTACCCTCTGTCCTACCAAATGAACCATACGGGGCAGCTTACGGATTGGTAACGTTTGGCCAACCGCACGACTGAGCTTTACCAGGATTCCCGGTAAATTCAGGCCGAAACAATGGGGGGACCTGACAGGGGTCTACAAAACCATGAGAGGAAGAAGCTTTCCCCCCCCCCCCAGAGCGGATGGGACTCACTCACTGCAGATCACGAGTTCAAAGTGAGAGGGGAATAAGTTCAGGGGAGATAGGCGTGGAGAGATTTTTATGTAGTGGGTCGTGGGCGCCTGGAATGTGTTACCAGCGGAGGTGGTAAAGGCGGGCACCATAGCGTTATTTAAGATTTATCCAGACAGATCCATGAATGGGCAGGGAGCAGAGGAAAATAGGCAGCAGGTTTAGGTAGAGGATCTGGGTCAGCGCATGCCTGGAGGGCCGAAGGGCCTGTTCCTCTGCTGTAATTTTCCTTGTTCTTTGTCCTTCCGCCTGTGATGAGTGGGACAGTATAATGTGAGGACCATCACTGGGACTTGATCCACGTTAATGAGGTTGGAAAGCAATACTGGAAAACTCACTCGGGTTCACAGCGAGAAACCCTCAATAAAATTTGCTGAAAACAGCAATTAGCCAATTGATGGTTCTTTTGAGGTCAGGGTGTGCCTTGCAATTAATTCCCTAGACCTTCAGCTGACCCTAGCCATCTTCGAACATACGATCCTGTTAAATGGTGGAGTAGGTTCAAGGGGCTGAATGGCCTAATCCTGTTCCTGGGTGTGTCTTTCCTAACCAAAACATCAACTGAAAGGTCGAAACTGTGCAATCTCACTCAGACACACCCTTCCCCCCAGCCCCTGGATGGAATTCGACAGCTGGGCTCTAACAGTGCCCCCTCAAACAACAAAGATCTTTAAATGACTTCTGGGCCTGTTAAATATGTTTTAAAAAAAAATTATGAACATAGTTTCCTAATCAACCCGTTCAGAGATGCGGGCGGCACGGTGGCACAGTGGTTAGCACTGCTGCCTCACAGCGCCTGAGACCCGGGTTCAATTCCCGACTCAGGCGACTGACTGTGTGGAGTTTGCACGTTCTCCCCGTGTCTGCGTGGGTTTCCTCCGGGTGCTCCGGTTTCCTCCCACAGTCCAAAGATGTGCGGGTCAGGTGAATTGGCCATGCTAAATTGCCCGTAGTGTTAGGTAAGGGGTAAATGTAGGGGTATGGGTGGGTTGCGCTTCGGCGGGTCGGTGTGGACTTGTTGGGCCGAAGGGCCTGTTTCCACACTGTAAGTAATCTAATCTAATCTAATAACTAGATGTTATTACACATGTCTGGAACAGATAGGGCCCCAGGGTTAGAGACGCACAGCATGCTCATGCCTGAAATGTTGATTTACCTGTTGCCTGACCTGCTGTGCTTTTCCAGCACCACTCTAGACTTGACTCTAATCTCCAGCATCTGCAGTCCTGACTTTCGTCTGGGGTGGGGGGGGTTATAAACTCTACCACTGTGTCGCAAGAGGGGCCCCCTGCCCCCAGCCTGTTAATTTTTTGTTTAACTTTAACCTATCTTCCAAATCAACCTGTTCAGTGATGACGTTAGCCATTTCTGGTGCAGGTGGTACCTGAGCCCTGGGCCTCCTGTTTCAGATATAGGGACACTGCCACTGTGCAAGGAGGAGGAGCCCCTTGTTCCTGTTTTTGACCGTAGCCAGCTGGACCTCGCAGAATGAATTCCCTGATTGTGGCTGTCCATCCAGTTCCCAGTCAGGGAGAAACTAAATCAGGAATCGCTGGGAAAGCTCGGCAGGTCTGGCAGCATCTGTGGAGAGAAATCGGAGTTAACCTTTCAGGTCCGGAACTCCAATCAGGGAGCCCTGCCTGACATCTAAAAAGGGTGTCGATTAAAGACACTGATGCCCTGCTGCCGAAAGTCAAGGGCTGTTCGTGTGTACATAAAAGGTGGCGCTGGGACGCTGGCCTCTGTGAAGCTACTTCAGAATTTAAGCTGGACTCACTGAAACCTAGCTCCAACTTAGCTCATCCCCAACAGGTCAAGAGCTATTAGCTCTTCCCATTGATTTAAATTTCAATTACCTTTTCAGGTAGATTGCAATTTTCCTAGATACGATCAGATCTCCTCAGTAAAAAATACTTCCATTAGGCAGAGAATCGGAATTGAATTCATTTGAGTGTATGGCACATGAGGCAAGATGAGACAATTTAAGTTTTGAATGCATGTATTTATTATTATAAGCAAGCATGCAACTTGATGGTTATATAGAGTGTTTAATTCATAAAGATAGTTAATTCCCAAAAACAAATGATTGCTAAGTTGCCAGGGGTTTGGAGGGTCTGAGCTACAGGGAGAGGTTGAATAGGCTGGCGCTGTTTTCCCTGAAGCGTCGGAGGCTGAGGGGTGACCTTATAGAGGTTTATAAAATCACGAGGGGCATGGATAGGGTAAATAGACAAAGTCTTTTCCCCCTGGGGTGGGAGAGTCCAGAACTAGAGGGGCATAGGTTTAGGGTGAGAGGGGAAAGGGACCTAAGGGGTAACTTTTTCCCCCAGAGGGTGGTACGTGTATGGAATGAGCTGCCAGAGGAAGTGATGGGGGCTGGTACAATGACCGCATTTAAAAGGTGGATGGGGACATTAATAGGAAGGGGTTAGAGGGAGATGGGCCAAGTGCTGGCAAATGGGACCGAGATTAATTTAGGATATCTGGGACAGCATGGACAAGTTGGAATGATGGGTCTGTTTCCTTGCTGTACATCTCTAGAACTCTATGAATGCAGGTGGCAATTTTTAAACTGAGGTTTGAGGAGCTGGGTGGTTAAGCGTCTCTGCATCCCATCAGGACTAAAATCAAGGCCCAGGGATCCACTGTCTTTGTGATTTTAAGTAAACATCAAGGGAAGAGGTGTGAATTTCCAAGGTGAAGTTTGGGTGGTAGGGGGTGGGGTCTCCCAGCCGCTCAGGTTCAATTCAGACCTTTCCAGACGCTTCTCTATCTGAACTATCTATCTGAAACTTCCCTTCTGCATCCTGACAACATTCTCAATAGCTCCTCAATGCCCATTTTTGAAAGATGCAGCTTCCTAATTTCCACTTTAGTCTGTCGGTTCATCGGATGTGGCCGTCCCTGAAACAGGCCAGCTGTCTCGAAATGCTCAGCAGCTTATGCAAGGATCGACCAGATTGCTGTGGGTCTGGACTCCCGTGTAAGCCAGACCGGGTAAGGTCGATAAGCAGGAGGCAAGGCAGGCAGCACCAGGAGGTGGAGGGGATCTGAGCTACAGGAAGAGGCTGAACAGGCTGGGACTGTTTTCTCTGGAGCATCGGTGGCTGAGGGGTGACCTTATGCCGGGTAAAAGATTAGATTAGATTACTGACAGTGTGGAAACAGGCCCTTCGGCCCAACAAGTCCACTCTGACCCGCCGAAGCGCAACCCACCCATACCCATTCCCCTACATTTACCCCTGCACCTAACACTATGGGCAATTTAGCATGGCCAATTCACCTGACCCGCACATCTTTGGACTGTGGGAGGAAACCGGAGCACCCGGAGGAAACCCACGCAGACACGGGGAGAACGTGCAAACTCCACACAGTCGGTTGCCTGAGGCGGGAATTGAACCTGGGTCTCTGGCGCTGTGAGACAGCAGTGCTAACCACTGTGCCACCGTGCCGCCCACTAAAAAAGCATGAGGGGCATGGATAGGATAAATATACAAAGTCTTTTCCCTGGGGTGGGGGGAGTTCAGAACTAGAGGGGCATAGGTTTAGGGTGAGAGGGGAAAGGGACCTAAGTACCTTTTTCCCCCAGAGGGTGGTACGTGTATGGAATGAGCTGCCAGAGGAAGTGGTGGAGGCTGGTACAATGACAGCATTTAAAATGCCACTAGATGGGTAAGTGAATGGGAAGGTTCAAAGGGATATGGGCCGGATGCTGGCAGGTGGGACGAGATTGGGTTGGGATATCTGGGACAGCATGGATGGGTTAGGCCGAAGGGCCTGTTTCCGTGCTGTACATCTCTCTGACTCTAAATGGGACTAGATTAGGTTAGGATATCTGGGACAGCATGGACGGGTTGGGCTGAAGGGTCTGTTTCCGTGCTGTCCATCTCTCTGACTCTAAATGGGACTAGATTGGGTTGTGATATCTGGGACAGCATGGACGGGTTGGGCCGAAGGGTCTGTTTCCGTGCTGTCCACCTCTCTGACTCTACGTCAACGTTTCAAGTGGAGCCCTCCCTCAGGACTGAAGGAGGGCTAATACCCGAAACGTTGACTTCTCCACCTCCTGGTGCTGTCTGTCTTGCCGTGTTCTCCCAGCCTCCTGCCTGTCTTCCTGGGAATCTGCAGGTTAGTCCTCTCCCAGACCCGACGTTGACCTCATGCTAGAAACGGTGTTGGTGCATGAGAGGTTTTTAAACACCAGTTGGTGTTGCTTACACAGAGGTTTCTTTGTTGATAAAGCCCAGACTTAACTTCCTTCCTGTATGGTAGGGGGCTCCATTCCACACATTTTGGTTTTGATTATTCTCTGATCTTTTTGTTTTTTCTCACCTCTTTTAAACATCGTTCCTGAAGAGTTCAGTCACGGTGAGAGTCAGTGGGTCAGGTGTCGTCAGGGCGGGATCAGAGGCGGACCACGGAACAGGAAAGAGGGTCAAGTTGGACACTTCCTTCATTTTCCTCCCTTGGTATTCCAGGTTTCAGTTTATTATTCTGTGTGTTAAGATGGCACTGGAGAGTGGCAACACCAAACAACAAGTATCACCGTATTTGGAACAAAATACACGCGACTATAAATAAATCAAATCAATAAAAAAAAGTCACCTCAATTTAACCTCTTCACCCGGCCGCTCTCATATGCAAATGGTTGTCCCCGGAACATGAACTTGGGTTTCAGAGCAGCACTCCCCAATGTCTATTCCTGTATTCCCCATGACCACCACATCCCCAATGTCTATTCCTGTATTCCCCATGACCACCATATCCCCAATGTCTATCCCTGTATTCCCCATGACCACCACATCCCCAATGTCTATTCCTGTATTTCCCATGACCATCACATCCCCAATGTCTATTCCTGTATTCCCCATGACCACCACATCCCCAATGTCTATTCCTGGATTCCCCATGACCACCACATCCCCAATGTCTACTCCTGTACTTCCCATGACCATCACATCCCCAATATCTATTCCTGTATTCCCCATGACCACCACATCCCTAATGTCTATTCCTGTATTCCCCATGACCACCGCATCCCCAATGTCTATCCCTGTACTACCCATGACCACCACATCCCCAATGTCTATTCTTGTATTCCCCATGACCACCACATCCCCAATGTCTATCCCTGTATTCCCCATGACCACCACATCCCCAATGTCTATTCCTGTATTCCCCATGACCACCACATCCCCAATGTCTATTCCTGTATTCCCCATGACCATCACATCCCCAATGTCTATCCCTGTACTGCCCATGACCACCACATCCCCAATGTCTATTCCTGTACTGCCCATGACCACCACATCCCCAATGTCTATTCCTGTATTCCCCATGACCACCACATCCCCAATGTCTATTCCTGTATTCCCCATGGCCATCACATCCCCAATGTCTATTCCTGTATTCCCCATGACCACCACATCCCCAATGTCTATTCCTGTATTCCCCATGGCCATCACATCCCCAATGTCTATCCCTGTATTCCCCATGACCACCACATCCCCAATGTCTATTCCTGTATTCCCCATGACCACCACATCCCCAATGTCTATTCCTGTATTCCCCATGGCCATCACATCCCCAATGTCTATTCCTGTATTCCCCATGACCACCACATCCCCAATGTCTATTCCTGTATTCCCCATGGCCATCACATCCCCAATGTCTATTCCTGTACTACCCATGACCATCACATCCCCAATGTCTATTCCTGTACTACCCATGACCACCACATCCCCAATGTCTATCCCTGTATTCCCCATGACCACCATATCCCCAATGTCTATTCCTGTATTCCCCATGACCACCACATCCCCAATGTCTATTCCTGTACTGCTCATGACCACCACATCCCCAATGTCTATTCCTGTACTGCCCATGACCGTCACATCCCCAATCAGCAGGGCATTCAATAAGCTTCCCCACAATAGGGTATTGTACAAAATGCGGAGGAATGGGATTGTGGTAGGTATAGCCATTTGGATCAGTAATTGGCTTACTGAAAGAAGAGAAAGGGTGATGGTTGATGGGAAATGTTCATCCTGGAGTCCAGTTACCAGTGGTGTACCGCAAGGGTCGGTGTTGGGTCCACTGCTGTTCGTCATTTTTATAAACGACCTGGATGAGGGCGTAGAAGGGTGGGTCAGTAAATCTGCAGACGACACTAAGTTCGATGAAGTTGTGGATACTGACGAAGGATGTTGTAGGTTGCAGAGAGACATAGATATACTGCAGAGCTGGGCTGAGAGGTGGCAAATGGAGTTTAATTCGGACAAGTGTGAAGTGATTAACTTTGGTCGGAGTAACCGGAATGCAGAGTACTGAGCTAATGGTAAGATTCTTGGGAGTGTGGATGAGCAGAGAGATCTCGGTGTCCAGGTACATAGATCCCTGAAAGTTGCCACCCAGGTTGATAGGATTGTTAAGAAGGTATACGGTGTGTTGGCGTTTATTGGTAGAGGGATTGAGTTCCGGAACCATGAGGTTATGCTACAGCTGTACAAAACTCTGGTGCGGCCGCACTCGGAGTATTGTGTACAGTTCCGGTCTCCGCATCATAGGAAGGACGTGGAAGCTTTGGAAAGGGTGCAGAGGGGATTTACCAGGATGTTGCCTGGTATGGAGGGAAGGTCTTACAAGGAAAGGCTGAGGGGTGTGAGGCTGTTCACGTTAGAGAGAAGAAGGTTGGGAGGTGACTTAATAGAGACATCCAAGATAATCAGAGGGTTAGATAGGGTGGGCAGGGAGAGCCTTTTTCCAAGTATGGGGACGGCGAGCACGAGGGGACATAGCTTTAAATTGAGGGGTGATAGCTATAGGACAGATGTCAGAGGTAGTTTCTTTACTCAGAGAGTAATAGGGTGTGGAATGCTTTGACTGCAACGGTAGTAGATTCGCCAACTTTAAGTACATTTCATTGGACAAGCATATGGACGTATATGGTATAGTGTAGGTGAGATGGGCTTCAGATTGGGATGACAGGTCGGCACAACATCGAGGGCCGAAGGGCCTGGACTGAGCTGTAATGTTCTATGTTCTATGTCTGTTTCCGTGGTGTATGACTATGACTGGCCGGTTTCCAGGCATATTCTAATTCCCATTTTAGTTCCGAGAATGAGGGCAAGGATTGTGATCCTGTGCGATTATGTTCCTGTGGGATTGTGATCCTGTAGGACTGTGATCCTGTGGGAATGTGATCCTGTGGGAATGTGATCCTGTGGGATTGTGATCCTGTGGGACATGTGTTCCTGTGGGATTGTGATCCTGTGGGACTGTGTTCCTGTGGGACTGTGTTCCTGTGGGATTGTGATCCTGTGGGATTGTGATCCTGCGGGATTGTGATCCTGGGTGATTGTGATCCTGTGGGATAATGTTCCTGTTGAATTATGATCCTGTGGGATTGTGATCCTGCAGGAGTGTGATCCTGTGGGACTGTGATCCAGTAGGACTGTGATCCTGTGGATTGTGATCTTGTGGGACTGTGTTCCTGTGGGATTGTGATCCTGTTGGATTGTGATCCTGTGGGATTGTGTTCCTGTGGGACTGTGATCCTGTGGGATCGTGATCCTGCGGGATTGTAATCCTGTGGGGCTGTGATCCTATGGGATTGTGATCCTGTGCGATTGTGTTCCTGTCGGATTATGAACCTGCAGGATTGTGATCCTGTGGGACTGTGTTCCAACGATTTTGTGTTCCTGTGGGATTGTGTTCCTGCGAGGTTGTGTTCCTGCGAGGTTGTGTTCCTGTGGGATTGTGATCCTGTGGGATTGTGTTCCTGTGGGATTGTGTTTCTGTGGGACTGTATTCCTGTGGGATTGTGATCCTGTGGGATTGTGTTCCTGTGGGATTATGTTCCTGTGGGATTGTGATCTTGCGGGGTTGTGGTCCTGTGGGATTGTGTTCCTGCAAGGTTGCGTTCCTGTGGGATTGTGATCCTGTGGGATTGTGTTCCTGTGGGATTATGTGCCTGTGGGATTGTGTTCCTGTGGGATTATGTTCCTGTGGGATTGTGTTCCTGTGGGATTGTGTTCCTGTGGGACTATGTTCCTGTGGGATTGTGTTCCTGTGAGACTGTGATCCTGTGGGATTGTGATATTGCGGGATTGTGTTCCTGCGGGATTGTGTTCCTGTGGGACTGTGTTCCTGTGGGACTGTGTTCCTGTGGGATTGTGATCTTGCGGGGTTGTGGTCCTGTGGGATTGTGTTCCTGCAAGGTTGCGTTCCTGTGGGATTGTGATCTTGCGGGATTGTGTTCCTGCGGGATTGTGTTCCTGCGGGATTGTGTTCCTGTGGGATTATGTTCCTGTGGGATTGTGATCTTGCGGGGTTGTGTTCCAGTGGGATTGTGTTCCTGTGGGACTATGTTCCTGTGGGATTGTGTTCCTGTGAGACTGTGATCCTGTGGGATTGTGATATTGCGGGATTGTGTTCCTGCGGGATTGTGTTCCTGTGGGACTGTGTTCCTGTGGGATTGTGTTCCTGTGGGATTGTATTTCTGCGGGATTGTGATCCTGTGGGATTGTGTTCCTGTGGGATTGTGATCCTGTGCGATTGTGATCCTGTGGGATTGTGATCCTGTGGGACTGTGATCCTGTGGGGTTATGATCCCGTGGGATTGTGATCCTGTGGGACTGTGATCCTGTGGGATTATGATCCTGTGGGATTGTGTTCCTGGGATTGTGTTCCTGTGGGATTGTGTTCCTACGGGATTGTGATCCTGTGGGATTGTGTTCCTGCGGAATTGTGTTCATGTGCGACTGTTTTCCTGCGGGATTGTGTTCCTGAGTGATTGTGATCCTGTGGTAAAGTGTTCCTGCGGGATTGTGTTCCTGTGGGACTGTGTTCCTGAGTGATTCTGTTCCTGGCGGATTGTGTTCCTGCGGGATTGTGTTCCTGTGGGATTGTGTTCATGTGCGACTGTGTTCCTGCGGGATTGTGTTCCTGTAGGATTGTATTTCTGCGGGATTGTGATCCTGCGGAATTGTGTTTCTGCGGGATTATGATTCTGTGGGATTGTGTTCCTGTGGGATTGTGTTCCTGCGGGATTGTGTTCCTGTGGGATTGTGTTTCTGCGGGATTGTGATCCTGTGGGATTGTATTCCTGTGGGATTGGGTTCCTGCGGGATTATGTTCCTGCGGGATTGTGTTCCTGTGGGACTGTGATCCTGTGGGACTGTGATCCTGTTGGACTGTGTTCCTGCGGGATTGTGTTCCTGTGGGACTGTGTTCCTGTGGGATTGTGTTCCTGTGGGATTGTGTTTCTGTGGGATTGTGTTCCTGTGGGACTGTGTTCCTGTGGGATTGTGTTCCTGCGGGATTGTGTTCCTGTGGGACTGTGATCCTGTGGGACTGTGATCCTGTTGGACTGTGTTCCTGCGGGATTGTGTTCCTGTGGGACTGTGATCCTGTGGGACTGTGATCCTGTTGGACTGTGTTCCTGCGGGATTGTGTTCCTGAGTGATTCTGTTCCTGGCGGATTGTGTTCCTGCGGGATTGTGTTCCTGTGGGATTGTGTTCATGTGCGACTGTGTTCCTGCGGGATTGTGTTCCTGTAGGATTGTATTTCTGCGGGATTGTGATCCTGCGGAATTGTGTTTCTGCGGGATTATGATTCTGTGGGATTGTGTTCCTGCGGGATTATGTTCCTGCGGGATTGTGTTCCTGTGGGACTGTGATCCTGTGGGACTGTGATCCTGTTGGACTGTGTTCCTGCGGGATTGTGTTCCTGTGGGACTGTGTTCCTGTGGGACTGTGTTCCTGTGGGATTGTGTTCCTGCGGGATTGTGTTCCTGTGGGACTGTGATCCTGTGGGACTGTGATCCTGTTGGACTGTGTTCCTGCGGGATTGTGTTCCTGAGGGACTGTGATCCTGTGGGACTGTGATCCTGTTGGACTGTGTTCCTGCGGGATTGTGTTCCTGAGTGATTCTGTTCCTGGCGGATTGTGTTCCTGCGGGATTGTGTTCCTGTGGGATTGTGTTCATGTGCGACTGTGTTCCTGCGGGATTGTGTTCCTGTAGGATTGTATTTCTGCGGGATTGTGATCCTGCGGAATTGTGTTTCTGCGGGATTATGATTCTGTGGGATTGTGTTCCTGTGGGATTGTGTTCCTGCGGGATTGTGTTCCTGTGGGATTGTGTTTCTGCGGGATTGTGATCCTGTGGGATTGTATTCCTGTGGGATTGGGTTCCTGCGGGATTATGTTCCTGCGGTATTGTGTTCCTGTGGGACTGTGATCCTGTGGGACTGTGATCCTGTTGGACTGTGTTCCTGCGGGATTGTGTTCCTGTGGGACTGTGTTCCTGTGGGATTGTGTTCCTGTGGGATTGTGTTCCTGTGGGATTGTGTTTCTGTGGGATTGTGTTCCTGTGGGACTGTGTTCCTGTGGGACTGTGTTCCTGTGGGATTGTGTTCCTGCGGGATTGTGTTCCTGTGGGACTGTGATCCTGTGGGACTGTGATCCTGTTGGACTGTGTTCCTGCGGGATTGTGTTCCTGTGGGACTGTGATCCTGTGGGACTGTGTTCCTGTGGGATTGTGTTCCTGTGGGATTGTGTTTCTGCGGGATTGTGTTCCTGTGGGACTGTGTTCCTGTGGGATTGTGTTCCTGTGGGATTGGGTTCTTGCGGGATTGTGTTCCTGCGGGATTGTGATCCTGCGGGACTGTGATCCCGTGGGACTGTGATCCCGTGGGACTGTGTTCCTGTGGGACTGTGTTTCTACGGGATTGTGATCCTGCCGGATTGTGATCCTGTGGGATTGTGATCCTGCGGGATTGTGATCCTGTGGGATTGTGTTCCTGTCGGATTATGAACCTGCAGGATTGTGACCCTGCCACTGGATGTCATGAGTGAGCTAAAGAAGGTATTGGAAGGAAACATTTTTTTTACAGCCCTGAAAGCATTATTAAATAATTTCTTGAGTGTACGAGCTGTTGTAATTTCAGGCACGGGGCGTGCATGTTATGTACAGGAATCTCCCACAACCATGAATGTGTCAGTTACCAGATCACCAACTTGCTGGTGTACCTGGTTAGCTATATCGCACCCTCAGGGCCCTGGGTAGGTCCCTCAACCCACACCCTCCTCCAGCATCATCTTCCAATGGCCCTCACTCTGACACTCTCCTCAGAAACTCGGCGTCACGTAGCGCTCGGTCCGTTCCCAAATCAACAAGCAACGCCCAAACGCCTCATTAATCCAAAATAAAAAGCAGACGTTGCTGGAAATGCTCAGCAGGTCTGGAGAGAAATCAGAGTGACCCATCCTCAGAACTGATGGCAACTAGGAAAAAGTTGGCAAGAGGTAGGTGAGGAGTGAAGATAGGTGGCGATAGAGGCTGAGAAGAGAGAATGATACTCATTCAGACCAGGAATGGTTAATGATCTGGCTGGGAGGGTGGATAGGTGTTCGTGGAGACTGTTAGTGGCTCACAATGATTCGATTAGATTCCCTACAGTGTGGAAACAGGCCCTTCAGCCCAACCAGTCCACACCGACCCTCGGAAGAGTAACCCACCCAGACCCATTTCCCTCTGACTGATGGGCCTAACACTGTGGCCAATTTAGCGCGGCCGGTCCACCCTGACCTGCACATCCTTGGAGTGCTGTTCACACACAGTCCGAGCTCTCAACCTTCCGAATCCTGACGTTCGAAATCCTGAAAAAGGTATACAATGCAGAAAAACAAAAAAGGAGGTAACAATGGAAGATCTCGGATATTTAGGAAGATATTTAGTGCGGCCGCATCTGGAGTATTGTGTGCAGTTTTGGTCGCCATACTATAGGAAGGATGCGGAGGCACTGGAACGAGTGCAAAGGAGGTTTACCAGGATGTTGCCTGGCATGGTAGGAAGATCGTATGAGGAAAGGCTGAGGCACTTGGGGCTGTTCTCATTGGAGAAAAGAAGGTTTAGGGGAGATTTGATAGAGGTGTACAAGATGATTAGGGGTTTAGATAGGGTTGACAGTGAGAACCTTTTTCCACGTATGGAGTCAGCTGTTACTAGGGGACACAGCTTTAAATTAAGGGGTGGTAGGTATAGGACAGATGTTAGGGGTAGATTCTTTACTCAGCGGGTTGTGAGCTCATGGAATGCCCTGCCAGTAGCAGTGGTGGACTCTCCCTCTTTATGGGCATTTAAGCGGGCATTGGATAGGCATATGGAGGTTATTGGGCTAGTGTAGGTTAGGTAGGCTTCGGTCGGCGCAACATCGAGGGCCGAAGGGCCTGTACTGCGCTGTATTTTTCTATGTTCTATGTTCTATATCTGTAATCTAGTAACTGTGCAATCTCAGTTTCGCACTTGTGCTATGAATTACAGGAGTATTAACAAGCAATACAACTGGATGGACTCAGCAGGCAATGGCTGGCTCTTAAGGGTACTGGTGTTTGCAGTCTGTGGAATCATTTTTCAGAACAGCTGCTCACAAAGATGGGTTGGCCCTTGCCTTTATAATCACAGGTTTGATGTGCTTTTGAGTTAACTTTTTCCTATGTTGCTGGAACTTGAAGGCTAACCACCCAAAGTTCATAGCAAACTTGTTGAAAGTACAATACCCCAAAGTTATTTTCCGAGCTTTCCATTCACGGTGAAAATCAGTCAGATTTTGTGTTCAGCTGCCCAGAATGTAAAGAAATCTGAGTTCTGCAATGAATGCCAGACTTGTGAGCAAGAACACAGACTGCCCAAAATAAAGTTGACCAAATATTTGCTTCAAATCAATAAGGGGGTTTTTTGCACCATCTATGGTATGGCCTGAGATAATTTGCCTGTATGAGCGACTTATATTTCACAAAATTCCCACAGTATGGAGACGGATATTCGGCCCCACAAATCCACACTGACTCTCAGGCGTTGTAATGAGTCGTGTGTATAATAGCAGACCATGTGATAACAAGGAGAAAGTGAGGTCTGCAGATGCTGGAGATCAGAGCTGAAAATGTGTTGCTGGAAAAGCGCAGCAGGTCAGGCAGCATCCAAGGTGCAGGAGATTCGACGTTTCGGGCATAAGCCCTTCTTCAGGAATGCTATAACAAGGCCTGGTGGGTGGGGGGTAAGGACGTGGGAAGGAGAAGCTCAAACCTGAGAATTGTTCAACCCGACGCCGAGCGCAGAGTGCGAGAGACGAGGCGCTGTTCTTCCAGCTGGCGCTGAGCTCCGCCGGAGCACCGCGGCAGGACCGAGAGGTTGGCCAGGGAACAGGGTCGGGGTGTGAACGTGGCAGGCCACGGTGGCTCCATTAGACTGGAATCTAATCATTCTGCGAAGCAGTCACCCAGTCTACACTTCTTTTCCCCAGGGGTAGAGGAGGCCAGACTGTGTGAGCCGTGAGCGCAGGAGGCTGGATAGTGGGAGCTGCAGATGAAACGCCGTGCGGGATTGTGTTCCTGTCGGATCGTGTTCCTGAAAGTCGAGAGCGCGGTGCTGGAAAAGCACAGCAGGCCAGTCAGCATCCCAGGAGGATTGACTTCTTGGGTATAAGCCCCTCATCAGCATCGACTCCCCTGCTCCTCGGACGCTGCCTGACCTTGCCGGTGTTTTTCCAGCACCACGCTCTCCAATT
This sequence comes from Hemiscyllium ocellatum, assembly GCF_020745735.1. Lineage (NCBI taxonomy): Eukaryota > Metazoa > Chordata > Chondrichthyes > Orectolobiformes > Hemiscylliidae > Hemiscyllium > Hemiscyllium ocellatum. The sequence continues at coordinate 3,297,694 of NC_083440.1, read as the reverse complement.
GGATCTCCCACTGTCCGCAATCCTCACTCCCTCCTTGCTTAACGTGGAAGGTGTGTTTGGACTCTTGGTTACTGGGGACGGAGAAGGTAAACGGGTGGGTGTTGCACCTTCTGAGGGGAAGGGGCTGGAGGGGGGGAGAGCGGGAGTGAAGGAGGAGCAGACCAGGGTATCCCGGAGGGAACGTTCCCCTGCAGAAGGTGGACACAGAAGGGGAGGGGAATAGGTGTGTCCGGTGGCGACTTTCTGCTAGAGGTGGGTGTGACGGTGGCTGACGATGAGCCCCTCAGTGTGGAAATTGGGTGGGGACAAGGGGGGAGCCCTATCGCTGGTGGGAGAGGGAAGAGAGGGGGTGTGGGCGGAAGTGCGGGGGGGGTTGGGGAATGCTTGGGTGAGGGAGAAGGTGGACAATATCGGAGGCCCGCCCCCCCCCCTTCCCGGTGAAGTTGGCATGGTCGGAACAGATGAGACGAGGTGTAAAGGGATCAAAGGGTGTAGGAGACAAAGTGGGAGATGGGGGCTGAGCTGGATGGTCACAATGAATGGTGGACTAGGCTTGAAGGGCTGAATAGCCTCCCCTGCTGCTAGTTCTCACTCACTGTGTAGCGGTCTCTCCCTCTGTTAGTTCCTGCTCTCTCCTACTCTTGTCTCTCACTCAGTCTGTCTTCTGTTTCCCTGGCTCTCTCCCTCTCTCTCAGTCTTGCTGTATATCTGTTGTGTGTGCCGTTTTCTCTCTACTGCTCTCTGTCTCTCTCCTTGTCTCTTTATCTGTCTGTAACTACTCTCTCTCCCCTTCATCTCTCTCTCTCTCTCTCTCTCTCTGTCTCTTTCTCTGTCTTGCTGTTTCTTTCTCGCTCTTGCTCTCTGTCTCTCTCCTTGTCTCACATTCATACAAACATACACTCACACACAGACACACTCAAACAGACACACACACTCACACAAACACTCACACAGACACACACACTCACACAGCCAACAGCACGCACTCACACAGACACACACAGACACACACACTCACACAGACACACGCATACAGACACACACATATACACACACAGACACAGACACGCAGACACTCACACAGACACACACATATACACACACTCACACAGACACACGCATACAGACACACACACACACTCACACAGACGCACACACACACTCACACAGACACACACTCATGCAGACACACACACACATACGCACATATACACACACACTCACACAGACACACTCAGTCACACAGACATGCACACACACAGACACACAAACACTCACACAGACACACACTCACACAGACACTCACACAGACGCACAGACACACACTCACACAGAGACGCACACACACACAGAGTGTCCCTGTCACTGTCTCTCTGTGCCTTACTCTGCGTTTCTCTCACTCTCTGTCAGTCGGTCTGCCTTCCTCTTTGTCCCTCCCTCGCTGTCTCTCTCTCTCCCTTGTCTAGGTCTCCCTCTGTCTCCTTCTCTGCCTCCCCCTTGCCCGCCCCCAAACTCACCACAACCTGCACGGTAAACCGAGGGATACCCCTGACTCTCTGCCCAGCCCCTCAGTCCGCCCTGACTCACTCCAGGCCTCTGTTTTCTTTCCCAATGGTGGAATTCCATGCGCCGTGCCAAGAACCACTATTTCCAGGCAGCGTCTGCTCAGCCTCTTGTGCATATTTGCCTGGCAACTGCTCGAAACCCCACTCTCCGCTAAATATTCCCAACCCCCCCCCCCCCCCCCGCCACCACACCCTCCCCCCTCCTCCCCAGGCTCCCTGCTTTGGGAAGCACCAGGGGACCCAGGATCATCAGGAAGCACTGGAGACACTTGGAGCTGTTCCCATCCCAAAGGAAGGAAGTGTCTGACATCTTAGTCCCACGGAGAGAACGAGGGTGACTTACCCTGGCAGGGCAAGGCAAGGCTGGTCAGCAGAGAGGGGTACAGAGGGGAAGGAGAGGGCCACTGGCGAGAGATGGAGACCAGGACATCAGGGGTGGGGAGCAATATGCTCAGCCTGGCTTTACATCAGCAAAGGGTCATCTTTTTCATTTTACGGGCGGTCTTACAAAATGGTTGAAATAGCGCAGCAGTGAAGGAAGCATAAAGCGAGGCAGCAGGCCACTCAGCCCATCGATTCTGAACCGCCAATTCAGTGACATTTTGGCAATCCTCAACTCCCAAATTCCCTGCCTTCTACCCATAACCCTCGAACCAATTAAAGGTTAGGGTGCCACGGTGGCTCAGTGGTTAGCACGGCTGCCTCACAGCGTCAGGGGCACGGGTTCGATCCCAGCCTCGGGCAACGGTCTGTGTGGAGTTTGCACCTTCTCCTTATGTCTGTGTAGGTTTCCTCCCGCAGTCCTAAGATGTGCAGGTTAGGGTGGATAGGCCATGGGGAATTGTCCCATAGTGCCCAGGGATGTGCAGGTTAGGGTGGGATAGGCCATGGGGAATTGTCCCATAGTGCCCAGGGATGTGCAGGTTAGGGTGGATTGACCATGGGAAATTGTCCCATAGTGCCCAGGGATGTGCAGGTTAGGGTGGATGACCTTGGGAAATTGTCCCATAGTGCCCAGGGATGTGCAGGTTAAGGTGGATTGGCCGTGGGAAATTGTCCCATAGTGCCCAGGGATGTGCAGGTTAGGGTGGATAGGCCATGGGAAATTGTCCCATAGTGCCCAGGGATGTGCAGGTTAGGGTGGATTGGCCATGGGGAAATTGTCCCCTCGTGCCCAGGGATGTGCAGGTTAGGGTGGATTGGCCATGGGGAATTGACCCATAGTGCCCAGGGATGTGCAGGTTAGGGTGGATTGGCCATGGGGAATTGACCCATAGTGCCCAGGGATGTGCAGGTTAGGGTGGATTGGCCATGGGAAATTGTCCCATAGTGTCCAGGGATGTGCAGGTTAGGGTGGGATTGGGCATGGGAAATTGTCCCCTAGTGCCCAGGGATGTGCAGGTTAGGGTGGATTGGCCATGGGAATTGACCCATAGTGCCCAGGGATGTGCAGGTTAGGGTGGATAGGCCAGGGGAAATTGTCCCATAGTGCCCAGGGATGTGCAGGTTAGGGTGGGATTGGCCATGGGGAATTGTCCCATAGTGCCCAGGGATGTGCAGGTTAGGGTGGAATGGCCATGGGAAATTGTCCCCTAGTGCCCAGGGATGTGCAGGTTAGGGTGGATTGGCCGTGGGAAATTGTCCCATAGTGCCCAGGGATGTGCAGGTTAGGGTGGATTGGCCATGGGGAATTGTCCCATAGTGCCCAGGGATGTGCAGGTTAGGGCGGATTGGCCATGGGGAATTGTCCCATAGTGCCCAGGGATGTACAGGTTAGGGTGGGATTGGCCATGGGGAATTGTCCCATAGTGTCCAGGGATGTGCAGGTTAGGGTGGGATTGGCCATGGGAATGTAAAGTGACAGGGTCGGGGAATGGGAATGGGTCTGGTTGGGATACTCTTGGCGGGGTTGGTGTGGACTTGTTGGGCTGAAGGGTCTGTTTCCACACTGTAGGGAATCCTGTATGACAGTCCTCACTTTCCTGCTGGAATGAGTTCCACTGAGGTGAGCGACATCTCCTGCCTGTCCACCGGAATCTGCGGATCAGATTGCATTCTGCCGCTCAGCCTTGGGAACCCAGTTATCTCTACACAGGTTCAGTCACCTCAGTCCCAGAGACCAGCTGGCCTGCTCTCACTACAGAGAGAGCTGAAAATCACACAGCACTGGGTTATAGTCCGAACAGATTTACTTGACAAGTGCGGATCTGTCATCAGGTAACTCGCTCCAGACTTAACTTGTTGGCCTGTAACGTAGTGTCGTGTGATTTTCAACTTTGCCCACCCCAGTCCAACACCGGTATCTCCACATCATTCCAGAAGAGAGGGGTGACTCATAGCAAGTTTAACCTGAGGGTCACCACATGAGAATGTGATTGTAACCTCAGACAGTTGGTCATTCAACTCACGCTGTTGGCATCACACTCCACATAAACAATCTGTACCCGTGGATTGATTCCAGTCTGTCACTTATTCCAGGGAACCCATTACTCTCTATATTAATGTTCCCCCTCCCCCCCCCACCTCCTAATGTATTCCATAATATTTGGGTGGCATAGTGGTTAGCACTGCTGCGTCACAGCGCCAGAGACCTGGGTTCAGTTCCTGCCTCAGGTGACTGACTGTGTGGAGTTTGCACGTTCTCCCCGTGTCTGCGTGGGTTTTCTCCGGGTGCTCCGGTTTCCTCCCACAGTCCAAAGATGTGCGGGTCAGGTGAATTGGCCATGCTAAATTGCCCGTAGTGTTAGGTAAATGTAGGGGTATGGGTGGGTTGCGCTTCGGCGGGTTGGTATGGACCTTGTTGGGCCAAAGGGCCTGTTTCCACACTGTAAGTAATCTCATATTCCAGGCTGCAATTTACTCCAAGCTAAATCCTATTCCCCATATCGCTCCTTCAGAATTGAACACCGCAATGAGATGCTTTTCCGGTCAAACTCTGTTCTCTTCCCTCTTTCTGTTCTTGCCTCTGCCCTCCTGTCTGACCTTTTTTGCTCTCTGCGGTTGTCTCTGTCTCTGTTTTTCTCTCCCGCCATCATTGTCTCTCTCCTGTCTGTAACGGTGGTGGTGTGGAGGCTGCAGTGTGAGAGTGGGTAACTAAGTGGCAGATGGAATACAAGGTGGGAGGGTGAGGTTCTGCACTTTGCTCAGAAGAACTTATCGGAAGGATGTTGTGAAACCTGAAAGGGTTCAGAAAAGATTTACAAGGACGTTGCCAGGGTTGGAGGGTCTGAGCTACAGGGAGAGGCTGAACAGGCTGGGGCTGTTTTCCCTGGAGCGTCGGGGGCTGAGGGGTGACCTTATAGAGGTTTATAAAATTATGAGCGCCATGGATAGGGTAAATAGACAAAGTCTTTTCCCCCTGGGGTGGGGGAGTCCAGAACTAGAGGGGCATAGGTTTAGGGTGAGAGGGGAAAGGGACCTAAGGGGTGACTTTTTCCCCCAGAGGGTGGTACGTGTATGGAATGAGCTGCCAGAGAGAAGTGGTGGAGGCTGGTACAATGACAGCATTTAAAAGGTGGATGGGGACATGAATAGGAAGGGTTTAGAGGGAGATGGGCCAAGTGCTGGCATATGGGACTAGATTAGGTTAGGATATCTGGGACAGCATGGACGGGTTGGGCTGAAGGGTCTGTTTCCATGCTGTACATCTCTCTGACTCTAAATGGGACTAGATTAGGTTAGGATATCTGGGACAGCATGGAAGGGGTTGGGCCGAAGGGCCTGTTTCCGTGCTGTACATCTCTCTGACTCTTAATAGAGGCGTAGACAATTTTCTAAAAGGGGCTAACCTTCAGAACCGTGAAGAAGCTCGAAGGGCCTTGGGAGCCCGAGTTCCGGATTCTGTTCAGGTTAACGTGCACGTTCAGTTGGAAGATAAATAAAATGTTAGCATTCATTGTGAGAGGGGCTAGAGTACAGGAACTGGGATACACTGCTGAGGCTGGTTAAGGCCCTGGTCAGGTTGCGGTTGATTCTTGATTGGGAAAGGGGTCAGGGTTAACAGGGAGAAGGGGGTTTGAGAAACATACCGGCCACGGTCAAATGGAGAGGCAGACTTGAAGGGCTGAGTGGCCAAATTCAGTCCCTATTTCTTACCACCTTACAGTCCTTCCTCTTATTCTGACCCCTCTTGCTCAGTAAAGGGGTCACTGGACCCGAAACTCTGATCTCTCTCCAGAGATGCAGCCAGACCTGCTGAGCTTTTCCAGCGATTTGTATTTTCATCTCTTGCTCAGTCTGTGTTTCTGTCTTTGTTTCAGTCTCTGTTCGCTCTTTTTACACTCTGCCTCCCATTCTCTGACCTTCCTCTTCCTCTGTCCTCTCTTTCTCACACTCCGCGCCCCTCTTTCTTTCTCTCCTTGTGTTTGTCTCAGCCCTTCTGTCTCTCTCTCACACTCTCTCTCTCTCTCTCCCTCTGTGCCGTCATCTCTCTGTCTCTCCTTGTCCCCCTTCTTCGATCTGACTTCATCCCTTTGCGCCTCTCTGTCAATTTTTACATCTCTGTGCATCTCCATCCCATCTCCCCGTTCTCTGACTGTCTTCCTGTCCCTCCCTCACTCTCTTTCTCTCTCTCTCTCTCTCTCTCACACTCTGTCTCTCTCCCTGACCGTGTCCCTCTCTCTCTGTCTACCCCTGACTCTCTCGCTCTCTCTCTCTCTCTCTCACACTCTGTCTCTCTCCCTGACCGTGTCCCTCTCTCTCTGTCTACCCCTGACTCTCTCGCTCTCTCTCTCTCTCACTCTGTCTCTCTCCCTGACCGTGTCCCTCTCTCTCTGTCTCCCCCTGACTATCTCTCTCGCTCTCTCTCTCTCTCTCGCTCGCTCTCTCTCCCTGACCGTGTCCCTCTCTCTCTGTCTCCCCCGACTATCTCTCTCACTCTCTCTCACTCTGTCTCTCTCACTCTGTCTCTCTCCCTGACTGTGTCCCTCTCTCTATGTCTCCCCCTGTCTCTCTCTCTCTCCCTCTCTCTCTCCCCCCTCTCTCTCACTCCCTCTCGCTCACTCTCTCCCTCACTCCCTCTCTCTCCCCACTCTCTTTCCCTCTCTCTCTGTCTCTCTCCCTGACTGTGTCCCTCTCTCTATGTCTCCCCCTGACTATCTTTCTCCCTCTCTGTCTATTGTCATCTTTCTCTCTCCTTGTCCCCCTCGTCTATCTGACTTCATCCCTTTGTGCCGCTCTGTCAGTTTTTACATCTCTGTGCGTCTCCATCCCATCTCCCTGTTCTCTGGCTGTCCTCCTGTCTCTCCCTCTCTCATTTTCTCCTCTCTCTCTCTTTCTATCTCTCTCTCTTTCTCTCTCTCTCTTTCTCTGTCTCTCTCTCTCCCTCCCTCTCTCCCCCCGCTCTCTTTCCCTCTCTCTTGTCTCTCTCTCTGTATCTCTCTCTCTCTCTCCTTCTCTTTCTGCCTCTCCCTCTCTCTGTCTCTCCCTCTCTCTATCTCTCTCTCCCTCTCTCTCTCTCTCTCTCTCCCCCTCTCCCTCTCTGTCTCTCTCTCTCTCTCTCCCTCTCTCTGTCTGTCTCTCCCTCTCTCTCTGTGTCTCTCTCTCTCTCTCTCTCTCCCCCCCCCCCGTCTCTCTCTCCCTCTCTCTCTGTCTCTCTCTTTCCTTCTCTCTCTTCTCTCTCCCCCCTCCTCTCTCAACTCCCCTGTCTCTCTATGTCTCTCTCTCTCTCCCTCTCTCTGTCTCTCTCTCTCCCTCTCTCTCTCTGTCTATCTCTACCACCCTCTCTCTTTCCCTGTCTCTCTGTCTCTCTCTCTGTCTCTCTCTACCTCTCTCTCTCTTTCCCTCTCTCTCTTTTTCTTGCTCTTTCCCTCTCTCTCTGTCTCTCTCTCTCTCCCTCTCTCTGTGTCTCTGTCTCCCTCTCTATCCCCCTGTCTCTCCCTGTCTCTCCCTCTCTCTCTGTCTCTCTCCCTCTCTCCCCCTCTCTCTCTCTCCCTCTCTCTCTGTCTCTCTCCCTCTCTGTCTCTGTCTCTCTCTCCCTCCCCCCCTCTCTCCCAGACAGGAGACAGGCGAGGTGTTGACAGGTCGGTGCCGTAAAGTAAACGAGGAGGTGGCAGTGAGTGTACCCCTGCCCCCCCCCCCCCCCCCCCCCCCCCCCCCCCCCCCCCCAAACCCCCACCCTCGTGTGACAGGTGCCCAGAGGCGAGACGGTGCCCGCGGGGAGATGAGAGACTCAAACATTGGCAGCCCAGAGCTTGAGCATGTACGTGCCAGCGTTGCCGAGCGTGCCTGGGCTGGTGTTTACAGCCTGGTTCCCCCCACCCCCCCTCCTCCTCCTCGTTCCCCAGGGGACGTGCCTGAGTGTGGAGTCTGGAGGCCCCTGTGGTCTGACACAGCTCCTGACGGGCACTGGAAAACACGCCACATGTGCAAATATTTTTTGCGCGCCTGTCTGTCCAGACTCCCTGCGGCCTCCCCCCAGCTGGCATCCGAATCCGTGCCAGGCTCCGGGCGGGTGGGGGGAGAGTTTGTGTCCATCGCCAGCCGGAGATTCCCTTGGGAATGAAATGGCAGTGAAGGGGGGGGGAGGTGAGGGAAGATGGAGGCACCTCAAGGCGGGTGCGGGGCTGACGAGGGGAGCCAGGAGCAAGGGGGGTACGAGACCAGGCCATAAACACCGGTCCAATTCCGGGCCTCGTTGACACCGCTGGAGCGCCCTGTAATGGGGGGGCTTAAACTCAGGATCGAGCCCTCCCCCCGAGCAGCCCTCCCTCAGGACTGACTCACTGACTGGCCTCCTTTTCATGTGTCACAGGCTGGGGAGGCTGAGCCGCCACCTCCTATACAGACTCAACGGGCTGAATGGCCTCCTGCTGTTCCCCCTGTGTGTGGGACAGGCAGGGGAAGGGGCTGAATGGCCTCCTGCTGTTCCCTGTGTGTGGGACAGGCTGGGGAAGGGGCTGAATGGCCTCCTGCTGTTCCCCCTGTGTGTGGGACAGGCAGGGGAAGGGGCTGAATGGCCTCCTGCTGTTCCCTGTGTGTGGGACAGGCTGGGGAAGGGGCTGAATGGCCTCCTGCTGTTCCCCCCTGTGTGTGGGACAGGCTGGAGAAGGGGCTGAATGGCCCCCTGCTGTTCCCCGTGTGTGGGACAGGCTGGGGAAGGGGCTGAATGGCCTCCTGCTGTCCCCCCTGTGTGTGGGACAGGCTGGGGAAGGGGCTGAATAGCTCCCTGCTGTTCCCCGTGTGTGGGACAGGCTGGGGAAGGGGCTGAATGGCCCCCTGCTGTTCCCCGTGTGTGGGACAGGCTGGGGAAGGGGCTGAGTGGCCTGGTGCTGTCCCCCCTGTGTGTAGGACAGGCTGGGGAAGGGGCTGAATGGCCTGGTGCTGTTCCCCCTGTGGGACAGGCTGAAGAAGGGGCTGAATGGCCTGGTGCTGTTCCCCCTGTGTGTGGGACAGGCTGGGGAAGGGGCTGAGTGGCCTGGTGCTGTCCCCCTGTGTGTGGGACAGGCTGGAGAAGGGGCTGAATGGTCTGGTGCTGTCCCCCCTGTGTGTGGGACAGGCTGGAGAAGGGGCTGAATGGCCTCCTGCTGTTCCCCGTGTGTGTGGGACAGGCTGGAAAAGGGGCTGAATGGCCTCCTGCTGTTCCGTGTGTGTGGGACAGGCTGGAGAAGGGGCTGAATGGCCTCCTGCTGTTCCCCGTGTGTGTGGGACAGACTGGGGAAGGGGCTGAATGGCCTCCTGCTGTTGTTGGAGCTGCCCCCTTCCAGGCAAGTGGGGAGTATTCCCCCACCCTCCTGAGGTGCGGCACAGGGAGAGTCAGGAGGTGGCAACACAGCCTGGTGTCTGGGTGGCTCATAATAGTGGGATCTTGCTGTGCGCGACAGGTTGCCCATCCTGGTTACCGCCCCCTCCCCACCCCCCCGACCTTGAGAAGGGAGGGGGAGAGCTACCTTCTCGAAACCCTATGTTGTCCCTCACTGGCCGGGCCTTGCTGTGACCCCAGCACACTGGCTCCTCAATGTACCCTGTCACTGAGCCTGCTCTGTCTGTGTCTGTGTCTGTGTGTGTGTGTCTGTGTCTGTGTGTGTGTGTCTGTGTGTGTGTGTGTGTGTCTGTGTGTGTGTCTGTGTGTGTGTGTGTGTGTGTGTGTGTGTGTCTGTGTCTGTGTGTGTCTGTGTGTGTGTCTGTGTGTGTGTGCCCAAGACTCCATGCCACATTTTCACACAGACTCTGGGGTACTGTCCCTCCCTCCCTCCCTCCCTACCAAGTCTGTAGAAGGCACTGGGCAGTTTCCAGCTGTCTGTGGTTCAGGTAGTTCAGCTCCAGTTCACACGCAGCCCCTGAGGATACTGTGTACCGTGTGCTGCCCTCTCCTCCCAGGGCAAATCCAATTTCAAAATACTCAGCATTACAGGAACAGCTGGCTGCTCTAAAGCTATGGCTGTCACATTCCCTGTGCCCCCGGAATGATCTTTAACTCCCCCTTGTTTTTCTCGCTCTGCCTCTCTCGGACTCTTATTGTCTGACTCAAGGTCTACCTCGCTCTCTCTCTCTCTATCTCTCTTTCTCTCTCTCTCTCTCTCTCCATCTCACTCTATTTGTCTCAATCTCGTGCTCTCCCCCACTCTCTCCCTCGCTATCTTTCTCACTCACACACACTCTCTGTGTGTCCTTCCCTCCCCGTCACTATGTCTCCCGCTCTCCTGTCTCTTTAACTCACTCTTTTAATTCCCTTCTGCCTCATTCTCATCTCTTGTCATAACCCTCCGACATCTATCTTTTTGTGGTTCTTACACTCTCACTCTCTGCTCCTGGTTTCAGTCTCTTTCTGTCCCTCTGACTGTGTCGCACTTTCTCTCTCACTCTTTCTGTATCAATACCTCAGTTTCTGTGACTCTCTACCCTGTGCAATGTGTGAATCCCTTACTCCCTCAGATTTGTCCTCTCTCGTGACTTTCTCTCTCTGTCTCTATTCCTTTCCCTGTGTTTTCTCTCTCTCTGTCTCTATTCCTTTCCCTCTGTTTTCTCTCTCTGTCTCTATTCCTTTCCCTCTGTTTTCTCTCTCTGTCTCTATTCCTTTCCCTCTGTTTTCTCTCTCTCTGTCTCTATTCCTTTCCCTCTGTTTTCTCTCTCTCTGTCTCTATTCCTTTCCCTGTGTTTTCTCTCTCTCTGTCTCTATTCCTTTCCCTCTGTTTTCTCTCTCTGTCTCTATTCCTTTCCCTGTGTTTTCTCTCTCTCTGTCTCTATTCCTTTCCCTCTGTTTTCTCTCTCTGTCTCTATTCCTTTCCCTCTGTTTTCTCTCTCTCTGTCTCTATTCCTTTCCCTCTGTTTTCTCTCTCTGTCTCTATTCCTTTCCCTCTGTTTTCTCTCTCTCTGTCTCTATTCCTTTCCCTCTGTTTTCTCTCTCTCTGTCTCTATTCCTTTCCCTCTGTTTTCTCTCTCTCTGTCTCTATTCCTTTCCCTCTGTTTTCTCTCTCTGTCTCTATTCCTTTCCCTGTGTTTTCTCTCTCTCTGTCTCTATTCCTTTCCCTGTGTTTTCTCTCTCTGTCTCTATTCCTTTCCCTGTGTTTTCTCTCTCTCTGTCTCTATTCCTTTCCCTCTGTTTTCTCTCTCTGTCTCTATTCCTTTCCCTCTGTTTTCTCTCTCTCTGTCTCTATTCCTTTCCCTCTGTTTTCTCTCTCTCTGTCTCTATTCCTTTCCCTCTGTTTTCTCTCTCTCTGTCTCTATTCCTTTCCCTCTGTTTTCTCTCTCTGTCTCTATTCCTTTCCCTCTGTTTTCTCTCTCTCTGTCTCTATTCCTTTCCCTCTGTTTTCTCTCTCTCTGTCTCTATTCCTTTCCCTCTGTTTTCTCTCTCTGTCTCTATTCCTTTCCCTCTGTTTTCTCTCTCTGTCTCTATTCCTTTCCCTGTGTTTTCTCTCTCTCTGTCTCTATTCCTTTCCCTCTGTTTTCTCTCTCTCTGTCTCTATTCCTTTCCCTCTGTTTTCTCTCTCTCTGTCTCTATTCCTTTCCCTGTGTTTTCTCTCTCTCTGTCTCTATTCCTTTCCCTCTGTTTTCTCTCTCTCTGTCTCTATTCCTTTCCCTCTGTTTTCTCTCTCTCTGTCTCTATTCCTTTCCCTCTGTTTTCTCTCTCTCTGTCTCTATTCCTTTCCCTCTGTTTTCTCTCTCTCTGTCTCTATTCCTTTCCCTCTGCTTTCTCTCTCTCTGTCTCTATTCCTTTCCCTCTGTTTTCTCTCTCTCTGTCTCTATTCCTTTCCCTGTGTTTTCTCTCTCTCTGTTTTCTCTCTCTCTGTCTCTATTCCTTTCCCTCTGTTTTTTCTCTCTCTGTCTCTATTCCTTTCCCTCTGTTTTCTCTCTCTCTGTCTCTATTCCTTTCCCTCTGTTTTCTCTCTCTCTGTCTCTATTCCTTTCCCTGTGTTTTCTCTCTCTCTGTCTCTATTCCTTTCCCTCTGTTTTCTCTCTCTGTCTCTATTCCTTTCCCTCTGTTTTCTCTCTCTCTGTCTCTATTCCTTTCCCTGCGTTTTCTCTCTCTCTCTCTCTATTCCTTTCCCTCTGTTTTCTCTCTCTCTGTCTCTATTCCTTTCCCTCTGTTTTCTCTCTCTGTCTCTATTCCTTTCCCTCTGTTTTCTCTCTCTCTGTCTCTATTCCTTTCCCTCTGTTTTCTCTCTCTCTCTCTATTCCTTTCCCTCTGTTTTCTCTCTCTCTGTCTCTATTCCTTTCCCTCTGTTTTCTCTCTCTGTCTCTATTCCTTTCCCTCTGTTTTCTCTCTCTGTCTCTATTCCTTTCCCTCTGTTTTCTCTCTCTCAGTCTCTATTCCTTTCCCTCTGTTTTCTCTCTCTGTCTCTATTCCTTTCCCTCTGTTTTCTCTCTCTCTGTCTCTATTCCTTTCCCTCTGTTTTCTCTCTCTCTCTCTATTCCTTTCCCTGTGTTTTCTCTCTCTGTCTCTATTCCTTTCCCTCTGTTTTCTCTCTCTCTGTCTCTATACCTTTCCCTCTGTTTTCTCTCTCTCTGTCTCTATACCTTTCCCTCTGTTTTCTCTCTCTCTGTCTCTATTCCTTTCCCTCTGTTTTCTCTCTCTCTGTCTCTATTCCTTTCCCTCTGTTTTCTCTCTCTCTCTCTATTCCTTTCCCTGTGTTTTCTCTCTCTGTCTCTATTCCTTTCCCTCTGTTTTCTCTCTCTGTCTCTATTCCTTTCCCTCTGTTTTCTCTCTCTCTGTCTCTATTCCTTTCCCTCTGTTTTCTCTCTCTCTCTCTATTCCTTTCCCTGTGTTTTCTCTCTCTGTCTCTATTCCTTTCCCTCTGTTTTCTCTCTCTGTCTCTATTCCTTTCCCTCTGTTTTCTCTCTCTCTGTCTCTATTCCTTTCCCTCTGTTTTCTCTCTCTCTGTCTCTATTCCTTTCCCTGTGTTTTCTCTCTCTGTCTCTATTCCTTTCCCTCTGTTTTCTCTCTCTGTCTCTATTCCTTTCCCTCTGTTTTCTCTCTCTCTCTCTATTCCTTTCCCTCTGTTTTCTCTCTCTCTGTCTCTATTCCTTTCCCTCTGTTTTCTCTCTCTCTGTCTCTATTCCTTTCCCTGTGTTTTCTCTCTCTCTGTCTCTATTCCTTTCCCTGTGTTTTCTCTCTCTCTGTCTCTATTCCTTTCCCTGTGTTTTCTCTCTCTCTGTCTCTATTCCTTTCCCTGTGTTTTCTCTCTCTCTGTCTCTATTCCTTTCCCTCTGTTTTCTCTCTCTCTGTCTCTATTCCTTTCCCTCTGTTTTCTCTCTCTCTGTCTCTATTCCTTTCCCTGTGTTTTCTCTCTCTGTCTCTATTCCTTTCCCTCTGTTTTCTCTCTCTGTCTCTATTCCTTTCCCTCTGTTTTCTCTCTCTCTCTCTATTCCTTTCCCTCTGTTTTCTCTCTCTCTGTCTCTATTCCTTTCCCTCTGTTTTCTCTCTCTCTGTCTCTATTCCTTTCCCTGTGTTTTCTCTCTCTCTGTCTCTATTCCTTTCCCTGTGTTTTCTCTCTCTCTGTCTCTATTCCTTTCCCTGTGTTTTCTCTCTCTCTGTCTCTATTCCTTTCCCTGTGTTTTCTCTCTCTCTGTCTCTATTCCTTTCCCTCTGTTTTCTCTCTCTCTGTCTCTATTCCTTTCCCTCTGTTTTCTCTCTCTGTCTCTATTCCTTTCCCTCTGTTTTCTCTCTCTCTGTCTCTATTCCTTTCCCTGTGTTTTCTCTCTCTGTCTCTATTCCTTTCCCTGTGTTTTCTCTCTCTCTGTCTCTATTCCTTTCCCTCTGTTTTCTCTCTCTCTCTCTCTATTCCTTTCCCTGTGTTTTCTCTCTCTCTGTCTCTATTCCTTTCCCTGTGTTTTCTCTCTCTGTCTCTATTCCTTTCCCTCTGTTTTCTCTCTCTGTCTCTATTCCTTTCCCTCTGTTTTCTCTCTCTCTCTCTATTCCTTTCCCTCTGTTTTCTCTCTCTCTGTCTCTATTCCTTTCCCTCTGTTTTCTCTCTCTCTCTCTATTCCTTTCCCTCTGTTTTCTCTCTCTCTGTCTCTATTCCTTTCCCTCTGTTTTCTCTCTCTGTCTCTATTCCTTTCCCTGTGTTTTCTCTCTCTCTGTCTCTATTCCTTTCCCTCTGTTTTCTCTCTCTCTGTCTCTATTCCTTTCCCTCTGTTTTCTCTCTCTCTGTCTCTATTCCTTTCCCTCTGTTTTCTCTCTCTCTGTCTCTATTCCTTTCCCTCTGTTTTCTCTCTCTGTCTCTATTCCTTTCCCTCTGTTTTCTCTCTCTCTGTCTCTATTCCTTTCCCTCTGTTTTCTCTCTCTCTGTCTCTATTCCTTTCCCTCTGTTTTCTCTCTCTCTGTCTCTATTCCTTTCCCTCTGTTTTCTCTGTCTCTGTCTCTATTCCTTTCCCTCTGTTTTCTCTCTCTGTCTCTATTCCTTTCCCTCTGTTTTCTCTCTCTCTGTCTCTATTCCTTTCCCTCTGTTTTCTCTCTCTCTGTCTCTATTCCTTTCCCTGTGTTTTCTCTCTCTCTGTCTCTATTCCTTTCCCTGTGTTTTCTCTCTCTCTGTCTCTATTCCTTTCCCTCTGTTTTCTCTCTCTGTCTCTATTCCTTTCCCTGTGTTTTCTCTCTCTCTCTCTATTCCTTTCCCTGTGTTTTCTCTCTCTCTGTCTCTATTCCTTTCCCTGTGTTTTCTCTCTCTCTCTCTCTATTCCTTTCCCTCTGTTTTCTCTCTCTCTGTCTCTATTCCTTTCCCTCTGTTTTCTCTCTCTCTGTCTCTATTCCTTTCCCTCTGTTTTCTCTCTCTGTCTCTATTCCTTTCCCTGTGTTTTCTCTCTCTCTCTCTATTCCTTTCCCTGTGTTTTCTCTCTCTGTCTCTATTCCTTTCCCTCTGTTTTCTCTCTCTCTCTCTCTATTCCTTTCCCTCTGTTTTCTCTCTCTCTGTCTCTATTCCTTTCCCTGTGTTTTCTCTCTCTCTCTCTCTATTCCTTTCCCTGTGTTTTCTCTCTCTCTCTCTCTATTCCTTTCCCTGTGTTTTCTCTCTCTCTGTCTCTATTCCTTTCCCTCTGTTTTCTCTCTCTGTCTCTATTCCTTTCCCTGTGTTCTCTCTCTCTGTCTCTATTCCTTTCCCTCTGTTTTCTCTCTCTCTGTCTCTATTCCTTTCCCTCTGTTTTCTCTCTCTCTGTCTCTATTCCTTTCCCTCTGTTTTCTCTCTCTGTCTCTATTCCTTTCCCTCTGTTTTCTCTCTCTGTCTCTATTCCTTTCCCTCTGTTTTCTCTCTCTCTGTCTCTATTCCTTTCCCTCTGTTTTCTCTCTCTCTGTCTCTATTCCTTTCCCTCTGTTTTCTCTCTCTCTGTCTCTATTCCTTTCCCTCTGTTTTCTCTCTCTGTCTCTATTCCTTTCCCTCTGTTTTCTCTCTCTGTCTCTATTCCTTTCCCTCTGTTTTCTCTCTCTGTCTCTATTCCTTTCCCTCTGTTTTCTCTCTCTCTGTCTCTATTCCTTTCCCTCTGTTTTCTCTCTCTCTGTCTCTATTCCTTTCCCTCTGTTTTCTCTCTCTCTGTCTCTATTCCTTTCCCTCTGTTTTCTCTCTCTCTCTCTATTCCTTTCCCTCTGTTCTCTCTCTCTGTCTCTATTCCTTTCCCTCTGTTTTCTCTCTCTCTGTCTCTATTCCTTTCCCTCTGTTTTCTCTCTCTCTGTCTCTATTCCTTTCCCTCTGTTTTCTCTCTCTCTCTCTCTATTCCTTTCCCTCTGTTTTCTCTCTCTCTGTCTCTATTCCTTTCCCTCTGTTTTCTCTCTCTGTCTCTATTCCTTTCCCTCTGTTTTCTCTCTCTCTGTCTCTATTCCTTTCCCTGTGTTTTCTCTCTCTCTGTCTCTATTCCTTTCCCTGTGTTTTCTCTCTCTCTGTCTCGATTCCTTTCCCTCTGTTTTCTCTCTCTCTGTCTCTATTCCTTTCCCTCTGTTTTCTCTCTCTCTGTCTCTATTCCTTTCCCTCTGTTTTCTCTCTCTCTGTCTCTATTCCTTTCCCTCTGTTTTCTCTCTCTCTGTCTCTATTCCTTTCCCTCTGTTTTCTCTCTCTGTCTCTATTCCTTTCCCTCTGTTTTCTCTCTCTCTGTCTCTATTCCTTTCCCTGTGTTTTCTCTCTCTCTGTCTCTATTCCTTTCCCTCTGTTTTCTCTCTCTCTGTCTCTATTCCTTTCCCTCTGTTTTCTCTCTCTCTGTCTCTATTCCTTTCCCTCTGTTTTCTCTCTCTGTCTCTATTCCTTTCCCTCTGTTTTCTCTCTCTCTCTCTATTCCTTTCCCTCTGTTTTCTCTCTCTGTCTCTATTCCTTTCCCTCTGTTTTCTCTCTCTCTGTCTCTATTCCTTTCCCTGTGTTTTCTCTCTCTCTGTCTCTATTCCTTTCCCTCTGTTTTCTCTCTCTCTGTCTCTATTCCTTTCCCTCTGTTTTCTCTCTCTGTCTCTATTCCTTTCCCTCTGTTTTCTCTCTCTCTCTCTATTCCTTTCCCTCTGTTTTCTCTCTCTCTGTCTCTATTCCTTTCCCTCTGTTTTCTCTCTCTCTGTCTCTATTCCTTTCCCTCTGTTTTCTCTCTCTCTGTCTCTATTCCTTTCCCTCTGTTTTCTCTCTCTGTCTCTATTCCTTTCCCTCTGTTTTCTCTCTCTCTGTCTCTATTCCTTTCCCTCTGTTTTCTCTCTCTCTGTCTCTATTCCTTTCCCTCTGTTTTCTCTCTCTCTGTCTCTATTCCTTTCCCTCTGTTTTCTCTCTCTCTGTCTCTATTCCTTTCCCTCTGTTTTCTCTCTCTGTCTCTATTCCTTTCCCTCTGTTTTCTCTCTCTCTGTCTCTATTCCTTTCCCTGTGTTTTCTCTCTCTCTGTCTCTATTCCTTTCCCTCTGTTTTCTCTCTCTGTCTCTATTCCTTTCCCTCTGTTTTCTCTCTCTCTGTCTCTATTCCTTTCCCTGCGTTTTCTCTCTCTCTCTCTCTATTCCTTTCCCTCTGTTTTCTCTCTCTCTGTCTCTATTCCTTTCCCTCTGTTTTCTCTCTCTGTCTCTATTCCTTTCCCTCTGTTTTCTCTCTCTCTGTCTCTATTCCTTTCCCTCTGTTTTCTCTCTCTCTCTCTATTCCTTTCCCTCTGTTTTCTCTCTCTCTGTCTCTATTCCTTTCCCTCTGTTTTCTCTCTCTGTCTCTATTCCTTTCCCTCTGTTTTCTCTCTCTGTCTCTATTCCTTTCCCTCTGTTTTCTCTCTCTCAGTCTCTATTCCTTTCCCTCTGTTTTCTCTCTCTGTCTCTATTCCTTTCCCTCTGTTTTCTCTCTCTCTGTCTCTATTCCTTTCCCTCTGTTTTCTCTCTCTCTCTCTATTCCTTTCCCTGTGTTTTCTCTCTCTGTCTCTATTCCTTTCCCTCTGTTTTCTCTCTCTCTGTCTCTATACCTTTCCCTCTGTTTTCTCTCTCTCTGTCTCTATACCTTTCCCTCTGTTTTCTCTCTCTCTGTCTCTATTCCTTTCCCTCTGTTTTCTCTCTCTCTGTCTCTATTCCTTTCCCTCTGTTTTCTCTCTCTCTCTCTATTCCTTTCCCTGTGTTTTCTCTCTCTGTCTCTATTCCTTTCCCTCTGTTTTCTCTCTCTGTCTCTATTCCTTTCCCTCTGTTTTCTCTCTCTCTGTCTCTATTCCTTTCCCTCTGTTTTCTCTCTCTCTCTCTATTCCTTTCCCTGTGTTTTCTCTCTCTGTCTCTATTCCTTTCCCTCTGTTTTCTCTCTCTGTCTCTATTCCTTTCCCTCTGTTTTCTCTCTCTCTGTCTCTATTCCTTTCCCTCTGTTTTCTCTCTCTCTGTCTCTATTCCTTTCCCTGTGTTTTCTCTCTCTGTCTCTATTCCTTTCCCTCTGTTTTCTCTCTCTGTCTCTATTCCTTTCCCTCTGTTTTCTCTCTCTCTCTCTATTCCTTTCCCTCTGTTTTCTCTCTCTCTGTCTCTATTCCTTTCCCTCTGTTTTCTCTCTCTCTGTCTCTATTCCTTTCCCTGTGTTTTCTCTCTCTCTGTCTCTATTCCTTTCCCTGTGTTTTCTCTCTCTCTGTCTCTATTCCTTTCCCTGTGTTTTCTCTCTCTCTGTCTCTATTCCTTTCCCTGTGTTTTCTCTCTCTCTGTCTCTATTCCTTTCCCTCTGTTTTCTCTCTCTCTGTCTCTATTCCTTTCCCTCTGTTTTCTCTCTCTCTGTCTCTATTCCTTTCCCTGTGTTTTCTCTCTCTGTCTCTATTCCTTTCCCTCTGTTTTCTCTCTCTGTCTCTATTCCTTTCCCTCTGTTTTCTCTCTCTCTCTCTATTCCTTTCCCTCTGTTTTCTCTCTCTCTGTCTCTATTCCTTTCCCTCTGTTTTCTCTCTCTCTGTCTCTATTCCTTTCCCTGTGTTTTCTCTCTCTCTGTCTCTATTCCTTTCCCTGTGTTTTCTCTCTCTCTGTCTCTATTCCTTTCCCTGTGTTTTCTCTCTCTCTGTCTCTATTCCTTTCCCTGTGTTTTCTCTCTCTCTGTCTCTATTCCTTTCCCTCTGTTTTCTCTCTCTCTGTCTCTATTCCTTTCCCTCTGTTTTCTCTCTCTGTCTCTATTCCTTTCCCTCTGTTTTCTCTCTCTCTGTCTCTATTCCTTTCCCTGTGTTTTCTCTCTCTGTCTCTATTCCTTTCCCTGTGTTTTCTCTCTCTCTGTCTCTATTCCTTTCCCTCTGTTTTCTCTCTCTCTCTCTCTATTCCTTTCCCTGTGTTTTCTCTCTCTCTGTCTCTATTCCTTTCCCTGTGTTTTCTCTCTCTGTCTCTATTCCTTTCCCTCTGTTTTCTCTCTCTGTCTCTATTCCTTTCCCTCTGTTTTCTCTCTCTCTCTCTATTCCTTTCCCTCTGTTTTCTCTCTCTCTGTCTCTATTCCTTTCCCTCTGTTTTCTCTCTCTCTCTCTATTCCTTTCCCTCTGTTTTCTCTCTCTCTGTCTCTATTCCTTTCCCTCTGTTTTCTCTCTCTGTCTCTATTCCTTTCCCTGTGTTTTCTCTCTCTCTGTCTCTATTCCTTTCCCTCTGTTTTCTCTCTCTCTGTCTCTATTCCTTTCCCTCTGTTTTCTCTCTCTCTGTCTCTATTCCTTTCCCTCTGTTTTCTCTCTCTCTGTCTCTATTCCTTTCCCTCTGTTTTCTCTCTCTGTCTCTATTCCTTTCCCTCTGTTTTCTCTCTCTCTGTCTCTATTCCTTTCCCTCTGTTTTCTCTCTCTCTGTCTCTATTCCTTTCCCTCTGTTTTCTCTCTCTCTGTCTCTATTCCTTTCCCTCTGTTTTCTCTGTCTCTGTCTCTATTCCTTTCCCTCTGTTTTCTCTCTCTGTCTCTATTCCTTTCCCTCTGTTTTCTCTCTCTCTGTCTCTATTCCTTTCCCTCTGTTTTCTCTCTCTCTGTCTCTATTCCTTTCCCTGTGTTTTCTCTCTCTCTGTCTCTATTCCTTTCCCTGTGTTTTCTCTCTCTCTGTCTCTATTCCTTTCCCTCTGTTTTCTCTCTCTGTCTCTATTCCTTTCCCTGTGTTTTCTCTCTCTCTCTCTATTCCTTTCCCTGTGTTTTCTCTCTCTGTCTCTATTCCTTTCCCTGTGTTTTCTCTCTCTCTCTCTCTATTCCTTTCCCTCTGTTTTCTCTCTCTCTGTCTCTATTCCTTTCCCTCTGTTTTCTCTCTCTCTGTCTCTATTCCTTTCCCTCTGTTTTCTCTCTCTGTCTCTATTCCTTTCCCTGTGTTTTCTCTCTCTCTCTCTATTCCTTTCCCTGTGTTTTCTCTCTCTGTCTCTATTCCTTTCCCTCTGTTTTCTCTCTCTCTCTCTCTCTATTCCTTTCCCTCTGTTTTCTCTCTCTCTGTCTCTATTCCTTTCCCTGTGTTTTCTCTCTCTCTCTCTCTATTCCTTTCCCTGTGTTTTCCCTCTCTCTCTCTCTATTCCTTTCCCTGTGTTTTCTCTCTCTCTGTCTCTATTCCTTTCCCTCTGTTTTCTCTCTCTGTCTCTATTCCTTTCCCTGTGTTCTCTCTCTCTGTCTCTATTCCTTTCCCTCTGTTTTCTCTCTCTCTGTCTCTATTCCTTTCCCTCTGTTTTCTCTCTCTCTGTCTCTATTCCTTTCCCTCTGTTTTCTCTCTCTGTCTCTATTCCTTTCCCTCTGTTTTCTCTCTCTGTCTCTATTCCTTTCCCTCTGTTTTCTCTCTCTCTGTCTCTATTCCTTTCCCTCTGTTTTCTCTCTCTCTGTCTCTATTCCTTTCCCTCTGTTTTCTCTCTCTCTGTCTCTATTCCTTTCCCTCTGTTTTCTCTCTCTGTCTCTATTCCTTTCCCTCTGTTTTCTCTCTCTGTCTCTATTCCTTTCCCTCTGTTTTCTCTCTCTGTCTCTATTCCTTTCCCTCTGTTTTCTCTCTCTCTGTCTCTATTCCTTTCCCTCTGTTTTCTCTCTCTCTGTCTCTATTCCTTTCCCTCTGTTTTCTCTCTCTCTGTCTCTATTCCTTTCCCTCTGTTTTCTCTCTCTCTCTCTATTCCTTTCCCTCTGTTCTCTCTCTCTGTCTCTATTCCTTTCCCTCTGTTTTCTCTCTCTCTGTCTCTATTCCTTTCCCTCTGTTTTCTCTCTCTCTGTCTCTATTCCTTTCCCTCTGTTTTCTCTCTCTCTCTCTCTATTCCTTTCCCTCTGTTTTCTCTCTCTCTGTCTCTATTCCTTTCCCTCTGTTTTCTCTCTCTGTCTCTATTCCTTTCCCTCTGTTTTCTCTCTCTCTGTCTCTATTCCTTTCCCTGTGTTTTCTCTCTCTCTGTCTCTATTCCTTTCCCTGTGTTTTCTCTCTCTCTGTCTCGATTCCTTTCCCTCTGTTTTCTCTCTCTCTGTCTCTATTCCTTTCCCTCTGTTTTCTCTCTCTCTGTCTCTATTCCTTTCCCTCTGTTTTCTCTCTCTCTGTCTCTATTCCTTTCCCTCTGTTTTCTCTCTCTCTGTCTCTATTCCTTTCCCTCTGTTTTCTCTCTCTGTCTCTATTCCTTTCCCTCTGTTTTCTCTCTCTCTGTCTCTATTCCTTTCCCTGTGTTTTCTCTCTCTCTGTCTCTATTCCTTTCCCTCTGTTTTCTCTCTCTCTGTCTCTATTCCTTTCCCTCTGTTTTCTCTCTCTCTGTCTCTATTCCTTTCCCTCTGTTTTCTCTCTCTGTCTCTATTCCTTTCCCTCTGTTTTCTCTCTCTCTCTCTATTCCTTTCCCTCTGTTTTCTCTCTCTGTCTCTATTCCTTTCCCTCTGTTTTCTCTCTCTCTGTCTCTATTCCTTTCCCTGTGTTTTCTCTCTCTCTGTCTCTATTCCTTTCCCTCTGTTTTCTCTCTCTCTGTCTCTATTCCTTTCCCTCTGTTTTCTCTCTCTGTCTCTATTCCTTTCCCTCTGTTTTCTCTCTCTCTCTCTATTCCTTTCCCTCTGTTTTCTCTCTCTCTGTCTCTATTCCTTTCCCTCTGTTTTCTCTCTCTCTGTCTCTATTCCTTTCCCTCTGTTTTCTCTCTCTCTGTCTCTATTCCTTTCCCTCTGTTTTCTCTCTCTGTCTCTATTCCTTTCCCTCTGTTTTCTCTCTCTCTGTCTCTATTCCTTTCCCTCTGTTTTCTCTCTCTCTGTCTCTATTCCTTTCCCTCTGTTTTCTCTCTCTCTGTCTCTATTCCTTTCCCTCTGTTTTCTCTCTCTCTGTCTCTATTCCTTTCCCTCTGTTTTCTCTCTCTGTCTCTATTCCTTTCCCTCTGTTTTCTCTCTCTCTGTCTCTATTCCTTTCCCTCTGTTTTCTCTCTCTCTGTCTCTATTCCTTTCCCTGTGTTTTCTCTCTCTCTGTCTCTATTCCTTTCCCTCTGTTTTCTCTCTCTCTGTCTCTATTCCTTTCCCTCTGTTTTCTCTCTCTCTGTCTCTATTCCTTTCCCTCTGTTTTCTCTCTCTGTCTCTATTCCTTTCCCTCTGTTTTCTCTCTCTCTCTCTATTCCTTTCCCTCTGTTTTCTCTCTCTCTCTCTATTCCTTTCCCTCTGTTTTCTCTCTCTCTGTCTCTATTCCTTTCCCTGTGTTTTCTCTCTCTCTGTCTCTATTCCTTTCCCTGTGTTTTCTCTCTCTCTGTCTCTATTCCTTTCCCTGTGTTTTCTCTCTCTCTCTCTCTATTCCTTTCACTCTGTTTTCTCTCTCTCTGTCTCTATTCCTTTCCCTGTGTTTTCTCTCTCTCTGTCTCTATTCCTTTCCCTGTGTTTTCTCTCTCTCTCTCTCTATTCCTTTCCCTCTGTTTTCTCTCTCTCTGTCTCTATTCCTTTCCCTCTGTTTTCTCTCTCTGTCTCTATTCCTTTCCCTCTGTTTTCTCTCTCTCTCTCTATTCCTTTCCCTCTGTTTTCTCTCTCTCTGTCTCTATTACTTTCCCTCTGTTTTCTCTCTCTCTGTCTCTATTCCTTTCCCTCTGTTTTCTCTCTCTCTGTCTCTATTCCTTTCCCTCTGTTTTCTCTCTCTGTCTCTATTCCTTTCCCTCTGTTTTCTCTCTCTCTCTCTATTCGTTTCCCTCTGTTTTCTCTCTCTCTCTCTATTCGTTTCCCTCTGTTTTCTCTCTCTCTGTCTCTATTCCTTTCCCTCTGTTTTCTCTCTCTCTGTCTCTATTCCTTTCCCTCTGTTTTCTCTCTCTCTGTCTCTATTCCTTTCCCTCTGTTTTCTCTCTCTGTCTCTATTCCTTTCCCTGTGTTTTCTCTCTCTCTGTCTCTATTCCTGTCCCTCTGTTTTCTCTCTCTCTGTCTCTATTCCTTTCCCTCTGTTTTCTCTCTCTCTCTCTATTCCTTTCCCTCTGTTTTCTCTCTCTCTGTCTCTATTCCTTTCCCTCTGTTTTCTCTCTCTCTGTCTCTATTCCTTTCCCTCTGTTTTCTCTCTCTCTGTCTCTATTCCTTTCCCTCTGTTTTCTCTCTCTCTGTCTCTATTCCTTTCCCTCTGTTTTCTCTCTCTCTCTCTATTCCTTTCCCTCTGTTTTCTCTCTCTCTCTCTATTCCTTTCCCTCTGTTTTCTCTCTCTCTGTCTCTATTCCTTTCCCTCTGTTTTCTCTCTCTCTGTCTCTATTCCTTTCCCTCTGTTTTCTCTCTCTCTGTCTCTATTCCTTTCCCTCTGTTTTCTCTCTCTCTCTCTATTCCTTTCCCTCTGTTTTCTCTCTCTC
The DNA here is from genome assembly GCF_020745735.1 of Hemiscyllium ocellatum. Lineage (NCBI taxonomy): Eukaryota > Metazoa > Chordata > Chondrichthyes > Orectolobiformes > Hemiscylliidae > Hemiscyllium > Hemiscyllium ocellatum. Next base: position 3,274,590 of record NC_083440.1, on the reverse strand, counting down.
TGTCTCTATTCCTTTCCCTCTGTTTTCTCTCTCTCTGTCTCTATTCCTTTCCCTCTGTTTTCTCTCTCTCTGTCTCTATTCCTTTCCCTCTGTTTTCTCTCTCTCTCTCTATTCCTTTCCCTCTGTTTTCTCTCTCTCTGTCTCTATTCCTTTCCCTCTGTTTTCTCTCTCTCTGTCTCTATTCCTTTCCCTCTGTTTTCTCTCTCTCTGTCTCTATTCCTTTCCCTCTGTTTTCTCTCTCTCTGTCTCTATTCCTTTCCCTCTGTTTTCTCTCTCTCTCTCTATTCCTTTCCCTCTGTTTTCTCTCTCTGTCTCTATTCCTTTCCCTGTGTTTTCTCTCTCTCTGTCTCTATTCCTTTCCCTCTGTTTTCTCTCTCTCTGTCTCTATTCCTTTCCCTCTGTTTTCTCTCTCTCTGTCTCTATTCCTTTCCCTCTGTTTTCTCTCTCTCTGTCTCTATTCCTTTCCCTCTGTTTTCTCTCTCTGTCTCTATTCCTTTCCCTGTGTTTTCTCTCTCTCTGTCTCTATTCCTTTCCCTGTGTTTTCTCTCTCTCTGTCTCTATTCCTTTCCCTGTTTTCTCTCTCTCTCTCTCTATTCCTTTCCCTCTGTTTTCTCTCTCTGTCTCTATTCCTTTCCCTCTGTTCTCTCTCTCTCTCTCTCTATTCCTTTCCCTGTGTTTTCTCTCTCTCTCTCTCTATTCCTTTCCCTCTGTTTTCTCTCTCTCTCTCTATTCCTTTCCCTCTGTTTTCTCTCTCTGTCTCTATTCCTTTCCCTCTGTTTTCTCTCTCTGTCTCTATTCCTTTCCCTCTGTTCTCTCTCTCTCTCTCTCTATTCCTTTCCCTGTGTTTTCTCTCTCTCTGTCTCTATTCCTTTCCCTCTGTTTTCTCTCTCTGTCTCTATTCCTTTCCCTCTGTTTTCTCTCTCTCTGTCTCTATTCCTTTCCCTGTGTTTTCTCTCTCTCTGTCTCTATTCCTTTCCCTCTGTTTTCTCTCTCTCTCTCTATTCCTTTCCCTGTGTTTTCTCTCTCTCTCTCTCTATTCCTTTCCCTGTGTTTTCTCTCTCTGTCTCTATTCCTTTCCCTGTGTTTTCTCTCTCTGTCTCTATTCCTTTCCCTCTGTTTTCTCTCTCTCTCTCTATTCCTTTCCCTCTGTTTTCTCTCTCTCTGTCTCTATTCCTTTCCCTCTGTTTTCTCTCTCTCTCTCTATTCCTTTCCCTCTGTTTTCTCTCTCTCTCTCTATTCCTTTCCCTGTGTTTTCTCTCTCTGTCTCTATTCCTTTCCCTCTGTTTTCTCTCTCTCTGTCTCTATTCCTTTCCCTCTGCTTTCTCTCTCTCTGTCTCTATTCCTTTCCCTGTGTTTTCTCTCTCTCTGTCTCTATTCCTTTCCCTCTGTTTTCTCTCTCTCTCTCTATTCCTTTCCCTCTGTTTTCTCTCTCTCTCTCTATTCCTTTCCCTGTGTTTTCTCTCTCTGTCTCTATTCCTTTCCCTGTGTTTTCTCTCTCTGTCTCTATTCCTTTCCCTCTGTTTTCTCTCTCTGTCTCTATTCCTTTCCCTCTGTTTTCTCTCTCTCTCTCTATTCCTTTCCCTGTGTTTTCTCTCTCTGTCTCTATTCCTTTCCCTCTGTTTTCTCTCTCTCTCTCTATTCCTTTCCCTGTGTTTTCTCTCTCTCTGTCTCTATTCCTTTCCCTCTGTTTTCTCTCTCTCTCTCTCTATTCCTTTCCCTGTGTTTTCTCTCTCTCTGTCTCTATTCCTTTCCCTCTGTTTTCTCTCTCTCTCTCTATTCCTTTCCCTCTGTTTTCTCTCTCTCTGTCTCTATTCCTTTCCCTGTGTTTTCTCTCTCTGTCTCTATTCCTTTCCCTGTGTTTTCTCTCTCTGTCTCTATTCCTTTCCCTCTGTTTTCTCTCTCTCTCTCTATTCCTTTCCCTGTGTTTTCTCTCTCTGTCTCTATTCCTTTCCCTCTGTTTTCTCTCTCTCTGTCTCTATTCCTTTCCCTCTGTTTTCTCTCTCTCTGTCTCTATTCCTTTCCCTCTGTTTTCTCTCTCTCTGTCTCTATTCCTTTCCCTCTGTTTTCTCTCTCTCTGTCTCTATTCCTTTCCCTCTGTTTTCTCTCTCTCTGTCTCTATTCCTTTCCCTCTGTTTTCTCTCTCTGTCTCTATTCCTTTCCCTCTGTTTTCTCTCTCTCTGTCTCTATTCCTTTCCCTCTGTTTTCTCTCTCTCTGTCTCTATTCCTTTCCCTCTGTTTTCTCTCTCTCTGTCTCTATTCCTTTCCCTGTGTTTTCTCTCTCTGTCTCTATTCCTTTCCCTCTGTTTTCTCTCTCTCTGTCTCTATTCCTTTCCCTGTGTTTTCTCTCTCTGTCTCTATTCCTTTCCCTCTGTTTTCTCTCTCTCTGTCTCTATTCCTTTCCCTCTGTTTTCTCTCTCTCTGTCTCTATTCCTTTCCCTGTGTTTTCTCTCTCTCTGTCTCTATTCCTTTCCCTCTGTTTTCTCTCTCTCTGTCTCTATTCCTTTCCCTCTGTTTTCTCTCTCTCTGTCTCTATTCCTTTCCCTGTGTTTTCTCTCTCTGTCTCTATTCCTTTCCCTCTGTTTTCTCTCTCTGTCTCTATTCCTTTCCCTCTGTTTTCTCTCTCTCTGTCTCTATTCCTTTCCCTCTGTTTTCTCTCTCTCTGTCTCTATTCCTTTCCCTCTGTTTTCTCTCTCTCTGTCTCTATTCCTTTCCCTCTGTTTTCTCTCTCTCTGTCTCTATTCCTTTCCCTGTGTTTTCTCTCTCTCTGTCTCTATTCCTTTCCCTCTGTTTTCTCTCTCTCTGTCTCTATTCCTTTCCCTCTGTTTTCTCTCTCTGTCTCTATTCCTTTCCCTGTGTTTTCTCTCTCTCTGTCTCTATTCCTTTCCCTCTGTTTTCTCTCTCTCTGTCTCTATTCCTTTCCCTGTGTTTTCTCTCTCTCTGTCTCTATTCCTTTCCCTGTGTTTTCTCTCTCTCTGTCTCTATTCCTTTCCCTCTGTTTTCTCTCTCTGTCTCTATTCCTTTCCCTCTGTTTTCTCTCTCTGTCTCTATTCCTTTCCCTCTGTTTTCTCTCTCTCAGTCTCTATTCCTTTCCCTCTGTTTTCTCTCTCTGTCTCTATTCCTTTCCCTCTGTTTTCTCTCTCTCTGTCTCTATTCCTTTCCCTCTGTTTTCTCTCTCTGTCTCTATTCCTTTCCCTCTGTTTTCTCTCTCTCTGTCTCTATTCCTTTCCCTCTGTTTTCTCTCTCTCTGTCTCTATTCCTTTCCCTCTGTTTTCTCTCTCTGTCTCTATTCCTTTCCCTCTGTTTTCTCTCTCTCTGTCTCTATTCCTTTCCCTCTGTTTTCTCTCTCTCTCTCTATTCCTTTCCCTCTGTTTTCTCTCTCTGTCTCTATTCCTTTCCCTGTGTTTTCTCTCTCTGTCTCTATTCCTTTCCCTCTGTTTTCTCTCTCTGTCTCTATTCCTTTCCCTCTGTTTTCTCTCTCTCTGTCTCTATTCCTTTCCCTCTGTTTTCTCTCTCTGTCTCTCCATTTCGTTCCGTGTTCCTCTTTCTCTCTCTTCTTTTCCCTGTCTCTCTCTCTCTCTCTCTTGCTCTCTCTCTATTCCTTTCTCTCTGTGTGTCTGTGTCTATTTCTTTCCGTATTTATTCTTTCTATTCCTTTCCGCGTGTGTGTGTCTCTCTCTCTATTCCTTTCCCTGTATTTCTCTCTCTCTCTCCATTCCTTTCTCTGTCTCTCTCTCTCTCTCTCTCTCTCTCTATTCTTTTCCCTGTATTTCTCTCTCTCTCTCTCCATTCCTTTCTCTGTCTCTCTCTCTCTCTCTCTCTCGCTCTCTCTATTCCTTTCCCTGTATCTCTCTCTCTCTCTCCATTCCTTTCTCTGTCTCTCTCTCTCTCTTGCTCTCTCTCTCTCTATTCCTTTCCCTGTATTTCTCTCTCTCTCCATTCCTTTCTCTATCTCGCTCTCTCGCTCTATTCCTTTCCCGATGTTTCCTCTTTCTTTTCCTTTCTTTGTATGTGCCCCTCTCTCTTTATTTCTTTCGTGTTTTCTCTCTCTCTCCATTCCTTTCTCTGTCTGTCTCTCTCTCTCTCCCTTTCCCTCTCTGTTTAGGTAAACATAATTAGTATTTCTCGCCATCTCCCTTATGTAAACTCCCCAGCCGTTGACGACTGAGCCTTCACATACCAGACTGCCTTCTCACACAGTCCTCGCCGACAGAGACTTCAAAACCCACAACTTCCTCCAGATCCCTTTCACTCGTGTCTGCTTCTGTTGGGGAAACAAATTTTCTTCTTGTTTATTCATTCCCAGGATGTGGCTGTCTTGGCAAGCCTGGCATTTATCACGTCTCGCTAATTGTCCTTCAGTGAAGGTACACCGACAGCACTGTCAGGAACTGTTTCCCCCCCCTGACTCCTCGGGTCCAGTTCCACGACTTGAACTCAGCAACAAGCCAGGATGGTGGGGAGGGGACTGTGTTGGCAGTGGTATTCTGCTGCCCCCGTCCTTCTAGATGGTAGTGATCAGGGGTTTGGAAGGTGCTGTCTTCGGCGAGCTTCTGCAGCGCACCTTCCAGTCGGTACACACTGCTGCTACTGAGCATCGGTAGGGGAGGGAGTGGACATTTCTGGGCTGCTTTCTCCCTGGATGGTGTCGAGCTTCTCAAGTGTTGTTGGAGCTGCTCCCCCCTCCCCATCCAGGACAAGTGGGGAGTATTCCCTTGCACTCCTGACTTGTGCCTTGTCGATGGTGGGACAGGCTTTGGGGGAAGCCAGGAGGGGAGTTACTCACCGCAGTATTCCCACTCTCTGACCTGCTCCTGTAGCCACTATGTTTATGTTAGAAAAACCTAGAAAAATACAGCGCAGTACAGGCCCTTCGGCCCTCGATGTTGCGCCGATCCAAGCCCACCGAACCTATATTAGCCCACTATCCTCTATATGCCTATCCAATGCCCGTTTAAATGCCCATAAAGAGGGAGAGTCCACCACTGTTACTGGCAGGGCACTCCATGAACTCACGACTCGCTGAGTAAAGAAATGTTGGTGAGTTCAGTTGAGTTTCGGGCCAGTGGTAACCCCCAGGATGTTGGTAGTGGGGGATTTAACCATTGGGTCTTGCCATTGGATGTCAAGGAATGGTGGTTAGGATGTGGAAGCTTTGGAAAGAGTACAGAGGGAATTTACTGGGATGTTGCCTGGTCTAGAGGGAAGGTCTTATGAGGAAAGGCTGAGGGACTTCAGGCTGTTTTTGTTAGAGAGAAGAAGGTTGGGAGGTGACTTAATAGAGACATACAAGATAATCAGAGGGTTATATAGGGTGGACAGGGAGAGCCTTTTTCCAAGTATGGGGACGGCGAACACTAGGGGTCATGGCTTTAAATTGAGGGGTGATAGATATAGGACAGATGTCAGAGATAGTTTCTTTACTCAGAGAGTGGTAAGGGGGGTGGAATGCTTTGCAACGGTAGTAGATTTGCCAACGTTAAGTACATTTAAGTCGTCATTGGACAAGCATATGGCCGTACATGGAATCGTGTAGGTGGGATGGTATGACAGGTCGGCACAACATGGAGGGCCGAAGGGCCTGGACTGCGCTGTAATGTTCTATGTTCTATGTTAGATTCTCTCTTGTCGGAGATGGTGGTTCGGCGTTTAGCCTGGCATTTGCGCGCTGCAGATGTGGCCATCCCGAGCCTGGATATTGTCCAGATCGTGCTGAGTGTGACCTCTGCAGGGAGTGGTGAGTGGTGCTGAACATTGTGTCAGCCAACATCCCCCACTTCGGACCTTCTGGCGGAGGGAAGGCCATTGATGAAGACGGTTTGGGCCCGATTGGCTGGAACAGCTAAACTGACCATTGTTGGGCTATTCTCCGAACCCCCCCCTTTTTAATAAAAGGGACATGAGAACCGGGAGCAGGAGTAGGTCATCTGGCCCTTTGACCCTGCTCCACTGTTCAATAACATCATGGCTGATCCTCCCATGGCCTCAGCTCCACTTCCCCACCTCTCTCTCCATAACCCTTAGCTCCTTTATTGTTCAGAAATCTATCGGCATCCTGAAAACCTTCAATGAGGAAGCCTCAACTACACCAGAGATTCACAACCCTCTGGGTGAAGAGGTTCCTCCTCCACTCAATCCTGAACCTGCTCCCCCTTTATTCCAAGGCTATGCCCCCTAGTTCTCATTTCACCCACCAGTTGAAACAACCTCCTATCTATTCCCTTTGGAATTTTATATGTTTCTATAAGATCCCACCTCCCCTCATTCTCCTAGATTCCAATGAGTATAGTCCCAGTCTTTCCTCATAAACTAACCCTGAAAACGTGTTGCTGGAAAGGCGCAGCAAGTCAGGCAGCATCCAAGGAACAGGAGATTCGACGTTTCGGGCATAAGCCCTTCATCAGGATTCCTGAAGGAGGGCTTATGCCTGAAACGTCGAATCTCCTGCTCCTTGGATGCTGCCTGACTTGCTGCGCTTTTCCAGCAACACGTTTTCAGCTCTGATCTCCAGCATCTGCAGACCTCACTTTCTCCTCTTAAACCAACCCCCCCTCAACTCGGGCATCAACCTAGTGAGCCAGCTCTGCGCCCCCTCCAGTGCCAGTACACCCTTTCTCAACTAAGGAGACCAAACCTGCACGCAGTACTCCAGGTGTGGCCTCACCAGCACCCTATACAGCTGGACATAACATCCCTGCTTTTAAACTCCATCCCTTTAGCAACGAAAGACAAATATTTTATTTGCCATCCTCATTATGTGTTGTATCTACAAATGAACCTTCAGCAATTCATGCACAACGATACCCAGGCCCCTCTGCACAGCAGTGTGCTGCAATCTTTCCCCATTTATAACATATCCCACTTTGCTGTTACGCCTACACCCTAGCCATGGGACCCTCCCGCTATTCAACTGTTCAAGAATATTCCCAGGTCACTCCTGTCTCACCTACCGTTCCTCTTCTGAGGCAAGACAGTCCCTCTGGCTTTTGATCAGGATCTGACCTGCACTGTCCCCGTTCCCTCAGTACCCACGAGCGTCCCTGAACTGAGGGTTGTGATTTTGTCCCGCTCAGCATCTCATACGGATCTTGCTGTGTGCCGCATAGTAACAGTGAATCTCAATCTAATGCAACCGCTCCTGCCTTCCGGGTGACGGTACAGCTCTCCTGCTCGCTCTTTCTCAGTTCTCCCCGTTTCTCCCACATTCTGCACTGATTTAGACAGCAATTTATCTCTAACGGTGGCACTGCTGCCTCACAGCGCCAGGGACCTGGGTTCAATTCCCGCCTCAGGCGACTGTCTGTGTGGAGTTTGCACATTCTCCCTGTGTCTGTGTGGGTTTCCTCCGGGTACTCCGGTTTCCTCCCACAGTCCAAAGATGTGCGGGTCAGGTGAATTGGCCATGCTAAATTGCCCGTAGTGTTAGGTGAAGGGATAAATGTAGGGATCTGCATGGGTTGCTCTTCGGCGGGTCGGTGTGGACTTGTTGGGCCGAAGGGCCTGTTTCCACACTGTAAGTAATCTAACAACATTCCAAGGTACATTTTTCTTTTTCCCAGCAGCGTCCGAATGCAAACTCTGACACAGAGCTACCTCAAAGAGATATGAGGTCAGGTGACCAACAGCACGGTCACAGAGATAAGCCCAGAAAGATTGTCAAAAACTAGGGAGACAGCACAAGGAGGGAATCCCAAAGACGAGGGGTCAAAGTAACAGAGACATGAGCAGCAGCAGTGGGATGATTCAAAATAAGCAAGCACAAGACGGAATGGTCAGAGGGACACCAGGGGTGTGCAGGTTAGCGTGGATTGGTCATGGGAAATTGTCCCATAGTGCCCAGGGATGTGCAGGTTAGGGTGGATTGGCCATGGGAAATGGTCCCATAGTGCCCAGGGATGTGCAGGTTAGGGTGGATTGGCCATGGGAAATTGTCCCATAGTGTCCAGGGATGTGCAGGTTAGGGTGATTGGCCATGGGAAATTGTCCCATCGTGTCCAGGGATGTGCAGGTTAGGGTGGGATTAGCCGTGGGAAATAGTCCCATAGTGTCCAGGGCTGTGTAGTTTTGGGTGGATTGGCCATGGGAAATTGTCGCATAGTGTCCAGGGATGTGCAGGTTAGGGTGGGATTGGCCATGGGAAATTGTCCCATAGTGCCCAGGGATGTGCAGGTTAGGGTGGAATTAGCCGTGGGAAATTGTCCCATAGCGTCCAGGGATGTGCAGTTTAGGGTGGATTGGCCATGGGAAATTGTCCCATAGTGCCCAGGGATGTGCAGGTTAGGGTGGATAGGCCATGGGAAATTGTCCCATAGTGCCCAGGGATGAGTAGGTTAGGGTGGATTGGCCATGGGAAATTGTCCCATAGTGCCCAGGGATGTGCAGGTTATGGTGGATTGGCCATGGGAAATTGTCCCATAGTGTCCAGGGATGTGCAGGTTAGGGTGGATAGAACATGGGGAATTGTCCCATAGTACCCAGGGATGTGCGGGTTAGGGTGGATTGGCCATGGGAAATTGTCCCATAGTGCCCAGGGATGTGCAGTTTAGGGTGGATTTGCCATGGAAAATTGTCCCACAGTGCCCAGGGATGTGCAGGTTAGGGTGGATTGGCTGTGGGAAATTGTCCCATAGTGTCCAGGGATGTGCAGGTTAGGGTGGATTGGCCATGGGAAATTGTCCCATAGTGTCCAGGGATGTGCAGGTTAGGGTGGATTGGCCGTGGGAAATTGTCCCAAAGTGTCCAGGGATGTGCAGGTTAGCGTGGATTGGCCATGGAAAATTGTTCCACAGTGTCCAGGGATGTGCAGGTTAGGGTGGGATTGACCATGGGAAATTGTCCCATAGTGCCCAGGGATGTGCAGGTTAGGGTGGGATTGGCCATGGGAAATTGTCCCATAGTGTCCAGGGATGTGCAGGTTAGGGTGGATTGGCCATGGGAAATTGTCTCATAGTGTCCAGGGATGTGCAGGTAGGGTGGATTGGCCATGGGAAATTGTCTCATAGTGTCCAGGGATGTGCAGGTTAGGTTGGGATTGGCCGTGGGAAATTGTCCCATAGTGCCCAGGGATGTGCAGGTTAGGGTGGGATTGGCCGTGGGAAATTGTCCCATAGTGCCCAGGGATGTGCAGGTTAGTGTGGATAGGCCATGGGAAATTGTCCCATAGTGTCCAGGGATGTGCAGGTTAGGGTGGATTGGCCATGATGAATTGTCCCATAGCGCCCAGGGATGTGCAGGTTAGGGTGGATTGGCCATGGGGAATTGTCCCATAGTGCCCAGGGATGTGCAGTTTAGGGTGGATTGGCCATGGGAAATTGTCCCATCGTGCCCAGGGATGTGCAGGTTAGGGTGGGATTGGCCGTGGGAAATTGTCCCATAGTGCCCAGGGATGTGCAGTTTAGGGTGGGATTGGCCATGGAAAATTGTCCCACAGTGCCCAGGGATGTGCAGGTTAGGGTGGGATTGGCCATGGGAAATTGTCCCATAGTGCCCAGGGATGTACAGGTTAGGGGGGATGGCCATGGGAAATTGTCCCATAGTGTCCAGGGATGTGCAGGTTAGGGTTGGATTGGCCATGGGAAATTGTCCCATAGTGCCCAGGGATGTGCAGGTTAGGGTGGATTGGCTGTCGGAAATTGTCCCATAGTGTCCAGGGATGTACAGGTTAGGGTGGATTGGCCGTGGGAAATTGTCCCATAGTGTCCAGGGATGTGCAGGTTAGCGTGGATTGGCCATGGAAAATTGTTCCACAGTGTCCAGGGATGTGCAGGTTAGGGTGGATGGCCATGAGAAATTGTCCCATAGTGTCCAGGGATGTGCAGGTTAGGGTGGGATTGGCCGTGGGAAATTGTCTCATAGTGCCCTGGGATGTGCAGGTTAGTGTGGATTGGCCATGGGAAATTGTCCCATAGTGTCCAGGGACGTGCAGGTTAGGGTGGATTGGCCATGGGAAATTGTCCCATAGTGCCCAGGGATGTGCAGGTTAGGGTGGATTGGCCATGGGGAATTGTCCCATAGTGCCCAGGGATGTGCAGTTTAGGGTGGATTGGCCATGGGAAATTGTCCCATCGTGCCCAGGGATGTGCAGGTTAGGGTGGGATTGGCCATGGGAAATTGTCCCATAGTGCCCAGGGATGTGCAGTTTAGGGTGGATTTGCCATGGAAGATTGTCCCACAGTGCCCAGGGATGTGCAGGTTAGGGTGGATGGCCATGGGAAATTGTCCCATAGTGCCCAGGGATGTGCAGGTTAGGGTGGGATTGGCCATGGGAAATTGTCCCATAGTGTCCAGGGATGTGCAGGTTAGGGTGGATTGGCCATGGAAAATTGTTCCACAGTGTCCAGGGATGTGCAGGTTAGGGTGGGATTGACCATGGGAAATTGTCCCATAGTGTCCAGGGATGTGCAGGTTAGGGTGGATTTGCCATGGAAAATTGTCCCACAGTGCCCAGGGATGTGCAGGTTAGGGTGGATTGGCTGTGGGAAATTGTCCCATAGTGTCCAGGGATGTGCAGGTTAGGGTGGATTGGCCATGGGAAATTGTCCCAAAGTGTCCAGGGATGTGCAGGTTAGCGTGGATTGGCCATGGAAAATTGTTCCACAGTGTCCAGGGATGTGCAGGTTAGGGTGGGATTGACCATGGGAAATTGTCCCATAGTGTCCAGGGATGTGCAGGTTAGGGTGGATTGGCCATGGGAAATTGTCTCATAGTGTCCAGGGATGTGCAGGTTAGGGTGTATTGTCCATGGGAAATTGTCTCATAGTGTCCAGGGATGTGCAGGTTAGGTTGGGATTGGCCGTGGGAAATTGTCCCATAGTGCCCAGGGATGTGCAGGTTAGGGTGGGATTGGCCGTGGGAAATTGTCCCATAGTGCCCAGGGATGTGCAGGTTAGTGTGGATAGGCCATGGGAAATTGTCCCATAGTGTCCAGGGATGTGCAGGTTAGGGTGGATTGGCCATGATGAATTGTCCCATAGCGCCCAGGGATGTGCAGGTTAGGGTGGATTGGCCATGGGGAATTGTCCCATAGTGCCCAGGGATGTGCAGTTTAGGGTGGATTGGCCATGGGAAATTGTCCCATCGTGCCCAGGGATGTGCAGGTTAGGGTGGGATTGGCCGTGGGAAATTGTCCCATAGTGCCCAGGGATGTGCAGTTTAGGGTGGATTTGCCATGGAAAATTGTCCCACAGTGCCCAGGGATGTGAAGGTTAGGGTGGATGGCCATGGGAAATTGTCCCATAGTGCCCAGGGATGTGCAGGTTAGGGTGGGATTGGCCATGGGAAATTGTCCCATAGTGCCCAGGGATGTACAGGTTAGGGGGGATGGCCATGGGAAATTGTCCCATAATGTCCAGGGATGTGCAGGTTAGGGTTGGATTGGCCATGGGAAATTGTCCCATAGTGCCCAGGGATGTGCAGGTTAGGGTGGATTGGCTGTCGGAAATTGTCCCATAGTGTCCAGGGATGTACAGGTTAGGGTGGATTGGCCGTGGGAAATTGTCCCATAGTGTCCAGGGATGTGCAGGTTAGCGTGGATTGGCCATGGAAAATTGTTCCACAGTGTCCAGGGATGTGCAGGTTAGGGTGGATGGCCATGAGAAATTGTCCCATAGTGTCCAGGGATGTGCAGGTTAGGGTGGGATTGGCCGTGGGAAATTGTCTCATAGTGCCCTGGGATGTGCAGGTTAGTGTGGATTGGCCATGGGAAATTGTCCCATCGTGTCCAGGGACGTGCAGGTTAGGGTGGATTGGCCATGGGAAATTGTCCCATAGTGCCCAGGGATGTGCAGGTTAGGGTGGATTGGCCATGGGGAATTGTCCCATAGTGCCCAGGGATGTGCAGTTTAGGGTGGATTGGCCATGGGAAATTGTCCCATCGTGCCCAGGGATGTGCAGGTTAGGGTGGGATTGGCCATGGGAAATTGTCCCATAGTGCCCAGGGATGTGCAGTTTAGGGTGGATTTGCCATGGAAAATTGTCCCACAGTGCCCAGGGATGTGCAGGTTAGGGTGGATGGCCATGGGAAATTGTCCCATAGTGCCCAGGGATGTGCAGGTTAGGGTGGGATTGGCCATGGGAAATTGTCCCATAGTGCCCAGGGATGTACAGGTTAGGGGGGATGGCCATGGGAAATTGTCCCATAGTGTCCAGGGATGTGCAGGTTAGGGTTGGATTGGCCATGGGAAATTGTCCCATAGTGTCCAGGGATGTACAGGTTAGGGTGGAATGGCCGTGGGAAATTGTCCCATAGTGTCCAGGGATGTGCAGGTTAGGGTGGGATTGGCCATGGGAAATTGTCTCATAGTGTCCAGGGATGTGCAGTTTAGGGTGGGATTGGCCATGGGAAATTGTCCCATAGTGACCAGGGATGTGCAGGTTAGGGTGGATTGGCCATGATGAATTGTCCCATAGTGCCCAGGGATGTGCAGGTTAGGGTGGGATTGGCCATGGGAAATTGTCCCATAGTGCCCAGGGATGTACAGGTTAGGGGGGATGGCCATGGGAAATTGTCCCATAGTGTCCAGGGATGTGCAGGTTAGGGTTGGATTGGCCATGGGAAATTGTCCCATAGTGTCCAGGGATGTACAGGTTAGGGTGGAATGGCCGTGGGAAATTGTCCCATAGTGTCCAGGGATGTGCAGGTTAGGGTGGGATTGGCCATGGGAAATTGTCTCATAGTGTCCAGGGATGTGCAGTTTAGGGTGGGATTGGCCATGGGAAATTGTCCCATAGTGACCAGGGATGTGCAGGTTAGGGTGGATTGGCCATGATGAATTGTCCCATAGTGTCCAGGGATGTGCAGGTTAGGTTGGGATTGGCCGTGGGAAATTGTCCCATAGTGCCCAGGGATGTGCAGGTTAGGGTGGGATTGGCCGTGGGAAATTGTCCCATAGTGCCCAGGGATGTGCAGGTTAGTGTGGATTGGCCATGGGAAATTGTCCCATAGTGTCCAGGGATGTGCAGGTTAGGGTGGATTGGCCATGATGAATTGTCCCATAGTGCCCAGGGATGTGCAGGTTAGGGTGGGTTCGCCATGGGGAATTGTCCCATAGTGCCCAGGGATGTGCAGGTTAGGGTGGATTGGCCATGGGAAATTGTCCCATGGTGCCCAGGGATATGCAGGTTAGCGTGGATTGGCCATGGGAATTGTCCCATAGTGCCCAGGGATGTGCGGGTTAGGGTGGATTGGCCATGGGAAATTGTCCCATAGTGTCCAGGGATGTGCAGGTTAGGGTGGATTGGCCATGGGAAATTGTCCCATAGTGTCCAGGGGTGTGCAGTTTCGGGAGGATTTGCCATGGGAAATTGTCCCATAGTGTCCAGGGATGTGCAGCTTAGGGTGGATTGGCCATGGGAAATTGTCGTTGACAATGTGTTGCTGCTTAAATCACAGCAGGTCAGGCTGCATCCAAGGAATAGGAAATTTGACGTTTCAGGCATAAGCCCTTGATGAAGGGCTTATGCCCGAAACGTCGAATTTCCTATTCCTTGGATGTCTGCCTGACCTGCTGTGCTTTAACCAGCAACACATTTTCAACTGTGATCTCCAGCATCTGCAGGCCTCATTTTTTACCATGGGAAATTGTCCCATAGTGCCCAGGGATGTGAAGGTTAGGGGGGATTGGCCATGGGAAATTGTCCCATAGTGCCCAGGGATGTGCAGGTTAGGTTGGGATTGGCCATGGGAAATTGTCCCATAGTGCCCAGGGATGTGCAGTTTAGCGTAGATTGGCCATGGGAAATTGTCCCATCGTGCCCAGGGATGTGCAGTTTAGGGTGGATTGGCCATGGGAAATTGTCCCATAGTGCCCAGGGATGTGCAGTTTAGGGTGGATTGGCCATGGGAAATTGTCACATAGTGCCCAGGGATGTGCAGGTTACGGTGGATTGGCCATGGGAAATTGTCCCATAGTGCCCAGGGATGTGCAGGTTAGGGTGGATTGGTCATGGGAAATTGTCCCATAGTGCCCAGGGATGCGCAGGTTAGGGTGGATTGGCCATGGGAAATTGTCCCATAGTGCCCAGGGATGTGCAGTTGAGGGTGGAGTGGCCATGGGAAATTGTCCCATAGTGCCCAGGGATATGCAGGTTAGGGTGGATTGGTCATGGGAAATTGTCCCATAGTGCCCAGGGATACGCAGGTTAGGGTGGATTGGCCATGGGAAATTGTCCCATAGTGTCCAGGGGTGTGCAGGTTAGGGTGGGATTGGCCATGGGAAATTGTCCCATAGTGTCCAGGGATGTGCAGGTTAGGGTGGATTGGCCATGGGAAATTGTCCCATAGTGCCCAGGGATGTGCAGGTTAGGGTTGATTGGCCATGGGAAACTGTCCCATAGTGTCCAGGGATATGCAGGTTAGCGTGGATTGGCCATGGAAAATTTTCCCATAGTGTCCAGGGGTGTGCAGGTTAGGATGGGATTGGCCATGGGAAATTGTCCCATAGTGTCCAGGAATGTGCAGGTTAGGGTGGATTGGCCATGGGAAATTGTCCCATAGTGCCCAGGGATGTGTAGGTTAGGGTGGGATTGGCCATGGGAAGTTGTCCCATAGTGCCCAGGGATATGCAGGTTAGGGTGGATTGGCCTTGGGGAATTGTCCCATAGTGCCCAGGGATGTGCGGGTTAGGGTGGATTGGCTATGGGGAATTGTCCCATAGTGCCCGTGGATGTGCAGGTTCGGGTGGATTGGCCATGGAAATTGTCCCATAGTGCCCAGGGATGTACAGGCTAGGGTGGACTCCAAGAATCAGAGGGTGCTGGGACTGGTGTTCGTTACAGAGATGTGCCGAATGTGAGGACAATGTGGAGCAATTAGAAAACGAGGACCCAGACATACCTGAGGACCAACAGATTCAAGGACAGCTTCTTCCCCTGTGTTATCGGAGTTTTGACCGGACCTAATGTTGACCTGTCTTGCTCTGCGTTTTCTCTCCAGCTGTCACGCTATTCTGAACTCTGTTGTGCTCCCCCAATGCACCTTACAGGGTAATCGCTGCCTGCAGAACATGCGAAGCAACACTTTTCACTGGATAGAGGCACAGAGATGCACCGTATGGAAAAAGACCCTTCGGGTCAACTCGCCCATGCTGACCCAGATATCCTAACCTAATCTGGCCCCATTTAGAGATGTACAGCACGGTAACAGACCCTTTGGCCCAACCTGTCCATGCTGACCCAGATATCCTAACCTAGTCTAGCCCCATTTGCCAGCACTTGGCCCATCTCCCCCTAAACCCTTCCTATTCATGTCCCCATCCATCTTTTACACGCTGTCATTGTACCAGCCCCCACCACTTCATTTCCCCTTCCCCCACCTCACCCTAGTTCCAAACTTCCAGCTCAGCACTGTCCCCATGACTTGTCCGGACTTGTCCGACCTGCCTAGCTCCTTTTCCACCTATCCACACCATCCTCTCCTCCCTGACCTATCACCTTCATCCCCTCCCCTACTCACCCATTATAATCTATGCTACTTTCTCCCCACACCCACCCTCCTCCAGCTTATCTCTCCACACTCCAGGCTCTCTGCCTTTATTCCTGAGGAAGAGCTTTTGCCCGAAACGTCGATTTTGCTGCACTTTGGATGCTGCCTGAACTGCTGTGCTCTTCCAGCACCACTGACCCAGAGTCTGCATCTGCAGTCATTGTTTTTAACCTCACTTCCTCTGGCAGCTCATTCCATACACGTACCACCCTCTGGGGGAAAAAGTTGTCCCTTCGGTCTCTTTTATATCTTTCCCCTCTCGCCCTAAACCTATGCCCTCTAGTTCTAGACTCCCCCACCCCAGGGGGAAAAGACTTTGTCTATTTATCCTATCCATGCCCCTCATGATTTTATAAACCTCTATAAGGTCCCCCCTCAGCCTCCGACGCTCCAGGGAAAACAGCCCCAGCCTGTTCAGCCTCTCCCTGTAGCTCAGACCCTCCAACCCTGGCAACATCCTTGTCAATCTTTTCTGAACCCTTTCAAGTTTCACAACATCTTTCCGATAGGAAGGAGACCAGAATTGCACCCAATATTCCAACAGTGGCCTAACCAATGTCCTGTACAGCCACAACCTGTCTGTAGGCCCATGTCAATGGGGTTGACTCTAAACAGCCTTCTGGGCAATTAGGGACGGGCAATAAATGGGGCGCCCTCATCCCATGAATAAATAATGGGAAAAAAATTAATATTGAGAAACAAGGAAACGGTTAGGAATATTTTGTACCACTCTTCACTATAGAGAGTACAAGTAACATCTCAGAAGCACATAATGAGTGAGGAAATGGGAGGAACTCTGGAACATCACAGTCACCGGGGGAGTGCGAATTGTGTAACTCGTTCAAGGTGTAGACTGTGGTTCTGTCCTAGGGTCTTAAAAGAAGTGGCTTGTGAGATACTTGACATCTTGGCTTTAATTTTCCCTCAATGGCTTTTCGAAGCAGGGAACTGAATTGAATTCATCGTCACGAGGCAGAGTGAAAAGCTTTGTCTTGTGAGCAATACAGGCAGATCAGAGAGTTAAGCAGCATAGGTGAGTAAACGATAGGTAAACACAGGGACAGGCGAATGCTGAGAGTTTGTGAGACCATTCAGTATTCTAACAACAGGAGGGTAGGGACTGTTGTGAAACCGGCTGGTGGGTGTGCTCAGGCTTCTGTACCTTCTCCCCAATGGTAGAGCTTGTTAAAAAACATTGCCAGGGTGGGATGGATCTTTGAGAATGCTGGTGGCCTTTCCTGGACAGCGGGGCCTGGTAGGTGGGTTCTGTAGATGGGAGGTTGGCCTTTGTGATTGTCCGGGCTGAGTTCACCACTCTCTGTAACCATCTCCGATCTTGAATGGTACAGTGGCCATACCAGGGAGTGATACATCCAGGTAGAATGCTGGGCTGGACTTATCAATCCCTGAAGAAATTTCTCCTCATACTCGAACGTAAATGACTGACCCAACTCTCCTAGACTGTGACCCCTGGTGCTGGACTGCCCCTGTCATTGGAAACATCCTCCCTGCATTTATCCTGTCTTGTCCTATGGGATTTTATAGGTTTCTGTGAGATCTCCTTCAATCTTCTGACCAATCCAGTCTGCCTTCCTACATCCCAGGAATCAGGCTGGTAAACCTTTCTTAATTTCCCTCTTGCCATTCCTTCCTGGGTCAGAATCCTGGAAATCCCTCCCCCAGGGACACTGTGGGTCTACCCTACAGCACATGGACTGCAGCGGTTCGTACAGCCACAGAGATGTACAGCATGGAAACAGACCCTTCGGTCCAAATCATCCATGCTGACCAGATATCCCAACCCAATCTAGTCCCACCTGCCAGCACCTGGCCCATATCCCTCCAAACCCTTCCCATTCATATACCCATCCAAATGCCTCTTAAATGTTGCAATTGTACCAGCCCCCACCACTTCCTCTGGCAGCTCATTCCATACACGTACCACCCTCTGGGGGAAAAAGTTACCCCTTAGGTCCCTTTCCCCTCTCACCCTAAACCTATGCCCCTCTAGTTCTGGACTCCCCCACCCCAGGGGGAAAAGACTTTGTCTATTTACCCTATCCATGCCCCTCGTGGTTTTATAAACCTCTATAAGGTCACCCCTCAGCCCCTGACACTCCAGGGAAAACAGCCCCAGCCTGTTCAGCCTCTCCCTGTAGCTCAGATCCTCCAACCCTGGCGACATCCTTGTAAATCTTTTCTAAACACTTTCAAATTTGACAAGAGGGCAGCTTAGCCCCACCTTCTCAAGGGAGGGCAACTGGGGTCAGGGCAGTAAACCCTGGACCCATCCCTCAGGAATGAATTTTTAAAAAGGACAGATCACCCACTCCTATACGGTCCTGAAGTCGGAGCTTCAGAATGCAAAGACCTCTTGCCGTTGTAGATTAGGTCCCTGTTACTAATACTGCTGCTGCTGCTGCTGAGGTTATAGGTGAGCGTGGAGCAGGGCACTCTCGGGCAATTGTATGTGACAAAATATCAGAGGCTGTTACAATCTGTGGCTTCTGTCTAACCCTTCCCCACACCTCCTCCAACACCCAGCATCCCTTAGGTGCTGCTGGAACTCATTTTGTGAAACATACGTGTTGCTAGCTGGCCCAGTATTTATTGCCCCCATCCCTAGTTGCCCCCCCCCCTTGAGAAGGTGGGTGTGGGGGGGGTTGAGCTGCCTTCTTGAACCGCTGCAGTCCACGTGCTGTAGGGTAGACCCTGAAGGAGAGAATTCCCGGATTTTGACCCAGCAACACGGAAGGAACAGCGATAGATTTCCAAGTCAGGACGGTGCATGTTGGCTCACGTGCCAAGTGCCAGACTTCTGTTTGTGATTTCCCCCCTTGACGTTTTCGGAGCTCCCTGCAATGTGAAACCGCACGGTGGGAGTGAAAGAAAGACAGCAAAGGAAAACCACCTGTGCCTGGAGTCTGCCGGAATTCCCAGCAATCGCGTAAGGGAGGAATGGGGTGAGGCTGTGCTGGAGGAAGTGCAGACTGGGAGCCTGTCAGCGCACTCGCTGTGA
Source organism: Hemiscyllium ocellatum (assembly GCF_020745735.1). Taxonomy (NCBI): domain Eukaryota; kingdom Metazoa; phylum Chordata; class Chondrichthyes; order Orectolobiformes; family Hemiscylliidae; genus Hemiscyllium; species Hemiscyllium ocellatum. The sequence continues at coordinate 3,256,093 of NC_083440.1, read as the reverse complement.
CTTGGTGTCATTCGGGAACTGAGCAGGCTTATGCCTTCAGCATGAACAGTGTATTCGAGGGCGAATGTGGGTGGGCCTGTTGGCATGTGTCTTTGTATGTAGGAGTGCATGTGCCTGAGTGTGCATGTGTGTGTGTTTGTGTGGGCAGGGGTTTGTGTACGAGTGTGAATGGGGACTCGTGTGTGCATAAACACATGCGTGTACGAGCGGTTTGTGTGTGTGGTGACTGTATGAGTTTCTGCATGTGCCTAAGGAGTGTGTGCACGTGTGAGTGTCTGTATATGAGTGTGTGAGAGAGAGCGTTTATGTACATGTGAGTGTGTGTGAGAGAGAGAGCATCTGTGTACGTGTGAGTGTGAGAGTGTCTGTGTACGTGTGAGTGTGAGAGAGTGTCTGTGTACGTGTGAGTGTGAGAGCGAGTGTCTGTGTACGTGTGAGTGTGAGAGTGTCTGTGTACGTGTGAGTGTGAGAGAGAGTGGCTATGTACGTGTGAGTGTGAGAGTGTCTGTGTACGTGTGAGTGTGAGAGAGAGTGGCTATGTACGTGTGTGTGTGAGAGAGTGTGTGTACGTGTGAGTGTGAGAGAGAGTGGCTATGTACGTGTGAGTGTGAGAGAGTGTCTGTGTACGTGTGAGTGTGAGAGTGTCTGTGTACGTGTGAGTGTGAGAGAGAGTGTCTGTGTACGTGTGAGTGTGAGAGTGTCTGTGTACGTGTGAGTGTGAGAGAGAGTGGCTATGTACGTGTGAGTGTGAGAGTGTCTGTGTACGTGTGAGTGTGAGAGAGAGTGGCTATGTACGTGTGAGTGTGAGAGTGTCTGTGTACGTGTGAGTGTGAGAGTGCCTGTGTACATGTGAGTGTGAGAGAGAGTGTCTGTGTACGTGTGAGTGTGAGAGTGTCTGTGTACGTGTGAGTGTGAGAGAGCGACTATGTATGAGTGTGAGAGAGAGTGTGTATGAGTGCATGTGTATGTGAGAGAGTGTGTGTGTGAGAGAGCGTCTGTGTGTGTGAGAGAGAGAGTCTGTGTATGAGTGCATGTGTGTATGAGTGTGAGAGAGCATCTGTGTGTGTGAGAGAGAGCGTCTGTGTACGAGTACATGTGTAAGTGTATGTGTCTGCATATGAGAGAGAGTGTGTGTATGAGATTGTGTGACTGTGTGTATGTGAGAGTGTGTATGAGATTGTGTGACTGTGTGTGAGAGAGTGCGTGTGAGATTGTGTGACTGTGTGTGTGTGAGAGTGTGTATGAGATTGTGTGACTGTGTGTGTGTGAGAGTGTGTGTATGAGATTGTGTGACTGTGTGTGTGAGAGTGTGTATGAGATTGTGTGACTGTGTGTGTGAGAGTGTGTGTATGAGATTGTGTGACTGTGTGTGTGTGAGAGTGTGTGAGATTGTGTGACCGTGTGTATGAGAGAGAGTGTCTGTGTATGAGTGTGAGAGAGGAAGTGTTTGTGTCTGAGTGTGCGTGTGTGTGGAGAGAAATATTCCTCAGTGGCTTTTTTCTCTGGGCAGAAGAGGGTGAGGGAGTGTTCTGGGAGAGCAGTGTGATCGAACACACATGTGCTTCAGTCACACAGCTGGCTGACAGACATGTTACGACACTGAAACGGCGTGCCTAGTTCATCTGGTGCAGAACGTTTCGTCTGATGTTTAGCAGCCTCTAGCCATGATTATTCAAACACGCCAGCCCCCCCCATGCATGCCTCACAAAGTTCAGTTCACTGATAGTGCATCATGGTGAGGTTATGTGGCGTTAACTCCCATTCATCCAGCACTGCATGTTGTGTGTGGTCATCCACACTGACTCACCATTATCTGAAGCCTTGATCTTAAAATCCTCATCCAAACAGTTCTCCACAATCCGTATCCCCAAACCTACGCCTACACAGCTGGATGTGCACTCTCCCTATCTCCGGAACAATCTCCAGTTTCCAAAACACATGCTGCCTACAAACCTTAGTCCAGCACTCGCGATCCTTCCAATCTGTTACCCCCTCCAGCCCCTACACCCCCTCCCTATCTCTGTAACCCCCACACCCCCTCCCTATCACTGTTACCCCCTCCAGCCACCACACCCGCTCCCTATCTCTGTAACCCCCTACACCCCCTCCCTATCACTGTAACCCCCTACACCCCCTCCCTATCTCTGTAACCCCCTAGACCTCCTCCCTATCTCTGTAACCCCCTCCAGCCCCTACACCCCTCCCTATCACTGTAACTCCCCTACACCCCCTCCCTATCTCTGTAACACCCTCCAGTTCCTACACCCCCTCCCTATCTCTGTAACCCCCACCACACCCTCCCTATCTCTGTACTCTCCTCCATCCCCTACACCCCCTCCCTATCTCTGTAACCCCCCTCCAGCCCCTAGACCCCCTCCCTATCTCTGTAACCCCCTCCAGCCCCTACACCCCCTCCCTATCTTTGTAACCCCCTACACCCCCTCCCTATCTCTGTAACCCCCTGCAGCCCCTACACCCCCTCCCTATCTCTGTAACCCCCTCCAGCCCCTACACCCCCTCCCTATCTCTGTAACCCCCACCACCCCCTCCCTATCTCTGTAACGTCTCAAATTTGACCCTCTGCTTATTTCTCTCAATGCACCATGAGTCGAGGCAGCATTTCCAGACAGCGGAACTCCGGAATACCATCCTCCAATTGCAACCTTTCTCTATCTCTCTCCCTCTCTCTCTGTCTCCACATCATCCCTTAGGAGAGTCCTTAAGCTCTACCGCTGTGTCCGTCTCCTGCCCCACTCTCTCCTCAACAGCCACAGCTCCCATTCTGTGTCGGACTCAGTTGGCGTGGAAGCTGTCTCAGTGTGATGTCAGGGCGGTTATGTGAATGTAAGTTGTTGTTGTTGTTGTTGAATGCAGGACAAGTCTGTGCCCGGGTAACAGAGGGGAGGGTTTGTGGGCAGCCACACATCTTTACAGAACCAGACAATCACAATGATGTGGAAACAGGCCCTTCGGCCCAATAAGGCCACCCTGATCTTCTGAGGAGCAACCCACCCACACCCAACCCCCACCCAATTAATGTACATTTACCCTGTCTAATCCCCGCTAACCTGTACATCCCTGGGCACTATGGGACAATTTCCCATGGCCAATCCACCTTAACCTGCACATCCCTGGGCACTATGGGACAATTTCCCATGGCCAATCCACCCTAACCTGCACATCCCTGGACACTATGGGACAATTTCCCATGGCCAATCCACCCTAACCTGCACATCCCTGGACACTATGGGACAATTTCCCATGGCCAATCCACCTTAACCTGCACATCCCTGGGCACTATGGGACAATTTCCCATGGCCAATCCCACCCTAACCTGCACATCCCTGGGCACTATGGGACAATTTCCCATGGCCAATCCCACCCTAACCTGCACATCCCTGGGCACTATGGGACAATTTCCCATGGCCAATCCACCCTAACCTGCACATCCCTGGGCACTATGGGACAATTTCCCATGGCCAATCCACCCTAACCTGCACATCCCTGGGCACTATGGGACAATTTCCCATGGCCAATCCACCCTAACCTGCACATCCCTGGGCACTATGGGACAATTTCCCATGGCCAATCCACCCTAACCTGCACATCCCTGGGCACTATGGGACAATTTCCCATGAACCATCCACCCTAACCTGCACATCCCTGGGCACTATGGGTAATTACCAACAGCCAATCCACCCAAACCTATCCTTGAAATACAGCAAACCCTGTCTTAACTGACACCTAATTTACGGAGTACTTGCTACGCTGGCAAAAAATCCTCTCCTTCGCAGCACCGTGAGATTTCCTGCAGGATTCTGTCCAGTTATTATAGCTCTTACACTCAGTTACATCAATGCCCGTTCTCTTGCTCAATTGAATGGCCACAGGAAATGTCAACAGTTGATTCAATTTCGAGTCAGTCTCTCCCCAAATGCCATGATGTCTGAGGGCTCGGTTGAGGGTGTGAGTGAGAAAGGTCCTGTCAGTTATTATTATTCCAGGCAGAGTCATGTTTTTATTTCAGTGATTGATGCTTTCAACACAGGATAACGGTGACGTTTAAACCCCTGCATTTCGTTCCTATTTTGGGAAAACAAATCTTAGCAGGACTTATACACTTAATGGTAAGGTCCTAGGGTGTGTTGCTGAACAAAGAGACCTTGGAGTGCAGGTTCATAGCTCTTTGAAAGTGGAGTCACAGGTAGATAGGATAGTGAAGGCAGCGTTTGGTATGCTTTCCTTTATTGGTCAGAGTATTGAGTACAGGAGTTGGGAGGGTCATGTTGCAGCTGTACAGGACATTGGTTAGGCCACTGTTGGAATATTGTGTGCAATTCTGGTCTCCTTCCTATCGGAAAGATGTTGTGAAACTTGAAAGGGTTCAGAAAAGATTTACAAGGATGTTGCCAGGGTTGGAGGGTCTGAGCTACAGGGAGAGGCTGAACAGGCTGGGGCTGTTTTCCCTGGAGCGTCGGAGGCTGAGGGGTGACCTTATAGAGGTTTATAAAACCATGAGGGGCATGGAGAGGGTAAATAGACAAAGTCTTTTCCCCCGGGGTGGGGGAGTCCAGAACTAGAGGGGCATAGGTTTAGGGTGAGAGGGGAAAGGGACCTAAGGGGTAACGTTTTCCCCCAGAGGGTGGTACGTGTATGGAATGAGCTACAAATGTGTTGCTGGTCAAAGCACAGCAGGCCAGGCAGCATCTCAGGAATAGAGAATTCCTGATGAAGGGCTTATGCTCGAAACGTCGAATTCTCTATTCCTGAGATGCTGCCTGGCCTGCTGTGCTTTGACCAGCAACACATTTGCAGCTGTGATCTCCAGCATCTGCAGACCTCATTTTTTACTGTATGGAATGAGCTGCCAGAGGAAGTGGTGGGGGCTGGTACAATGACAGCATTTAAAAGGTGGATGGGGACATGAATAGGAAGGGGTTAGAGGGAGATGGGCCAAGTGCTGGCAAATGGGACTAGATTAGGTTAGGATATCTGGGACAGCATGGACGGGTTGGGCCAAATGGTCTGCTTCTGTGCTGTCCATCTCTCTGACTCTAAATGGGACTAGATTAGGTTAGGATATCTGGGACAGCATGGACAGGTTGGGCTGAAGGGTCTGTTTCCGTGGTGGGTAACACTCCGGCTTTCTGACTGAGTGTCGGTGGTGGAAGAGTGGATGTTGTGAGTGCTGGGAGACAGGGCCTGCGCTGTGTCGCGTTGAGTTCAGTCTGATCGCTGGGAGAGACAGGAATGTATTTAATAGTTCCAAACCAGAGGAGAGTGGGCATGGTGGTGGGGAAGGCTGGGTTGGGATCCTTTCCCTCCTCGCAGTCCAACGCTGCAGCTGTGTGCTGGTGGTGGGAGCAGAGCCAGCCAGTTCAGGTGGGGCTTAGACTGAATTTCCTGGACGCACTCACTCTCCCAAGTCATGCCGAGGAATATCCCTGCCCATCTGTTCCAAATTCGGGAAACGTTTTGGAAATCATTGGCTGAGGAAGAAGACGAGGTGACCTCACGTCGATGGGAAATGGTGGGGAGGGGGAGGGGGGGGAGGTGAGGAGAGCTGGGGTTTGGGATAGAACGTTCCCAAACGTTCAGCAGATCCGATCAGATTCCAGATGGTTGGATGGGTCAAATCCTACAGGGAGAGGTTCAAGAGGGTCAGGTTGTCCCTGCTGGAGGAGCCGGGATTGGGGAAGGGGTCTGTCCCTGCTGGAGGAGCTGGGATTGGGGAATGGGACTGTCCCTGCTGGAGGAGCTGGGATTGGGGAAGGGGACTGTCCCTGCTGGAGGAGCTGGGATTGGAGAAGGGGACTGTCTCTGCTGGAGGAGCTGGGATTGGGGAAGGAGACTGTCCCTGCTGGAGGAGCTGGGATTGGGGAAGGGGACTGTCCCTGCTGGAGGAGCTGGGATTGGGAAAGGGGACTGTCCCTGCTGGAGGAGCTGGGATTGGGGAATGGGACTGTCCCTGCTGGAGGAGCTGGGAGTTGGGGAAGGGGTCTGTCCCTGCTGGAGGAGCCGGGATTGGGGAAGGGGTCTGTCCCTGCTGGAGGAGCTGGGATTGGGGAATGGAACTGTCCCTGCTGGAGGAGCTGGGATTGGACAAGGAGACTGTCCCTGCTGGAGGAGCTGGGATTGGGGAAGGAGACTGTCCCTGCTGGAGGAGCTGGGATTGGGGAAGGGGACTGTCCCTGCTGGAGGAGCTGGGATTGGGGAATGGGACTGTCCCTGCTGGAGGAGCTGGGAGTTGGGGAAGGGGTCTGTACCTGCTGGAGGAGCTGGGAGTTGGGGAAGGAGACTGTCCCTGCTGGAGGAGCTGGGATTGGGGAAGGAGACTGTCCCTGCTGGAGGAGCTGGGTTTGGGGAAGGGGACTGTCCCTGCTGGAGGAGCTGGGATTGGGGAAGGGGTCTGTACCTGCTGGAGGAGCTGGGATTGGGGAAGGGGACTGTCCCTGCAGGAGGAGCTGGGTTTGGGGAAGGGGACTGTCCCTGCTGGAGGAGCTAGGAATTGGGGAAAGGGACTGTCCCTGCTGGAGGAGCTGGGATTGGGGGAGGGGACTGTCCCTGCTGGAGGTGCTGGGAGTTGGGAAGGGGACTGTCCCTGCTGGAGGAGCTGGGATTTGGGAAGGGGTCTGTACCTGCTGGAGGAGCTGGGATTGGGGAAGGGGACTGTCCCTGCTGGAGGAGCTGGGTTTGGGGAAGGGGACTGTCCCTGCTGGAGGAGGTGGGAGTTGGGGAAGGGGACTGTCCCTGCTGGAGGAGCTGGAATTGGGGAAGGGGACAGTCTCTGCTGGAGGAGCTGGGATTGGGGAAGGGGTCAGTACCTGCTGGAGGAGCTGGGAGTTGGGGAAGGGGACTGTCCCTGCTGGAGGAGCTGGGATTGGGGAAGGGGCATGTCCCTGCTGGAGGAGCTGGGATTGGGGAAGGGGACTGTCCCTACTGGAGGAGCTGGGATTGGGGAAGGGGTCTGTACCTGCTGGAGGAGCTGGGATTGGGGAAGGGGTCTGTCCCTGCTGGAGGAGCTGGGATTGGGGAAGGAGACTGTCCCTGCTGGAGGAGCTGGGATTGGGGAAGGAGACTGTCCCAGCTGGAGGAGCTGGGATTGGGGAAGGGGTCTGTACCTGCTGGAGGAGCTGGGATTGGGGAAGGGGACTGTCCCTGCTGGAGGAGCTGGGAGTTGGGGAAGGGGACTGTCCCTGCTGGAGGAGCTGGGATTGGGGGAGGGGACTGTCCCTGCTGGAGGAGCTGGGAGTTGGGGAAGGGGACTGTCCCTGCTGGAGGAGCTGGGATTGGGGAAGGGGTCTGTTCCTGCTGGAGGAGCTGGGATTGGGGAAGGGGACTGTCCCTGCTGGAGGAGCTGGGTTTGGGGAAGGGGACTGTCCCTGCTGGAGGAGGTGGGAGTTGGGGAAGGGGACTGTCCCTGCTGGAGGAGCTGGAATTGGGGAAGGGGACTGTCCCTGCTGGAGGAGCTGGGAGTTGGGGAAGGGGATTGTTCCTGCTGGAGGAGCTGGGAGTTGGGGAAGAGTACTGTCCCTGCTGGAGGAGCTGGGATTGGGGAAGAGGACTGTCCCTGCTGGAGGAGCTGGGATTGGGAAAGGGGACTGTCTCTGCTGGAGGAGCTGGGATTTGGGGAAGGGGACTGTCCCTGCTGGAGGAGCTGGGATTGGGGAAGGGGCCTGTCCCTGCTGGTGGAGTTGGGAGTTGGGGAATGGGACTGTCTCTGCTGGAGGAGCTGGGATTGGGGAAGGGGACTGTCTCTGCTGGAGGAGCTGGGATTGGGGAAGGAGACTGTCCCTGCTGGAGGAGCTGGGATTGGGGAAGGGGACTGTCCCAGCTGGAGGAGCTGGGATTGGGGAAGGGGTCTGTACCTGCTGGAGGAGCTGGGATTGGGGAAGGGGACTGTCCCTGCTGGAGAAGCTGGGTTTGGGGAAGGTGACTGTCCCTGCTGGAGGAGCTAGGAATTGGGGAAAGGGACTGTCCCTGCTGGAGGAGCTGGGATTGGGGGAGGGGACTGTCCCTGCTGGAGGAGCTGGGAGTTGGGGAAGGGGACTGTCCCTGCTGGAGGAGCTGGGATTGGGGAAGGGGTCTGTTCCTGCTGGAGGAGCTGGGATTGGGGAAGGGGACTGTCCCTGCTGGAGGAGCTGGGTTTGGGGAAGGGGACTGTCCCTGCTGGAGGAGGTGGGAGTTGGGGAAGGGGACTGTCCCTGCTGGAGGAGCTGGAATTGGGGAAGGGGACTGTCCCTGCTGGAGGAGCTGGGAGTTGGGGAAGGGGATTGTTCCTGCTGGAGGAGCTGGGAGTTGGGGAAGAGTACTGTCCCTGCTGGAGGAGCTGGGATTGGGGAAGAGGACTGTCCCTGCTGGAGGAGCTGGGATTGGGAAAGGGGACTGTCTCTGCTGGAGGAGCTGGGATTTGGGGAAGGGGACTGTCCCTGCTGGAGGAGCTGGGATTGGGGAAGGGGCCTGTCCCTGCTGGTGGAGTTGGGAGTTGGGGAATGGGACTGTCTCTGCTGGAGGAGCTGGGATTGGGGAAGGGGACTGTCTCTGCTGGAGGAGCTGGGATTGGGGAAGGGGACTGTCTCTGCTGGAGGAGCTGGGATTGGGGAAGGGGACTGTCCCTGCTGGTGGAGTTGGGATTGGGGAAGGGGACTGTTCCTGCTGGAGGAGCTGGGATTGGGGATGGGGACTGTCCCTGCTGGAGGAGCTGGGATTGGGGAAGAGGACTGTCCCTGCTGGAGGAGCCGGGATTGGGGAAGAGGACTGTCCCTGCTGGAGGAGCTGGGATTGGGGAAGAGGACTGTCTCTACTGGAGGAGGTGGGAGTTGGGGAAGGGTACTGTCTCTGCTGGAGGAGCTGGAATTGGGGAAGGGGACTGTCCCTGCTGGAGGAGCTGGGATTGGGGAAGGGGCCTGCCCCTGCTGGTGGAGTTGGGAGTTGGGGAAGGGGACTGTCTCTGCTGGAGGAGCTGGGATTGGACAAGGAGACTGCCCCTGCTGGAGGAGCTGGGATTGGGGAAGAGGACTGTCTCTACTGGAGGAGCTGGGATTGGGGAAGGGTACTGTCTCTGCTGGAGGAGCTGGGAGTTGGGTGGTTTCTGTGTCCAGCACCGTTAGAGTGGTGTCACAGGAGCAGCTGGTATTCCTGCAGTTGGAGTTGGCTGCCCTTTGCTGCTGAAGATCCCGTCTGGTTTTGATCTGCAGAGAGAGCTGATGTCACTGCCCCTGTGTCCCTCCCCGATAGCGGGAAGGAATTTCCAAAGCTGCATGTGAAATGTCAAATGTAATGCAGTCTCCATGAGGCTCACAGCTTTGTGGTTATCAGGTCAGAGCCCATGAAACAGGCACTGGGCACGTCCAGCATTACTTGGCTCTGTGATTAAATACCAAAACCTTGGATCTATCGCTCATGTCTCTGGAAGCAAAGGGGCTGCAGGAGACCGCGTCAGATTGGACCCGAGGATCACACTCTGCAACAGAAGTCCATTCGGCCCATCCTGATTATGCCTATGTTTAGTTGGAGCTCCTGAGTTTCATGACATTGACCCTTCCCTTCCTCAAAACAAATCACACATTCAATCCTCAGTTCGAGCCATAGAGATGTACAGCGTGGAAACAGACCCTTCGGCCCAACTCAGTGATGATATCCCGACCCAATCTAGTCCCATTGGCCGGAAACTTGGCCCACCTCCCTCTAGACCCTTCCTATTCTTGTCCCCATCCACCTTTTAAATGCTGTCGTTGTACCAGCCTCCACCACTTCCTCTGGCAGCTCATTCCATGCATCTCGTTGGGGACAGTTCAGAGGCTTTCTACTCACTTCCAGTGAGTGTTGGAATGGGGTAGACGTGGTCGTAATTGGAGAGTGTGGCGCTATTAAAGCACCCAGCAGGTCAGGCAGCATCCAAGGGGCAGGAGAGTCGACGTTTCGGCATAAGCTCTTCTTTTGCCAGGAATCAGCCTCGTTCCTGATGAAGGACTTATGCCCGAAATATCGACCCTCCTGCTCCTCGGACGCTGCCTGACCTGCTGTGCTTTTCCAGCGCCACATTCCTCAACTCTGACCTCTGCAGGACATGGTCAGGAGTCAAACAACGCCAGGCAATAGTCCAACAGGTTTATTCTTTCAGAGCGCTACTCCTTCAGCAGGTAGAGTGAGAGGGAAGCACACAGACACAGAACTTATCGGCAGAGGGATCAAAAGATCACACAAATGGTGTGAGTGGAGTGTGGCACAAGCTCTGCAGGCGATTGAGAGTGTCAGACAGTGTGAGTAAAGTGTCAACAGCTGAATAACAAGGGGGGCGGGGGTGACCTATAATCCAATTAAATGAGGCCGAGAGATAGTGACAAAAATATTAAAAATAAGGTGGTGCTGGACATAAGCCAAATGACTGGAGAAACACGATAGGTTATTCCACGCATCTAACCGAAGGAACGAGTCATCCAAACCTTGTACAAACTAATTAATCAGAACGATTTGTCAAGGTGATGGTGTTAAAACAGCCCAGTCAGGAAGATTTTACAGATACAGAAGGGGACGGTGGGGTCGCTTGTGACGTGATGAGGTCACACAACGCCCCGCTCACACCATTTGCATGATGTTTTGATCTCCCTACCCTCGGTCTCTCTGCCTATAAACTCGAATGTCTGCCTGCTTCCCTCTCACTTCGCCTAATGAAGGGGCAGCGCTCCGAGAGCTCGTGATTTTGAATAAACCTGGATTATAACCTGGTGTTGTGTGACTTCTGACCTCATTTCCCTCACCCTCATTTCCTGTTCTCAATTTACAAGCTGTAACTGAGCCATCTCTATCTCTGCATCCCTTCCCAATGAACGTGGTGCCCACTGTAGACCTGAGCCATTTTACTTTGAATATCCTCTATTTCCCTTGGGCCTGAACTATATTTAACTCCCTGAAGAAATCCCTTTTCCAGTTAATCCTTGGTTTATGTTTGAGAGTATTCTACTCTTTCTCAGTATTGTTCCAGGCTTAATGACATAATCATCATTCTTTCCCAACTGCTCTCTCAATTGAACACACACCCGCCTCATTCCTCTGTCAAGAGACTGTACTTTATTCTTCCCTTGAGGATGCTCCCATACTCTCATGGATATCTAAGAAGGCCATTTGGCCCGTCACGTTCTTCACAGCCAACATGAGCTGACTTCATTCATCCAATTCCCAGCTCTTGGTCCTCTGCGCTGAAGGCTATGACAATGCACGTGACTGTGGAAATGTTGCTTGAATGATTCTGATTTGAACACCTTTCCTGCCAACACCTCCTCCAGGCCTTACGTTAGGTTCCCTACAGTGTGGAAACAGGCCCTTCGGCCCAACCAGTCCACACCCGACCCTCCGAAGAGTAACCCACCCAGACCCACTTCCCTCTGACTGAGGCACCGAACACTGTGGGCAATTTAGCGCGGCCAATCCACCCTGACCTGCACATCTTTCAACCTATTAAATCTATCCTCCTCATTTGAAAGCCCTGTACTAATGAAAAAGTATCTTTCTGTCCATCTTATTGATGTCCCTCATAATTTTATAAACTTTTAACAAGAGAGGTCTTCCAATGTTTACAGCTGAGAAGATTGGGGTAATTCCACTGTTTGCTAATCCCTCTTGCTATTATAGGTATAAGTTGCTGACACCATGCGGGGAGGGAAGGAACACCCACAAGACGCCTTCAGAGAATGGAGACAATCTTGGGGAATCGTGAACAGTTTTATTACATATTACTCAGTCAATAATTTCATGTTATCTGATTCTCATGAGAGATATGAGGCTGTAAGTAGTTATAAATTCACATCAGTGCTCCTGAAACATCCTCAGGATGGGTAACATTCAGATCTCAAACAACTCCGGTTATGTATTCCTTATATATTTAACCGGATGAGCTAAATTGTCCCATAGTCCCCAGGGATGTACAGGTTAGGTTGGATTGGCCATGGGAAATTGTCCCATAGTGCCCAGGGATGTGCAGGTTAGGGTGGGATTGGCCATGGGAAATTGTCTCATAGTGTCCAGGGATGTGTAGGTTAGAGTGGATTGGCAATGGGAAATTGTCCCATATTGTCCAGGGATGTGCAGGTTAGGGTGGATTGGCCATGGGAAATTGTCCCATAGTGCCCAGGGATGTGCAGGTTAGGGTGGGATTGGCCATGGGAAATTGTCCCATAGTGCCCAGGGATGTGCAGGTTAGGGTGGGATTGGCCATGGGAAATTGTCCCAGAGTGCCCAGGCATGTGCAGGCTAGCGTGGATTGGCCATGGGAAATTGTCCCATAGTGCCCAGGGATGTGCAGGTAGGGTGGATTGGCCATGGGAAATTGTCCCATAGTGCCCAGGGATGTGCAGGTTAGAGTGGATTGGCCATGGGAAATTGTCCCATAGTGCCCAGGGATGTGCAGGTTAGGGTGGATTGGCCATGGGGAATTGTCCCATAGTGCCCAGGGATGTGCAGGTAGGGTGGATTGGCCATGGGAAATTGTCCCATAGTGCCCAGGGATGTGCAGGTTAGAGTGGATTGGCCATGGGAAATTGTCCCATAGTGCCCAGGGATGTGCAGGTTAGGGTGGGATTGGCCATGGGAAATTGTCCCATAGTGCCCAGGGATGTGCAGGTTAGGGTGGGATTGGCCATGGGAAATTGTCCCATAGTGCCCAGGGATGTGCAGGTTAGGGTGGGATTGACCATGGGAAATTGTCCCATAGTGCCCAGGGATGTGCAGGTCAGGAGCATTAGTGAGGTGTAACTGCGTCTGGGTGGTTTACTCCTCACAGGGTCAGTGTGGACTTGTTGGGCCGAAGGGCCTGTCTCTCCACTGTCGGGATTCTCTGATTGTTACAACAACAGGGTAGAGTCTGACAGGTTGATTCGGAAGCACTAGATTTCGGAGTGCTGTCCCTTCATCAGGGAGCCGTGGGACGGGGTCAGAAGGCACAGAACTCCGAGCAAAAGATCACAGTGTCACACAACTGGTACGATATATCCACCAAACCAAGGTTCAGTCATGTCTTTTAGAGCTGGTTGTGGGTCGCTCATGAGGAGCAGCGCTCCGAAAGCTACTGCGTCCAAATAAAATGGCCAGGGGAACTTGCCCGCAGTGTTAGGTGAAGGGGTAAATGGAGGGGAATGTGGCTGGGTGGGTTGCTCTTCGGTGGGTTAGAGTGGACTTGTTGGGCCGAAGGGCCTGTTTCCACACTGTAAGTAATCTAATCTAATCAAAAACCTGGCGTTGTGCGGCTTTTAACTTTCTACGCTCTGGTCCAACACCAGCAGCTCCTTAAGTACATACTCTGGACTCTGCTCAGTCCCCCCCGACTCTGTCCCACCACCTCCCCACGATTCACATCCAACCACTCCCGAGAAAGCCGAGGGAGGAGATCCCTCCAGGTCTGAGCCTGCTTCTCTGTTGGCTGGCTCTCCGTGGGTGAACTCCCGATGAACCTTGCACGCTGAACCAATTGGGGCCCATCTGCGCTCGATTAAGCTCAGGGTTTGGCAGGCGGGTAGCGTTGGCTCCTCGCCTCTGGCCCAGGGCTCCCTGGCTTGCGTTCGCCAACGTCATTGGAAAGCCTGACCCTCCCCGGGGCTGAACGGTTTCTTCCGAGATCTCTGCCAAAGCGCTCTGCCTCCCGATTTCGGAAATGGGAACCATCCGCCTGGAACAGGCCGAGGGAGTTCTCTTGGCGTTCTCTCCACAGGGGCCGAGAGTGGCCTACACTGAAGGGGAGGTCTCAACGAGAGAGAGAGAGTCCCCTCCGATCCCACACTCCCTCACCCCGCAACCTGCTCCACCAGGAAAGAACCTATCCCCTTAAGCCGCGGTGAGGGGAGCAGGAAGCGCTTGGAAGCTGGGATTGTGTGGGGGGAGCTTTTCCTAAACTGGTCAGAGATTTGATTATGGGCATTGAGAGGTCATGTGGCAGCAGTACAGGATATTGCTGAGGCCACTGTCGGAATACGGCGTGCAATCCTCGTCTGCTTCCTATCGGAAGGATGTTGTGGAACTTGAAAGGGTTCAGAAATAGATTTACAAGGTCATTGCAGGATTTGTGCAAGGGGGAGAGGCTGGAAAGGCCGGGGGTGTAATCCCTCAGAGCTGAGGGGAGACATTTCAGTGGTTTAGAACATCACGGGGGCATGGATAGGGTAAACAGACAAGGATTATTCCCCGGTCAGGGGGAGTCCAGAACGAGAGGAAATGCCCTCCGGCCTTGAAAACACCTGAACAACTCACTCATTTCAGAAACACCGTCCGGTCTGTATCACTGTAACACCCTCCAATCTGTATCTCTGTAACCCCCTCCCGTCTGTATCACTGTAACACCCTCCAATCTGTATCTCTGTAACCCCCTCCAGTCTGTATCACTGTAACACCCTCCAATCTGTATCTCTGTAACAACCTCCAGTCTGTATCACTGTAACACCCTCCAGTCTGTATCTCTGTAACCCCCTCCAGTCTGTATCACTGTAACACCCTCCAGTCTGTATCACTGTAACACCCTCCAGTCTGTATCTCTGTATCACCCTACAGTCTGTATCACTGTAACACCCTCCAGTCTGTATCACTGTAACCCCCTCCAGTCTGTATCACTGTAACACCCTCCAGTCTGAATCTCTGTAACCCCCTCCAGTCTGTATCACTGTATCACCCTCCAGTCTGAATCCCTGTAACCCCCTCCAGTCTGTATCACTGTATCACCCTCCAGTCTGTATCTCTGTAACCCCCTCCCGTCTGTATCACTGTAACACCGTCCAGTCTGTATCACTGTAACACCCTCCAGTCTGTATCACTGTAACCCCCTCCAGTCTGTATCACTGTAACACCCTCCAGTCTGTATCACTGTAACACCCTCCCGTCTGTATCACTGTATCACCCTCCAGTCTGAATCTCTGTAACCCCCTCCAGTCTGTATCACTGTAACAACCTCCAGTCTGTATCACTGTAACACCCTCCAGTCTGTATCTCTGTAACACCCTCCAGTCTGTATCTCTGTAACACCGTCCAGTCTGTATCACTGTAACACCCTCCAGTCTGTATCACTGTAACACCCTCCAGTCTGTATCTCTGTAACACCCTCCCGTCTGTATCTCTGTAACCCCCTCCCGTCTGTATCACTGTAACACCCTCCAGTCTGTATCACTGTAACCCCCTCCAGTCTGTATCACTGTAACACCCTCCAGTCTGTATCACTGTAACACCCTCCAGTCTGTATCACTGTAACCCCCTCCCGTCTGTATCACTGTAACACCCTCCAGTCTGTATCACTGTAACACCCTCCAGTCTGTATCACTGTAACCCCCTCCCGTCTGTATCACTGTAACACCCTCCAGTCTGTATCACTGTAACACCCTCCAGTCTGTATCACTGTAACACCTTCCAGTCTGTATCACTGTAACCCCCTCCAGTCTGTATCTCTGTAACACCCTCCAGTCTGTATCACAGTAACACCCTCCAGTCTGTATCTCTGTAACCCCCTCCAGTCTGTATCACTGTAAGACCCTCCAGTCTGTATCTCTGTATCACCCTACAGTCTGTATCACTGTAACACCCTCCAGTCTGTATCACTGTAACCCCCTCCAGTCTGTATCACTGTAACACCCTCCAGTCTGTATCTCTGTAACACCCTCCAGTCTGTATCTCTGTAACACCCTCCAGTCTGTATCACTGTAACACCCTCCAGTCCGTATCACTGTAACACCCTCCAGTCTGAATCTCTGTAACCCCCTCCAGTCTGTATCACTGTATCACCCTCCAGTCTGTATCACTGTAACACCCTCCAGTCTGTATCTCTGTAACAACCTCCAGTCTGTATCACTGTAACACCCTCCAGTCTGTATCTCTGTAACACCCTCCAGCCTGTATCTCTGTAACACCCTCCAGTCTGTATCACTGTAACACCCTCCAGTCCGTATCACGGTAACCCCCTCCAGTCTGTATCTCTGTAACACCGTCCAGTCTGTATCACTGTAACACCGTCCAGTCTGTATCACTGTAACACCCTCCAGTCTGTATCTCTGTAACCCCCTCCCGTCTGTATCACTGTAACACCCTCCAGTCTGTATCACTGTAACACCCTCCAGTCTGTATCACTGTAACCCCCTCCAGTCTGTATCTCTGTAACACCCTCCAGTCTGTATCACTGTAACACCCTCCAGTCTGTATCACTGTATCACCCTCCAGTCTGTATCACTGTAACCCCTTCCAGTCTGTATCTCTGTAACCCCCTCCAGTCTGTATCACTGTATCACCCTCCAGTCTGTGTCACTGGAACACCCTCCAGTCTGTATCTCTGTAACCCCCTCCAGTCTGTATCACTGTAACACCCTCCAGTCTGTATCACTGTAACACCCTCCAGTCTGTATCTCTGTAACCCCCTCCAGTCTGTATCTCTGTAACCCCCTCCAGTCTGTATCACTGTAACCCCCTCCAGTCTGTATCACTGTAACACCCTCCAGTCTGTATCTCTGTAACACCCTCCAGTCTGTATCACTGTAACACCCTCCAGTCTGTATCTCTGTAACCCCCTCCAGTCTGTATCACTGTAACCCCCTCCAGTCTGTATCACTGTAACACCCTCCAGTCTGTATCTCTGTAACACCCTCCAGTCTGTATCACTGTAACACCCTCCAGTCTGTATCTCTGTAACCCCCTCCAGTCTGCATCTCTGTAACCCCCTCCAGTCTGTATCTCTGTAACCCCCTCCAGTCTGTATCACTGTATCACCCTCCAGTCTGTATCACTGTAACCCCCTCCAGTCTGTATCTCTGTAACCCCCTCCAGTCTGTATCACTGTAACACCCTCCAGTCTGTATCACTGTAACACCCTCCCGTCTGTATCACTGTAACACCCTCCAGTCTGTATCACTGTATCACCCTCCAGTCTGTATCACTGTAACCCCCTCCAGTCTGTATCTCTGTAACCCCCTCCAGTCTGTATCACTGTAACACCCTCCAGTCTGTATCACTGTAACACCCTCCCGTCTGTATCACTGTAACACCCTCCAGTCTGTATCACTGTAACACCATCCAGTCTGTATCACTGTAACACCCTCCAGTCTGTATCTCTGTAACACCCTCCAGTCTGTATCACTGTAACACCCTCCAGTCTGTATCACTGTAACACCCTCCAGTCTGTATCTCTGTAACACCCTCCAGTCTGTATCACTGTAACACCCTCCAGTCTGTATCACTGTAACACCCTCCAGTCTGTATCTCTGTAACACCCTCCAGTCTGTATCTCTGTAACACCCTCCAGTCTGTATCTATGTAACACCCTCCAGTCTGTATCTCTGTAACACCCTCCCGTCTGTATCTCTGTAACACCCTCCAGTCTGTATCTATGTAACACCCTCCAGTCTGTATCACTGTAACACCCTCCAGTCTGTATCTCTGTAACACCCTCCAGTCTGTATCACTGTAACACCCTCCAGTCTGTATCACTGTAACCCCCTCCAGCTGTATCACTGTAACACCCTCCAGTCTGTATCTCTGTAACACCCTCCAGTCTGTATCACTGTAACCCCCTCCAGTCTGTATCACTGTAACACCCTCCAGTCTGTATCTCTGTAACCCCCTCCAGTCTGCATCTCTGTAACCCCCTCCCGTCTGTATCACTGTAACCCCCTCCAGTCTGTATCTCTGTAACACCCTCCAGTCTCTATCACTGTATCACCCTCCAGTCTGTATCTCTGTAACCCCCTCCAGTCTGTATCTCTGTAACACCCTCCAGCTGTATCACTGTAACACCCTCCAGTCTGTATCACTGTAACACCATCCAGTCTGTATCACTGTAACCCCCTCCAGTCTGTATCACTGTAACCCCCTCCAGTCTGTATCACTGTAACACCCTCCAGTCTGTATCACTGTAACCCCCTCCAGTCTGTATCACTGTAACACCATCCAGTCTGTATCACTGTAACACCCTCCAGTCTGTATCACTGTAACACCCTCCCGTCTGTATCACTGTAACCCCCTCCAGTCTGTATCTCTGTAACACCCTCCAGTCTGTATCACTGTAACACCCTCCCATCTGTATCACTGTATCACCCTCCAGTCTGTATCACTGTAACACCCTCCAGTCTGTATCACTGTAACACCCTCCAGTCTGTATCACTGTATCACCCTCCAGTCTGTATCACTGTAACACCCTCCAGTCTGTATCACTGTAACCCCCTCCAGTCTGTATCACTGTAACCCCCTCCAGTCTGTATCACTGTATCACCCTCCAGTCTGTATCTCTGTAACACCCTCCAGTCTGTATCACTGTATCACCCTCCAGTCTGTATCTCTGTAACACCCTCCAGTCTGTATCTCTGTAACCCCCTCCAGTCTGTATCACTGTAACACCCTCCAGTCTGTATCACTGTAACACCCTCCAGTCTGTATCACTGTAACCCCCTCCAGTCTGTATCACTGTAACACCCTCCAGTCTGTATCTCTGTAACACCCTCCAGTCTGTATCACTGTAACACCCTCCAGTCTGTATCACTGTAACACCCTCCAGTCTGTATCACTGTATCACCCTCCAGTCTGTATCACTGTAACACCCTCCAGTCTGTATCACTGTAACACCTTCCAGTGTGTATCACTGTAACCCCCTCCAGTCTGTATCACTGTAACCCCCTCCCGTCTGTATCACTGTAACACCCTCGAGTCTGGATCTCTGTAACCCCCTCCAGTCTGTATCACTGTAACCCCCTCCAGTCTGTATCACTGTAACACCCTCCAGTTTGTATCTCTGTAACCCCCTCCAGTCTGTATCACTGTAACCCCCTCCAGTCTGTATCACTGTAACACCCTCCAGTCTGTATCTCTGTAACACCCTCCAGTCTGTATCACTGTAACCCCCTCCAGTCTGTATCACTGTAACCCCCTCCAGTCTGTATCTCTGTAACCCCCTCCAGTCTGTATCTCTGTAACCCCCTCCAGTCTGTATCACTGTAACACCCTCCAGTCTGTATCTCTGTAACCCCCTCCAGTCTGTATCTCTGTAACCCCCTCCAGTCTGTATCACTGTAACACCCTCCAGTCTGTATCACTGTAACCCCCTCCAGTCTGTATCACTGTATCACCCTCCAGTCTGTATCACTGTAACACCCTCCAGTCTGTATCTCTGTAACACCCTCCAGTCTGTATCACTGTAACACCCTCCAGTCTGTATCACTGTAACACCCTCCAGTCTGTATCTCTGTAACACCCTCCAGTCTGTATCACTGTAACCCCCTCCAGTCTGTATCACTGTAACACCCTCCAGTCTGTATCTCTGTAACACCCTCCCGTCTGTATCACTGTAACACCCTCCAGTCTGTATCACTGTAACCCCCTCCAGTCTGTATCACTGTAACACCCTCCAGTCTGTATCACTGTATCACCCTCCAGTCTGTATCACTGTAACACCCTCCAGTCTGTATCTCTGTAACACCCTCCAGTCTGTATCTCTGTAACACCCTCCAGTCTGTATCACTGTAACACCCTCCAGTCTGTGTCACTGTAACACCCTCGAGTCTGTATCACTGTAACCCCCTCCAGTCTGTATCACTGTAACACCCTCCAGTCTGTATCTCTGTAACACCCTCCAGTCTGTATCTCTGTAACCCCCTCCAGTCTGTATCACTGTATCACCCTCCAGTCTGTATCTCTGTAACACCTTCCAGTCTGTATCACTGTAACACCTTCCAGTCTGTATCACTGTAACACCATCCAGTCTGTATCACTGTAACCCCCTCCCATCTGTATCTCTGTAACCCCCTCCAGTCTGTATCACTGTAACACCCTCCTGTCTGTATCACTGTAACACCCTCCAGTCTGTATCACTGTAACACCCTCCAGTCTGTATCACTGTAACACCCTCCTGTCTGTATCACTGTAACACCCTCCAGTCTGTATCTCTGTAACACCCTCCAGTCTGTATCTCTGTAACACCCTCCAGTCTGTATCTCTGTAACCCCCTCTTGCCTCTATAAATCTCTGATGTCTCTGTGCTGTCATGATTGGAGTTCTCCTTCCAATCCTTTCCCTGTCTGTCAGTCAGTGTGTGTCTCTCTCTCTTTGAAGGCGCAGTTTACAAAGCCTTCTCCGCCACCCCCCCCCCCCCGCACAGATCTGCTCCCCTTCCTGTCTGAAGCATCTCCTGATGGTTCTTCTGTCCCTGAAGGTGGCGAGGGTTGGTGTTTAGGAGGAAGAGGGTGGGTATTGTAGTGGCCTGGACGTGTTGATGGGAAGTATCATAGGTGCTAGTCGAATGCAGGCCATTGACTCGTGTAGGGAGAGTGAGAGAGTGGACAGGGGCGTGTGTTTTTGGTGTGATTTTTGCCTTCGGATTATTCCACAAACATTCCACGGAATATTCTGGAACCCCACCGCTTTCATAACGGAACCATCCAGAAGCTGGCACCCACCCGTTCCCCTGCCTGGGTTTTGGGGTTGAGGGGTCTCGAAACCCCCCCACCCCCAACAAAATTGACCTCACAGTCCTAACCTCTGACCTCTGACCTGGGCTAATTGAATTGAATCAGAGGTGAAACAGAAAAGACGGAAAGATGCAGCAGAATTGGCCAACTTTAGATGGAGAGGGAGAGAGAGAGAAGGAGTGAGAGAAAGAGAGAGAGGGATGGAGAGAGAGAGAGAGGGAGAGAGAGAAAGTGGGGGGGACAGAGAGAGGGAAGAGGGGAGAGATAGAGAGTGGGGGGAGGGAAGGAGAGAGAGAGTGGGGTGAGAGAGAATGAAGGAGAGAGAAAGGGAGGGGAATAGAGAGAGAGAAGGAGAGAGAGAGAAAAGCAGGGAGAGTGAGGGAGGGGCAGAGGAAGATGGAGGGAGAGCGAGCGAAGCAGCGAGGGAGAGAGTTGGATAGAGAGAGAGAGATGGAGAGAGAGAGAGGGAGAGGTCGAGAGAAATAGAGAGATGGGAATGGAAAGAGAGAGAGGGAGAGTTACAGAGAGAGGGAGAGATGGGGAGAGGGGTACAGAGAGGAGGTTGGGAGAGAGAAAGAGGGAGAGAGAGACAGAGAGAGAGGGAGGGAGGGGGAGGGAAAAAGGGAGGGAGAGAGAGGGAAGGAAAGAGATGGGGATCGAGAGAAAGGGAGAGAGAAAGGGAGAGATAGAAGGATCGGGCGGGGGAGGGAGAGAGAGGGATGGATTGGGAGAGGGATGGAGAGGGAGGGAGATGGAAGGCGAGAGGGGGAATAGAGAGGTGAGAGAGGGACAGAGAGGGAGTGTGGAGAGAGAGAGAGGGAGACAGTGACAGAGAGAGGGAAGGGGGGGGAGAGAGAGAGAGAGGCGTAAAGGGTTTGGGAGGGGGGAATGGGGAGAGAGGGAGAGTGACAGAGAGAGCGAGAGAGAGGGACAGAGAGGGGGTAGGGGGAGAGAGAGTGTGACAGAGAGAGGGAAGGGGGGGGAGGGAGAGAGAGAGGTTGCGGGTGCTGCGTGTAGCCCGGCCCTGACAGCTGTCTATAACTCAGTAACCAGGAGTCGAGGATACCTCGGAATCCTGTCGACTTCCTATCCAGCAGAGGGTTCACAGACCTGACACCCCACAGCCCACAAACCCTGAACCATCTCTGTAAACGTCATCACTATAATCCCCATCTTTATAATGCCCATCACTATAATCCCCATCTCTATAATCCCCATCACTATAATCCCCATCTCTACAATCCCCATCACTATAACCCCCATCACTACAATCCCCATCACTATAATCCCCATCACTATAATCCCCATCTCTATAATCCCCATCTCTATAACCCCCATCTCTATAACCCCCATCTCTATAATCCCCATCTCTACAATCCCCATCACTATAATCCCCATCTCTATAACCCCCATTTCTATAATCCCCATCACTATAATCCCCATCACTATAATCCCCATCACTATAATCCCCATCACTATAGTCCCCATCTCTATAATCGTCATCTCTATAATCCCCATCACTACAATCCCAATCACTATAATCCCCATCACTAAAATCCCCATCACTATCATCCCCTTCACAATAATCCCCATCGCTATAGTCCCCATCTCTATAATCTCCATCACTATAATTCCCATCTCTATAATGCTCATCTCTATAACCCCCATCTCTATAATCCCCATCACTATAATTCCCATCTCTATAATCCCCATCTCTATAATACCCATCACTATAATCCCTATCACTATAACCCCCATCACTATAATCCCCATCACTGTGATCCCCATCTCTATAACCCCATCTCTGTAATCCCCATCACTATAACCCCCATCTCTATAATCCCCATCTCTATAATTCCCATCGCTGTAATCCACATCACTATAACCCCCATCACTATAACCCCCATCACTAAAATCCCCATCCCTATAACCCCCATCACTATAATCCCCGTCTCTATAATCCCCATCTCTATAATCCACATCTCTATAATCCTCATCTCTATAATCCCCATCTCTATAATCCCCATCGCTGTAATCCACATCACTATAACCCCCATCACTATAACCCACATCACTAAAATCCCCATCCCTATAACCCCCATCACTATAATCCCCGTCTCTATAATCCCCATCTCTATAATCCACATCTCTATAATCCTCATCTCTATAACCCCCATCTCTATAATCCCCATCCCTATAATCCCCATCACTATAATCCCCATCACTATAACCCCCATCACTGTAGTACCATTCGCTATAATCCCCATCACTATAATCCCCATCACTATAACCCCCATCTCTATAATTCCAATCACTATAATCCCCAACTCTATAATCCCAATCTCTATAATCCCAATCACTATAATCCCCATCTTTATAATCCCCATCGCTGTAATCCACATCACTATAACCCCCATCACTATAACCCCCATCACTATAATCCCCATCCCTATAACCCCCATCACTATAATCCCCGTCTCTATAATCCCCATGTCTATAATCCACATCCCTATAATCCCCATCACTATAACCCCCATCTCTATAATTCCAATCACTATAATCCCCATCTCTATAATCCCAATCTCTATAATCCCAATCACTATAATCCCCATCTCTATAATCCCCATTTCCACAACCCTTCACTATAACCCCCATCACTATAATCCCCATCTCTATAACCCCGTCACTATAATCCCCATCACTATAATCCCCATCTCTATAACCCATTTCACTATAACTCGTATCTCTATATTCCCAATCACTATAATGCCCATCTCTGTAATCCCCACCTCTACTATCCCCATCACTATCATCCCCATCACTATAACCCCTGTCTCCATAACCCCCATCTCTATAATCCCCATCTCTATAATCCCCATCACTATAACCCCCATCTCTGTAACCACCATCACTATAGTCCCCATCTCTATAATCTCCATCACTATAATCCCCATGACTATAATCTTCATCACTATAATCCCCATCACAGTAATCCCCATCACTATAATCCCCATCACTAGAACCCCCATCACTATAACCCCATCACTATAATCCCCATACTAAACTTCCCATCTCTATAATACCCATCACAATAACCCCCATCACTATAACCCCCATCACTATAACCCCCATCTCTATAATCTCCATCACTATAATCCCCATCACTATAATTCCCATCTCGATAATACCCATCACTATATCCACCATCACTATAGTCCCCATCAGTATAATCCACATCTCTATAACCCCCATTACTATAATCCACACCTCTATAATCCCCATCTCTATTATCCCAATCACTATAATCCCCATCACTATAATCCCCATCACTATAATCCCCATCTCTATAATCTCCATCAATATAATCCCCATCTCTATAATCCCCATTTCCACAACCCCCTTCACTATAACCTGCATCACTATAATCCCCATCACTATAATACTCACCTCTATAATCCACATCTCTATAATCTCCATCACAATAACCCCATCTCTATATTCCCCGTCTCTATAAGCCCCATCTCTATAATCCCCATCACTATAACCTCCATCTCTATAATCCCCACCCCTATAATCCCCATCACTATAACCCCCATCACTATAATCCCCAACTCTATAACCCCCATCACTATAATCTACTTCATTATAATCCCCATCACTATAACCCCATCACTATAATCCACATCTCTATAATCCCATCTCTATAATCCCCATCTCAATAATCCCCATCTCAATAATCCCCATCACTATAATCCCCATCACTATAGTCCCCATCACTATAACCCCCATCACTATAATCCCCATCACTATAACCCCCATCACTATAACCCCCATCACTATAAACCCCATCACTATAACCCCCATCACTATAACCCCCATCACTATAACCCCCATCACTATAATCCCATCACTATAATCCACATCACTATAACCCCATCACTATAATCCCCAACTCTATAACCCCCATCACTATAATCTACTTCATTATAATCCCCATCACTATAATCCCCATCACTATAACCCCATCACTATAATCCACATCTCTGTAATCCCCATCTCTATAATCCCCATCTCAATAATCCCCATCACTATCATCCTCATCACTCTCATCCCCATCACTACAATCCCCATCTCTATTTGCCCCATTTCCACAACCCCCTTCACTATAACCCGCATCACTATAATCCCCATCACTATAACCCCATCACTATAACCCCCATCACTATAATCCCCATCACTATAATCCCCAACTCTATAACCCCCATCACTATAATCTACTTCATTATAATCCCCATCACTATAACCCCATCACTATAATCCACATCTCTATAATCCCCATCTCTATAATCCCCATCTCAATAATCCCCATCACTATAATCCCCATCTCTATTAGCCCCATTTCTACATCCCCTTCACTATAACCCCCATCACTATAATCCCCATTACTATAGTCCCCATCTCTATTACACCCATCACTATAATCCCCATCTCTATTACCCCATCACTATAATCCCCATCTCTATAACCCCCTTCACTATAACCCCCATCACTATAACCCCCATCACTATAATCCCCATCCCTATAATCCCCTTCACTATAACCCCCATCACTATAACCCCCATCACTATAATCCCCATCACTATAATCCCCATCACTATAGTCCCCATCTCTATTACCCCCATCACTATAAATCCATCTCTATAACCCCCATCACTATAATCCCCATTCCTATAACCCCCATCACTATAATCCCCATCACTATAAACCCCATCCCTATAATCCCCATCACTATAACCCCCTACCATGGGGATGATAGAGATGGGGATGATAGAGTTGAGAATTATAGTGATGGGGATTGTCGAAATGAGGATTATAGTGATGTGAGTTATAGTGATGATGATTATAGAGATGGGAACAATCGTGATGTGGATTATAGTGATGGGGAATATAGAGATAGGTATTTTAGAGATGGATAACCCGCATCACTATAATCCCCATCTCTATAATCCCCATCTCTATAATCCCCATCACTATAATCCACATCACTATAATCCCCATCACTATAATCCCCATCTCTATAATCCCCATCTCTATAATCTCCATCACTATAATCCCCATCACTATAACCCCCATCTCTATAACCCCATCTCTATAATCCTCATCACTATAACCCGCATCATTATAATCCCCATCACTATAATCCCCATCTCTATAATCCACATCACTATAATCCCCATCTCTATAATCCCCATCACTATAACCCGCATCACTATAATCCCCATCACTATAACCCCCATCTCTATAACCCCATCTCTATAATCCCCATCACTATAACCCCATCACTATAATCCGCATCACTATAATCCCTATCACTATAATCCCCATCATTATAATCCCCATCACTATAACCCCCATCACTATAATCCCCATCTCTATAACCTCCATCACTATAACCCCCATCACTATAACCCCCATCACGATAACCCCCATCTCTATAATCACCATCACTATAACCCCCATCTCTGTAATCCCCATCACAATAATCCACATCACTATAATCCCCATCACTATAATCCCCAACTCTATAACCCCCATCACTATAATCTACTTCATTATAATCCCCATCACTATAACCCCCATCACTATAATCCCCATCACTATAATCCTCATCTCTATAATCCCCATCACTATAATCCCCATCACTATAATCCATATCTCTATAATCTCCATCACTATAATTCCCATCAGTATAATCCCCATCACTATAACCCCCATCACTATAACCCCCATCACTATAACCCCCATCACTATAACCCCCATCACTATAATCCCCATCTCTATAACCTCCATCACTATAACCCCCATCACTATAATCCCATCACTATAATCCACATCACTATAACCCCATCACTATAATCCCCAACTCTATAACCCCCATCACTATAATCTACTTCATTATAATCCCCATCACTATAATCCCCATCACTGTAACCCCATCACTATAATCCACATCTCTGTAATCCCCATCTCTATAATCCCCATCTCAATAATCCCCATCACTATCATCCTCATCACTATAATCCCCATCACTACAATCCCCATCTCTATTAGCCCCATTTCCACAACCCCCTTCACTATAACCCGCATCACTATAATCCCCATCACTATAACCCCATCACTATAACCCCCATCACTATAATCCCCATCACTATAATCCCCAACTCTATAACCCCCATCACTATAATCTACTTCATTATAATCCCCATCACTATAACCCCATCACTATAATCCACATCTCTATAATCCCCATCTCTATAATCCCCATCTCAATAATCCCCATCACTATAATCCCCATCACTATAATCCCCATCTCTATTAGCCCCATTTCTACATCCCCTTCACTATAACCCCCATCACTATAATCCCCATTACTATAATCCCCATCTCTATTACCCCATCACTATAATCCCCATCTCTATAACCCCCTTCACTATAACCCCCATCACTATAACCCCCATCACTATAATCCCCATCCCCATAACCCCCTTCACTATAACCCCCATCACTATAACCCCCATCACTATAATCCCCATCACTATAGTCCCCATCTCTATTACCCCCATCACTATAAATCCATCTCTATAACCCCCATCACTATAATCCCCATTCCTATAACCCCCATCACTATAACCCCCATCACTATAAACCCCATCCCTATAATCCCCATCACTATAACCCCCTACCATGGGGATGATAGAGATGGGGATGATAGAGTTGAGAATTATAGTGATGGGGATTGTCGAAATGAGGATTATAGTGATGTGAGTTATAGTGATGATGATTATAGAGATGGGAACAATCGTGATGTGGATTATAGTGATGGGGAATATAGAGATAGGTATTTTAGAGATGGATAACCCGCATCACTATAATCCCCATCTCTATAATCCCCATCTCTATAATCCCCATCACTATAATCCACATCACTATAATCCCCATCACTATAATCCCCATCTCTATAATCCCCATCTCTATAATCTCCATCACTATAATCCCCATCACTATAATCCCCATCACTATAACCCCCATCTCTATAACCCCATCTCTATAATCCTCATCACTATAACCCGCATCACTATAATCCCCATCACTATAATCCCCATCTCTATAACCCCCATCACTATAATCCCCATCACTATAATCCATATCTCTATAATCTCCATCACTATAATTCCCATCAGTATAATCCCCATCACTATAACCCCCATCACTATAACCCCCATCACTATAACCCCCATCACTATAACCCCCATCACTATAATCCCCATCTCTATAACCTCCATCACTATAACCCCCATCACTATAATCCCATCACTATAATCCACATCACTATAACCCCATCACTATAATCCCCAACTCTATAACCCCCATCACTATAATCTACTTCATTATAATCCCCATCACTATAATCCCCATCACTGTAACCCCATCACTATAATCCACATCTCTGTAATCCCCATCTCTATAATCCCCATCTCAATAATCCCCATCACTATCATCCTCATCACTATAATCCCCATCACTACAATCCCCATCTCTATTAGCCCCATTTCCACAACCCCCTTCACTATAACCCGCATCACTATAATCCCCATCACTATAACCCCATCACTATAACCCCCATCACTATAATCCCCATCACTATAATCCCCAACTCTATAACCCCCATCACTATAATCTACTTCATTATAATCCCCATCACTATAACCCCATCACTATAATCCACATCTCTATAATCCCCATCTCTATAATCCCCATCTCAATAATCCCCATCACTATAATCCCCATCACTATAATCCCCATCTCTATTAGCCCCATTTCTACATCCCCTTCACTATAACCCCCATCACTATAATCCCCATTACTATAATCCCCATCTCTATTACCCCATCACTATAATCCCCATCTCTATAACCCCCTTCACTATAACCCCCATCACTATAACCCCCATCACTATAATCCCCATCCCTATAACCCCCTTCACTATAACCCCCATCACTATAACCCCCATCACTATAATCCCCATCACTATAGTCCCCATCTCTATTACCCCCATCACTATAAATCTATCTCTATAACCCCCATCACTATAATCCCCATTCCTATAACCCCCATCACTATAACCCCCATCACTATAAACCCCATCCCTATAATCCCCATCACTATAACCCCCTACCATGGGGATGATAGAGATGGGGATGATAGAGTTGAGAATTATAGTGATGGGGATTGTCGAAATGAGGATTATAGTGATGTGAGTTATAGTGATGATGATTATAGAGATGGGAACAATCGTGATGTGGATTATAGTGATGGGGAATATAGAGATAGGTATTTTAGAGATGGATAACCCACATCACTATAATCCCCATCTCTATAATCCCCATCTCTATAATCCCCATCACTATAATCCACATCACTATAATCCCCATCACTATAATCCCCATCTCTATAATCCCCATCTCTATAATCTCCATCACTATAATCCCCATCACTATAATCCCCATCACTATAACCCCCATCTCTATAACCCCATCTCTATAATCCTCATCACTATAACCCACATCACTATAATCCCCATCACTATAATCCCCATCTCTATAATCCACATCACTATAATCCCCATCTCTATAATCCCCATCACTATAACCCGCATCACTATAATCCCCATCACTATAACCCCCATCTCTATAACCCCATCTTTATAATCCCCATCACTATAACCCCATCATTATAATCCCCATCACTATAACCCCCATCACTATAATCCCCATCTCTATAACCTCCATCACTATAACCCCCATCACTATAACCCCCATCACTATAACCCCCATCTCTATAATCCCCATCACTATAACCCCCATCTCTGTAATCCCCATCACAATAATCCACATCACTATTATCCCCATCACTATAATCCCCAACTCTATAACCCCCATCACTATAATCTACTTCATTATAATCCCCATCTCTATAACCCCCATCACTATAATCCCCATCACTATAACCCCCATCACTATAATCCCGATCCCTATAATCCCCATCCCTATAACCCCCATCACTATAATCCCCATCACTATAACCCCCATCACTATAATCCCCATCACTATAACCCCCATCACTATAATCCCCATCCCTATAATCCCCATCCCTATAACCCCCATCACTATAATCCCCATCACTATAACCCCCATCACTATAATCCCCATCCCTATAACCCCCATCACTATAATCCCCATTACTATAGTCCCCATCTCTATTACCCCCATCACTATAATCCCCATCTCTATAACCCCCATCACTATAATCCCCATCCCTATAACCCCCATCACTATAATCCCCATCACTATAACCCCCATCACCATAATCCCCATCCCTATAATCCCCATCACTATAACCCCCTACTATGGGGATGACAGAGATGGGGGTTATTGAGTTGGGAATTATAGTGATGGGGATTGTCGAAATGGGGATTATAGTGATGTGAGTTATAGTGATGGGGATTATAGTGATGGAGACTATAGTGATGATGATTATAGAGATGGGAACAATCGTGATGTGGATTATAGTGAAGGGGAATACAGAGATGGGTATTTTAGAGATGGATAACCCGCATCACTTTAATCCCCATCACTATAACCCCCATCTCTATAACCCCATCTCTATAATCCCCATCACTATAATCCCTATCACTATAATCCCCATCATTATAATCCCCATCACTATAATCCCCATCGCTATAACCCCATCTCTATAACCCATTCTCTATAATCCCCATCACTATAATCCACATCACTATAATCCCCATCTCTATAATCCACATCTCTATAATCCCCATCACTACAACCCCCATCATGATAACCCCCAGCACTATAACCCCCATCACTATAATCCCCATCATTATAATCCCCATCTCTATAATCCCCATCTCTATAATCCCCATCACTATAATCCCCATCTCTATAATCCCCATCACTATAATCCCTATCACTATAATCCCCATCATTATAATCCCCATCACTATAATCCCCATCACTATAACCCCCATCTCTATAACCCCATCTCTATAATCCCCATCACTATAATCCACATCACTATAATCCCCATCTCTATAATCCACATCTCTATAATCCCCATCACTACAACCCCCATCACTATAACCCCCATCACTATAACCCCCATCACTATAACCCCCATCTCTATAACCCCATCACTATAATCCCCATCATTATAATCCCCATCACTATAATCCCCATCACTATAACCCCCATCTCTATAATCCCCATCTCTATAATCCCCATCACTATAATCCCCATCTCTATAATCCCCATCACCATAACCCCCATCTCTATAACCCCCATCTCTATAATCCCCATCACTATAACCCCCATCTCTATAATCCATCACTATAATCCCCATCTCTATAATCCCCATCACTATAACCCCCATCACTATAATCCCCATCAGTATAATCCCCATCACTATAATCCTCATCACTGTAATCACCATCACGATAATCCCCATCACTATAATCCCCATCACTACAATCATCATCACAATAACCCGCATCACTGTAATCCCCTACACTGTATTCCTCATCACTATAATCCCCATCTCTATACTCCCCATCACTATAATTCACATCATTATAATCCCCATCATTATAACCTCCATCACTATAATCCCCATCTCTATAATCCCCATCTCTAAAATACCCATCCCGATATTCCCCATCACTATAATCCACATCACGATTGTTCCCATCTCTATAATCATCATCACTATAGTCTCCATCACTATAATCCCCATCACTATAACTCACATCACTTTAATCCCCATTTCGACAATACCCATCACTATAATCCCCATCTCTATAATCCCCATCTCTATCATCCCCAACACTATAATCCCCATGTCTATAATCCACATCACTGTAACCCCCGTCACTATAACCCCCATCACTATTATCCCCTTTACTATATCCCCCATATCTGTGAACCCCATCTCTGTAACTCCCATCTCTATTACCCCATCACCGCAACCCCATGTTTATTACCCCCATCTCCATAACCCCATCTCTGCAACCCCATTTCTGTAACCATGTCTCTGTAACCCCCCATCTCTGTAACCCCCAAAATAGGTAAGTCCCCTGGGTGGATGGGGTGTATCCTCGGATTCTCTGGGAAGCCAGGGAGGAGATTCCAGAGTCTTTGCCTTTCGTTATTGTCTACAGGAATAATGCCAGAATACTGGAGGATAGCAAACGCTGTTCCTTTGTTTGGGAAGGGGAGTCTGGGCGACCCGGGTAATTATAGGCCAGTGACCCTTACTTCAGCTGGAGGTAAGATACTGGAAAAGGTTACCAGAGGTAGGATTTATCATCATCTGGAAAGCAATAATTTGGTTAGGGATAGTCAACACGGTTTTGTGTAGGGTAAGTTGTGCCTCACTAACTTTATTGAGTTCTTTGAGAAGGTGACCAAACAGGTAGATGAAGATGTGGTGTATATGGACTTCAGTCAAGCCTTTGATAAGGTTCCCCACGGTAGGCTATTGCAGGAAATACAGAGCTTCGGGATTGAGGGGGATTTAGCGGTTTGGATTTGAAATTGGCTAGCTGAAAGAAGAGAGAGGGTGGTGGTTGATGGGAAATGTTCATCCTGGAGTTCAGTTACTAGTGGTGTACGGCAAGGTTCGGTGTTGGGTCCACTGCTGTTCGTCATTTTTATAAACGACCTGGATGAGGGCATTGAAGGATGGGTTAGTAAATTTGCGGATGACTCAGTGGGGTTATGGACAGTGCGGAAGGATGCTGCAGGTTACAGAGGGACAGAGATAAGCTGCAGAGCTGGGCTGAGAGGTGGCAAATGGAGTTTAATGCAGAAAAGTGTGAGGGGATTTAGTTTGGAAGGAGTAACAGGAATGCAGAGTGCTGGGCTAACGGTAAGATTCTTGGGAGTGTGGATGAGCAGAGAGATCTCGGTGTCCAGGTACATAGATCCCTGAAAGTTGCCACCCAGATTGATAGGATTGTTAAGAAGGCATACGGTGTGTTGGCGTTTATCGGTAGAGGGATTGAGTTCCGGAACCATGAGGTTATGCTGCAGCTGTACAAAACTCTGGTACGGCCGCACTCGGAGTATTGTGTACAGTTCCGGTCACCGCATCATGGGAAGGACGTGGAAGCTTTGGAAAGGGTGCAGAGGGGATTTACCAGGATGTTGCCTGGTCTGGAGGGAAGGTCTTATGAGGAAAAGCTGAGGGGCGTGAGGCTGTTCACGTTAGAGAGAAGAAGGTTGGGAGGTGACTTAATAGAGACATACAAGATAATCAGAGGGTTAGATAGGGTGGGCAGGGAGAGCCTTTTTCCAAGTATGGGGACGATGGGGCATAGCTTTAAATTGAGGGGTGATAGATATAGGACAGATGTCAGAGGGAGTTTCTTTACTCAGAGAGTAATAGGGTGTGGAATGCTTTGTCTGCAACAGTAGTAGATTCGCCAACTTTAAGGGCATTTAAATGGTCATTGGATAGGCAGATGGAAGAGAATGGTCAGCAGAGGGCCGAAGGGCCTGTACTGCACTGTTATGTTCTATGTCTCCATGTCTATCGCTGTAACCCCCATCTCTGTTACCCTCAGTGCTGTCACTCCCATTTCTGCACAACCCCATCTCTCTCTCTCTCTCTGTCTCTCTCTCTCTCTCTCTCTCTCTCTGTCTCTCTGTCTCTCTCTCTCTCTCTCTCTGTCTCTCTCTCTCTCTCTCTCTGTCACTCTGTCTCTCTCTCTCTCTCTCTGTCTCTCACTCTCCCCATACTTGGCCACCGCTCTCCCCATCTCTCCTTGTACTTGACCAACTCTTGCGCTCTCTTCCTCTCTCGCTCTCTCTCTCTCACAAACACTCTCTCTCTCACACACACACATTCTTTCTCTCTCACACACACACACGCTTTCTCTCACACACACACTCTCTCACACACACTCTCTCACACACACTCTCTCTCTCTCACACACACGCTTTCTCTCACACTCACACTCTCTCTCTCTCACATGCACACTCTTTCTCTCTCACACGCACACTCTCTCTCTTTCATGCTCTCTGTCTCTCTCTCTCACACACACACTCTCTCTCACACACACACACACTTTCTCTCACACACACACTCTCTCTCTCTCACACACACACACTCTCTCTCTCACACACTCTCTCTCTCTCACACACACACACACTCTCTCTCACACACACACACACACACTCTCTCTCTTTCATGCTCTCTGTCTCTCTCTCTCACACACACACTCTCTCTCTCACACACACACTCTCTCTCACACACACACACACTCTCACACACTCTCCCTATCTCTGTAACCCCCTCCGGTCCCTACACCCTCTCCCTATCTCTGTAACCCCCTCCAGCACCTACACCCCCTCCCTATCTCTGTAATCCTCACCAGCCCCTACACCCCCTCCCTATCTCTGTAACCCCCTCAACCCCTTCACCGCCTCCCTATCTCTGTAACCCCCCACCCTCTACACTGCCTCCAATCTCTGTAACCCCCTCTAGCCCCTACACCCCCTCCCTATCTCTGTAATCCCCTCCAGCCCCTACACCCCCTCCCTATCTCTGTAACCCCCTCCAGCCCCTACACCCCCTCCCTATCTCTGTAACCCCCTCCAGCCCCTACTCCCTCTCCCTATCTCTGTAACCCCCCTCCAGCCCCTACACCCCCTCCCTATCTCTGTAACCCCCCTCCAGCCCCTACACCCCCTCCCTATCTCTCTCCACCCTTCAGGCTCTCTGCCTTTATTCCTGATGAAGGGCTTTTGCCCGAAACGTCTGCTCCTTGGATGCTGCCTGACCTGCTGTGCTCTTCCAGCCCCACCAATCCAGGACCTGGTAAATGATAGTGTTGAGGTGCTGAAACAAATTGGGATGTTGTGAGAGTTTATACATGAACAAGTGGGTCTAATATGGTCATTCCAACAGACGAGAGACGTAACAAACAATTGAGGTAGTTTTCAATGTGTAATTTCCGTTACATCACACTCAAACGTTTGCTATAGACTCAGTGTCTTACAATCTCATCCTCCACCTCCCCCTGATGAAGGAGCGTTGCTCCGAAAGCTAATGCTTCCAATTAAACCTGTTGGACTATAACCTGGTGTTGTGGGATTTTTAACTTTGTACACCCCAGTCCAACACCGGCATCTCCGTATCATGAGGGTGAGGATTTCTCCCTCGCTCTGTCTATAACCCTGCTGAGCGGGAGTCCTGAGACGCTGAAATGTTGGGATATTGTGAGGGTGGGGTGTCTCCTGCCTGGAGGTATGGAGGTGTGTGTGTTGACCCTCCTGAGACCGCTGTGTCTTGTCCCACCTCTGCCCTGTCCTTGCCATGATGCCTGGTAACATCGGTCCCTCACTCTCTGTCAGAACGGTCACTGTGTGCCACACTTTCCCCACCCCCTCCACCTCCAGCCATTCTGCAGCGATGTCAGGTTTAAGGTACAGAACAGGCAGAGGCAAGAGGGCACTGTGAGAGCACCGTCACTGGTAAATCTCAGGTCCGAGCAGGAGAGAGAGAGAGGGAGAGAGTGGGTCAGAGGCACAGAGAGGGGAGAGACACAGAGATAGACTCAGAGAGGCAGCGTTAGGAAGATGATAGTGTGAGAGACAGAGAGTGCGAGAGAGAGATAGTGAGACAGGAACTGAGAGACTCAGACAGAGAGAGACTCAGACAGATGGAGAGAGGGTCTCAGAGAGACAGACAGAGAGAGCTAATGCAGGAGCAATAGATAGAGTGATACAAAGAGAGAGAGAGAGAGATAATGCAGGAGAGATAGTGATACAGAGAGAGAGAGATAATGCAGGAGAGATAGAGAGATAGTGATACAGAGAGAGAGAGAGAGAGAGATAAAATGCAGAAAGAGAGAGAGAGAGTAATACAGAGAGAGACTCAGACAGAGAGAGAGAGAGACAGAGATACAGTGAAGGAGCAGCAGAGAGACCCAGAGATACATCGAAAGGCAGTGAGAGAGACAGCGAGGGATAGAGTGAGAGTCTGAATCAGGGACAGAGAGGGGGAGGTGGAGAGAGCAAGAGAGACAGAGAGGGAAGGGTGTGGAGAGAGAGAGAGAGATCGAGAGAGAAGGTGAAAGAGACAGAGACCATCACTGAGAGATACGGTGAGAGAAGATGAGAATGAGACAGAGGCTGAGGAAGAGAGACGGAGGGGGGAGAGAGATCCCTGCGATATACTGTGGAACCAAAACTGACCAGCTCCTGGTCTGATCAATAAACCCGGGAACAGTGAGGGTGTGTGAACAAGGAGAGGGATCTGTGTTCAGAATGAGATGCAGTGTATGGTTTCCCAGCAGGAAGTCAGCGTGACATTTATGACTTGGGCAGAGTTACAGAGCCGACCGGGAGCCAACAATGATACCATCTCAGTGAGCTCAGGGTAAACTATTTCCTCACCACACATCTCACGTCAGCAGACTGACGAGAACAGGATCCAAGCTCCAATGTACATCCTTTCACAACCACACTGTCTCCAACAGCTCCTTCCGCACTGCTGTGAGACTGACGAATGGGCTCTCTAACATCAAATACTGGCAACCTGGTTAATGGTGACCCGGGCACTGCGCAGTGTAACCGGCATCCCTCACTCTGTCCACCCAGCCATCTGTATGGCCAGGCTGCCTAGAGGCTGCTTGTACTGCTCAGGAATACAGTGCTCCCACAGGGCCCACTCCCTCAGCACTGACCCTCCAACAGGGCCCACTCCCTCAGCACTGACCCTCCGACAGTGCCCACTCCCTCAGCACTGACCCTCTGACAGTGCCCACTCCCTCAGCACTGACCCTCCGACAGTGCCCCACTCCCTCAGCACTGACCCTCCGACAGTGCCCACTCCCTCAGCACTGACCCTCCGACAGTGCCCACTCCCTCAGCACTGTCCCTCCGACAGTGCACACTCCCTCAGCACTGACCCTCCTACAGGGCCCACTCCCTCAGCACTGACCCTCCGACAGTGCCCACTCCCTCAGCACTGACCCTCCAATTGCCCCTTCAAGTATTTGCTGTCCTGCTCCCAGCTGCTGTGGGGATAGGGCTGGCTGCTGGTTTGAGTTTATGACTGAAACGTGCCCAGTTTGAGGTGATGCCTCTAATTTCACTGAATGGGAGATTTGACGTGTATTTTAACAGGAGACTGTGAGCTGCTCGAAGGCAGGGGAGGTGACAGAGCTATTTACAAAGTCGGGAAAGGTCTTGCAGAGTGAATCACTGTGTGTGTTTTATGAGCACAGCTTTGTCTGACAGAGTCTCTTGTGTTGCCCTGGTGCACTCTGCGATGCCAGTCAAAGCTGCTTGTGTGCTTGGCTCTGGGAGACGGGAACAAGATTTCTGTAACCCTTCTCCCAGCCTCGGGAGTGTCTGAGGGGGAAATCACACCGTCTCACAGGGGTCTCACAGGGGGGTCTCACAGGGGTCTCACAGGGGGGTCTCACAGAGGGGTCTCACAGGGGTCTCGGAGAGGGGTCTCACAGAGGGGTCTCACAGGGGTCTCACAGAGGGGTCTCGGAGAGGGGTCTCGGAGAGGGGTCTCACAGAGGGGTCTCACAGAGGGGTCTCACAGAGGGGACTCAGAGAGGGGTCTCACAGAGGGGCCTCGGAGAGGGGACTCACAGAGGGGTCTCACAGAGGGGTCTCGGAGAGGGGTCTCGCAAAGGGGACTCACAGAGGGGACTCAGAGAGGGGTCTCACAGAGGGGTCTCGCAGAGGGGACTCACAGAGGGGACTCAGAGAGGGGTCTCACAGAGGGGTCTCACAGAGGGGTCTCACAGAGGGGTCTTGCAGAGGGGTCTCGCAAAGGGGTCTCGGAGCGGGGTCTCACAGAGGGGTCTCGCAGAGGGGTCTCGCAAAGGGGACTCGGAGAGGGGTCTCACAGAGGGGTCTCGCAGAGGGGTCTTGGAGAGGGGTCTCGCAGAGGGGTCTCGCAGAGGGGTCTCACAGAGGGGTCTCACAGAGGGGTCTCACAGAGGGGACTCGGAGAGGGGTCTTGGAGAGGGGTCTTGGAGAGGGGTCTTGGAGAGGGGTCTTGGAGAGGTGCAAGGCTCCAATCGGACACATCCTCAGGGAATGGTTCCTCAATGCTCAGGGATTCCAGCATCTGGTCATCAGGGTCCACACACTCACACACACACACTCACACACTCACACACACACACACACACACACTCACACACACACACACACTCACACACACACACACACACACACACACACTCACACACATACTCACACACACACACACTCACACACACACTCACACACATACTCACACACACACACTCACACACACACACACTCACACACACACACACACATACTCACACACACACGCACACTCACACACACACACAGACTCACACTCACACACTCACACACGCACACTCACACACACACACAGACTCACACTCACACACTCACACACACACTCACACACACACACACACACACACATACTCACACACACACACACTCACACACACACACACAGACTCACATTCACACACTCACACAGACTCACACTCACACACACACACACACACACTCACACACACACACACACACACACACACAGACTCACACTCACACACTCACACACACACACACTCACACAGACTCACACTCACACACACACACTCACACACACACACACACACACACACACAGACTCACATTCACACACACACACACACACACTCACACAGACTCACACTCACACACTCACACACATACTCACACACACTCACACACACACATTCACACATACACACACACACACAGACTCACATTCACACACTCACACACACATACTCACACACACACATTCACACATACACACACACACAGAGATAGGGAGGGGGGAAGGGTGTTACAGATTTAGGGAGGGGGTGTAGGGGGTTACAGTGATAGGAAGGGAGTATAGCGGGTTACAGAGTTAGGGAGGGGGTGCAGGGGTTTACAGAGATAGGGAGGGGGTGTAGGGGATTACAGAGTTAGGGAGGGTGTGTAGGGGGTTACAGAGATAGGGAGGGGGTGTAGGGGGGTTAAAGAAATAGGGAGGGGGTTACAGAGATAGGGAGGGGGTGTAGGGGGTTACAGAGGTAGGGAGGGGTGTAGGGGGTTACAGATTTAGGAAGGGGGTGTAGGGGCTGGAGGGGGTTACAGAGATAGGGAGGGGCGTAGGGGTTTACAGATTTAGGAAGGGGTGTAGGGGGTTACAGAGTTAGGAAGGGGGTGTCGGGGGTTACAGAGGTAGGGAGCGGGTGTAGGGGCTGGAGGGGGTTACAGAGATAGGGAGGGGGTGTAGGGGCTGGAGGGGGTTACAGAGGTAGGGAGGGGGTGTAGGGGCTGGAGGGGGTTACAGAGATAGGGAGGGGGTGTAAGAGGTTACAGAATTAGGGAGGGTGTGTAGGGGATTACAGAGATAGGGAGGGGGTGCAGGGAGGTTACAGGAATAGGAAGGGGGTGTAGGGGGTTACAGAGTTAGGGAGAAGGTGTGGGGGTTACAGAGTTAGGGAGGAGGTACAGGGGGTTACCGAGATAGGGAGGGGGTGTAGGGGGTTACAGAATTAGGGAGGGGGTGTAGGGGATTACAGAGATAGGGAGGGGTTTACAGAGATGGGGAGGGGGTGTAGGGGGATACAGAGGTAGGGAGAGGGTGTAGGGATTTACAGCGATCGGGAGCGGGTGTAGGGGCTGGAGGGGGTTACAGAGTTAGGGAGGGGGTGTAGGGGGTTACAGAGATAGGGAGGAGGTGTAGGGGCTGGAGGGGGTTACAGAGATAGGTAGGAGGTGTAGGGTCTGGAGGGGGTGACAGAGATAGGGAGGGGGTGTAGGGGCTGGAGGGGGTTACAGAGATTGGGAGGGGCTGGAGGGGGGTTATAGAGATAGGGAGGGGGAGTAGGGGTTGGAGGGGGTTACAGAGAAAGGGAGGGTGTGTAGGGGGTTACAGAGATAGGGAGGAGGTGCAGGGGGTTACAGAGTTAGGGAGGGGTTGTAGGGGGTGTAGGGGGTTACAGAGATAGGGAGAGGTGTAGGGGGAGTTGGGGGTTAACAAGATAGGGAGGGGGTGTAGGGGCTGGAGGTGGTGACAGAGATAGGGAGGGGGTGTTGGGGGTTACAGTGATAGGGAGGGTGTGTAGGGGGTTACAGAGATAGGGAGGGCGTGTTGGGGTTACAGAGATAGGGAGGGGGTGTAGGGGGTTACAGAGATATGGAGGGGGGTGTTGGGGGTTACAGAGATAGGGAATGGTGTAGGGGGTTACAGAGGTAGGGAGCGGGTGTAGGGCGTATAGGGGGTTACAGAGATAGGGAGGGGCTGTAGGGGGTATAGGGGGTTACAGAGGTGGGGAGGGTTACCTGTGCTGTTTAGGATATGCTGCAGTGCCCGTGTGTGTGCTCTCTGTGGGATTCCTGTGGGTCTGCTGCTGGTTTTGCTCTCCCTCCCACCCTGCACAGAGCCGACCTGGCAGCAGACAGCGGGGACAATGTTTGTTTGTGTGTTTGTTTGTTGGTCTCCCCTGGGCTCCGGCCCTGCTGCCTCACCCAGAGCCTGAGGAAACAAACAATCAGAGATGGTCACCCCTGGAGCAATGTGCTCCTGGCCCCAGGGACAGGCCTGCCTGGGCCGCGCTCATCCTGGCCTCCTGTGTTCAGCCTCTCCCTCCTACCCTCTGGCCTCAGAGACCCCCTGTACATGAGCTAGCACCAGGAATGGGCTGTCTGTCTGACTCTCCTCCCTGACTGGGAATCAGAGGGTCTCTGCTGGTGCAGCTGGGATTGGAGAGAGTCCGAGTGACTCTGCTGGTGCAGCTGGGATTGGAGAGAGTCAGAGTGTCTCTGCTGGTGCAGCTGGGATTGGGGAGAGTCAGAGTGTCTCTGCTGGTGGGGCTGGGATTGGGGACAGTCAGAGTGTCTCTGCTGGTGCAGCTGGGATTGGAGAGAGTCAGAGTGTCTCTGCTGGTGGGGCTGGGATTGGAGAGAGTCACAGTGTCTCTGCTGGTGGAGCTGGGATTGGAGAGAGTCAGAGTGTCTCTGCTGGTGGAGCTGGGATCGGAGAGAGTCAGAGTGTCTCTGCTGGTGGGGCTGGGTTTGGAGAGAGTCAGAGTGTCTCTGCTGGTGGGGCTGGGTTTGGAGAGAGTCAGAGTGTCTCTGCTGGTGCAGCTGGGATCGGAGAGAGTCAGAGTGTCTCTGCTGGTGGGGCTGGGATTGGAGAGAGTCAGAGTGTCTCTGCTGGTGCAGCTGGGATCGGAGAGAGTCAGAGTGTCTCTGCTGGTGGGGCTGGGATTGGAGAGAGTCAGAGTGTCTCTGCTGGTGGGGCTGAGATTGGAGAGAGTCAGAGTGTCTCTGCTGGTCGGGCTGGAATTGGAGACAGTCAGAGTGTCTCTGCTGGTGGAGCTGGGATTGGAGAGAGTCCGAGTGTCTCTGCTGGTGCAGCTGGGATTGGAGAGAGTCAGAGTGTCTCTGCTGGTGGAGCTGGGATTGGAGAGAGTCAGAGTGTCTCTGCTGGTGCAGCTGGGATTGGAGAGAGTCAGAGTGTCTCTGCTGGTGGAGCTGGGATTGGGGGGAGTCAGAGTGTCTCTGCTGGTGGAGCTGGGATTGGAGAGAGTCAGAGTGTCTCTGCTGGTGCAGCTGGGATTGAAGAGAGTCAGAGTGTCTCTGCTGGTGCAGCTGGGATTGGAGAGAGTCAGAGTGTCTCTGCTGGTGGAGCTGGGATTGGAGAGAGTCAGAGGGTCTCTGCTGGTGGGGCTGGGATTGGAGAGAGTCAGAGTGTCTCTGCTGGTGCAGCTGGGATTGGGGAGAGTCAGAGTGTCTCTGCTGGTGGAGCTGGGATTGGAGAGAGTCAGAGCGTCTCTGCTGGTGCAGCTGGGATTGGGGAGAGTCAGAGTGTCTCTGCTGGTGGGGCTGGGATTGGAGAGAGTCAGAGTGTCTCTGCTGGTGGAGCTGGGATTGGAGACAGTCAGAGTGTCTCTGCTGGTGGAGCTGGGATTGGGGAGAGTCAGAGTGTCTCTGCTGGTGGAGTTGGGATTGGAGAGAGTCAGAGTGTCTCTGCTGGTGGGGCTGGGATTGGAGAGAGTCAGAGTGTCTCTGCTGGTGGGGCTGGGATTGGAGAGAGTCAGAGTGTCTCTGCTGGTGGAGCTGGGATTGGAGAGAGTCAGAGTGTCTCTGCTGGTGGAGCTGGGATTGGAGAGAGTCAGAGTGTCTCTGCTGGTGGAGCTGGGATTGGAGAGAGTCAGAGTGTCTCTGCTGGTGGAGCTGGGATTGGAGAGAGTCAGAGTGTCTCTGCTGGTGGGGCTGGGATTGGAGAGAGTCAGAGTGTCTCTGCTGGTGGAGCTGGGATTGGAGAGAGTCACAGTGTCTCTGCTGGTGGGGCTGGGATTGGAGAGTCAGAGTGTCTCTGCTGGTGGAGCTGGGATTGGAGAGAG
This sequence comes from Hemiscyllium ocellatum, assembly GCF_020745735.1. NCBI lineage: Eukaryota > Metazoa > Chordata > Chondrichthyes > Orectolobiformes > Hemiscylliidae > Hemiscyllium > Hemiscyllium ocellatum. The sequence continues at coordinate 3,214,123 of NC_083440.1, read as the reverse complement.
TCAGAGTGTCTCTGCTGGTGGAGCTGGGATTGGAGAGAGTCAGAGTGTCTCTGCTGGTGGGGCTGGGATTGGAGAGAGTCAGGCAGTCTCTGCTGGTGGAGCTGGGATTGGAGAGAGTCAGAGTGTCTCTGCTGGTGGGGCTGGGATTGGAGAGAGTCAGAGTGTCTCTGCTGGTGGGGCTGGGATTGGAGAGAGTCAGAATGTCTCTGCTGGTGCAGCTGGGATTGGAGAGAGTCAGAGTGTCTCTGCTGGTGGAACTGGGATTAGAGAGAGTCAGAGTGTCTCTGCTGGTGGAGCTGGGATTGGAGAGAGTCAGAGTGTCTCTGCTGGTGGGGCTGGGATTGGAGACAGTCAGAGTGTCTCTGCTGGTGGAGCTGGGATTGGGGAGAGTCAGAGTGTCTCTGCTGGTGGGGCTGGGATTGGAGAGAGTCAGAATGTCTCTGCTGCTGCAGCTGGGATTGGAGAGAGTCAGAGTGTCTCTGCTGGTGGAGCTGGGATTGGAGAGAGTCAGAGTGTCTCTGCTGGTGCAGCTGGGATTGGAGAGAGTCCAAGTGTCTCTGCTGGTGGGGCTGGGATTGGAGAGAGTCAGAGTGTCTCTGCTGGTGGGGCTGGGATTGGAGAGAGTCAGAGTGTCTCTGCTGGTGCAGCTGGGATTGGAGAGAGTCAGAGTGTCTCTGCTGGTGGAGCTGGGATTGGAGAGAGTCAGGCAGTCTCTGCTGGTGCAGCTGGGATTGGAGAGAGTCAGAGTGTCTCTGCTGGTGGAGCTGGGATTGGAGTGTGGGAGCAGATGATCCAACCCATTGAGTCCACATTGACCCATTGCCCTACCCTTTCCCTACATTTCCCAAAGGCCAGTCTGAGGGGTCGCAGTGTGAGGATTGGGACCATTTAGGGGGGAGATAAGGAGAGATTTCTTGACCCAGGAAGTGGAATTCCTTACCACAGGAAGGAGTTGATGCCCAAACATGGAATGAGTTCAGGTGGTGGATCTAGGGTCAAAGGTTACAGGGAGAAAGCAGGATTGGGCCATTGGGTTGGCCGGTCAGCCATGATGGTGACCCAATGGCAGAGTCGGGTCTTTGGGCCAAATGGCCTCCTGCTGCTCCTATCCCCTGCGCCTCCGGCCGATGAAGGGAACAAAAGTTCTGCCTCCTCCCCCAATATTTCCAGAGGTTTTTCCCTGATCAGCCTTTCCCTCAGCCACCATCTTCCACACCCCAACCCCACCGTGGAGGAGATGGGACTTGATCTGGGCCCTCCTGGCTCAGAGTCAGGGACACTGCCACTGCAGCGGGAGGCAGGTTTAGGATGGGCCTTTTGAGGAAAACGTCCTTAACTCGGTTCCGGGTGGGTCTGCGCTGGACGTCTTACCCCGTCATGGCCTCCAGCGACCCTGGAGGATTGTGGGATATGCGGGGAGACGTTGCCCGGTGCCTGGAATTCTCTCTCTCTCTCTCTCTCTCTCCCCGAGTTCGAATCCCAACCTCCCTCACCCCGGACATATCGGTGATGAAGAGTGCTTTCAAAATATGGAATCACGGGTCTACTGGGTATCCACCTGCAAATCCTTCCAATAGTCACTGATTCCCCTCATGGGAGGTGGGCATCAATGGCTGCCCTGTCCCCGAGTTGCCCCCCTCTTGAGAAGGTGAGGTTGAGCTGCCATCTTGAACCGCTGCTGTAGGATAGACCCACGACGTCCTTTAGGGAGGGAATTCCGGGATTCAAACTCAGGAAGGAATAGGCGATAGATTTTCAAGCGAGGAGCTCGAGGCATGGTGTTCCTGTATATCTGCGACCCTTGACCTCTGGATGGACGTGGCGGAGGTGTCCGGAAGGGTACAGCCCCCTCAGGCCTCCAGAGTAGGAGAGTCCCAGGCTCCATTCCTGGCCTAGTGCTGGGAGCGAGTTTTCAAGATCGCCGAAGTGCCTGTCATAGAGACGTACAGCACGGAAACAGACCCTTTGGCCCAACCCGTCCATGCTGTCCCAGATATCCTAACCTAATCCAGTCCCATTTAGAGTCAGAGAGATGTACAGCACGGAAAGTGACCCTTCGGCCCAACCCGTCCATGCTGTCCCAGATCTCCTAACCTAATCTAGTCCCATTTAGAGTCAGAGAGATGTACAGCACGGAAACAGGCCCTTCGGCCCAACCCGTCCATGCTGTCCCAGATATCCCAACCTAATCTAGCCCCATGTGCCAGCACTTGGCCCATCTCCCTCTAACCCCTTCCTATTCATGTCCCCATCCACCTTTTAAACGCTGTCATTGTACCAGCCCCCACCACTTCCTCTGGCAGCTCATTCCATACACGTACCACCCTCTGGGGGAAAAAGTTACCCCTTAGGTCCCTTTCCCCTCTCACCCTAAACATATGCCCCTCTAGTTCTGGGCTCCAATCTGCAATTTGAGAGGGAGAGGGTACAGTCGGAAGTGACAATATTTCAGTTGAATAAAGGGAACTATGGAGCTCTGAGGGAGGAGCTGGTCAGAGTTCAATGGTGTAATACCTTAGCAGGGATGACAGTGGAGGAACAATGGCGGATATGTCTGTGTATAATGCAGAAGATGCAGGATCAGTTCATTCCAAAAAGGAAGAAAGATCCCAGGAGGAGGCAGGGGCGGCCGTGGCTGACGAGGGAAGTTAAGAAACATATAAAGTTAAAAGAGAAAAAGTATAACATAGCAAAGATAAGTGGGAAAACAGAGGACTGGGAAGCTTTTAAAGAGCAACTGAGGATTACTAAGAAGGAAATACACAGAGAAAAAATGAGGTACGAAGGTAAACTGGCCAAAAATATAAAGGAGGATAGTAAAAGCTTTTTTAGGTATGTGAAAGGCAAAAAAAAAATGGTTAGGACTAAAATTGGGCCCTTGAAGACAGAAACAAGGGAATATATTACGGGGCACAAAGAAATGGCAGAAGGATTGAATGGGTACTTCAGATCTGTGTTCACTGGGGAAGACACAAGCAATCTCCCTGAGGTAACAGTGGCTGAAGGACCTGAACTGAAGGGAATTTATATTTGCCAGGAATTGGTGTTGGAGAGACTGTTAGGTCTGAAGGTTGATAAGTCCCCGGGGCCTGATGGTCTACATCCCAGGGTACTGAAGGAGGTGGCTCGGGAAATCGTGGATGCGTTGGTGATGATTTTCCAGAATTCGATAGATTTGGGATCAGTTCCTGTGGATCGGAGGGTGGTTAATGTTATACCATTTTTTAAGAAAGGTGGGAGAGAGAAAGCAGGAAATTATAGACCAGTTAGTCTGACCTCAGTGGTGGGAAAGATGCTGGAGTCTATTATAAAGGATGAAATTACAACACATCTGGATAGTAGTAACAGGATAGGTCAGAGTCAGCATGGATTTATGAAGGGGAAATCATGCTTGACTAATTAGATTAGATTAGATTACTTACAGTGTGGAAACAGGCCCTTCGGCCCAACAAGTCCACACCGACCCGCCGAAGCGACAACCCACCCATACCCCTACATATACCCCTTACCTAACACTACGGGCAATTTAGCATGGCCAATTCACCTGACCCGCACATCTTTGGACTGTGGGAGGAAACCGGAGCACCCGGAGGAAACCCACGCAGACACGGGGAGAACGTGCAAACTCCACACAGTCAGTCGCCTGAGGCGGGAATTGAACCCAGGTCCCTGGCGCTGTGAGGCAGCAGTGCTAACCACTGTGCCACCGTGCCGCCCATAATCTTCTGGAGTTTTTGAGGATGTAACTCTGAAGATGGACGAGGGAGATCCAGTAGGTGTAGTGTACCTGGACTTTCAGAAAGCTTTTGATAAAGTCCCACATAGGAGGTTAGTGAGTAAACTTAGGGCACATGGTATTGGGGGCAAAGTACTAACTTGGATTGAAAGTTGGTTGGCTGACAGGAAACAAAGGGTAGTGATAAACGGCTCCATTTCGGAATGGCAAGCAGTGACCAGTGAGGTACCACAGGGATCAGTGCTGGGACCGCAGCTTTTTACAATATATGTTAATGATATAGAAGATGGTATCAGCAATAACATTAGCAACTTTGCTGATGATACTCAGCTGGGTGGCAGGGTGAAATGTGATGAGGATGTTAGGAGATTACAGGGTGACCTGGACAAGTTAGGTGAGTGGTCAGATGCATGGCAGATGCAGTTTAATGTGGATAAATGTATGGTTATTCACTTTGGTGGCAAGAACAGGAAGGCAGATTACTACCTAAATGGAATCAATTTAGGTAAAGGGGCAGTACAGAGAGATCTGGGTGTTCTTGTACACCAGTCAATGAAGGTCAGCATGCAGGTACAGCAGGTAGTGAAGAAGGCTAATAGCATGCTGGCCTTCATAACAAGAGGGATTGAGTATAGAAGCAAAGAGGTGCTTCTGCAGCTGTACAGGGCCCTGGTGAGACCACACCTGGAGTACTGTGTGCAGTTCTGGTCTCCACATTTGAGGAAAGACATTCTGGCTATTGAGGGAGTGCAGCGTAGGTTCATGAGGTCAATTCCTGGAATGGCGGGATTACCTTACACTGAAAGACTGGAGTGACTGGGCTTGTATACCCTTGTGTTTAGAAGACTGAGAGGGGATATGATTGAGACATATAAGATTATGAAAGGATTGGACACTCCAGAGGCAGGAAACATGTTTTTGCTGATGGGAACCAGAGGACACAGCTTAAAAATACGGGATAGACCATTTAGGACAGAGATGAGGAGAAATTTCTTCACCCAGAGAGTGGTGGCTGTGTGGAATGCTCTTCCCCAGAGGGCAGTGGAGGCCCAGTCTCTGGATTCATTTAAGAAAGAGTTGGATAGAGCTCTCAAAGATAGTGGGATCAAGGGTTATGGAGATAAGGCAGGAACAGGATACTGATTAAGGATGATCAGCCATGATCATATTGAATGGGGGAGCAGGCTGGAAGGGCAGAATGGCCTACTCCTGCACCTATTGTCTATTGTCTATTGCCCCCGAGCCCAGGGGAAAAGACGTTGCCTATTTACCCTATCCATGCCCCTCATGGTTTTATAAACCTCTATAAGGTCACCCCTCAGCCTCCGACGCTCCAGGGAAAACAGCCCCAGCCTGTTCAGCCTCTCCCTGTAGCTCAGACCCTCCAACCCTGGCAACATCCTTGTCAATCTTTTCTGACCCTTACAGGCTTCACAACATCCTTCAGGTAGGAAGGAGACCAGGCCGCATCTGGAAGTGGCACAGTGAGTCAGTGGTTAGCACCGCTGCCTCCCAGCCACAGGGACCTGGGTTCGATCCCAACCTCGGGAGCAACTGTCTGTGTGGAGTTTGAACATTCTCCCCCCCTCATGTCTGTGTGGGTTTCCTCCCTCAGTCCAAAGAGGTGCAGGTTAGGGTGGATTGGCCACGGGAAATTGTCCCATAGTGCCCTGGGATGGATAGGGTGGATTGGCCATGGGAAATTGTCCCATAGTGTCCAGGGATGTGCAGATTAGGGTGGATTGGCCATGGGAAATTGTCCCATAGTGCCCAGGGATGTGCAGATTAGGGTGGATTGGCCATGGGAAATTGTCCCATAGTGTCCAGGGATGTGCAGATTAGGGTGGATTGGCCATGGGAAATTGTCCCATAGTGCCCAGGGATGTGCAGGTTAGGGTGGATTGGCCATGGGAAATTGTCCCATCGTGTTGGTCACTCGTCAGAGGTAACTAAAGGGTTGAGGAATGGGTCTGAGTGGGTTAGTCTTCGGAGGATCGCCAAAGATATGTTGGGCCGAAGGGCCTGTTTGCACACTGTAGAGATTCTAATGTAATCTTCTTGCCAGTATCTCCCGGCGACGTTTTGGAAAAGTGTGTGTTCTACTCAGAGCTCGTTTCGATTTTATTGAACAGAACTTGCCACAGTGACATGTCGAATATTGAAATGGTCAACGTGGGGAAAGGTGGCTCCCTTCTCCTCACAGGTTGGCCGGGCTACCACGATGGGGCACAGTTTAAAAAGAACGGGACGGCCGTTGTGTCAGAGCTGGGGAGGAATTATTTGACTCGGGTTGGGGGAGGCGGGTCGTGAATGCTCTACCCAGGGTGGGGGCGGGTTGAGCCAGCTGAGGCCTTGACGATATTTAAGGCAGACATTGCTGTCCCACAGAGGGCATGGCTGGTCAAAGGATGTTGCCAGGTTTGGAGGGTCTGAGCTACAGGGAGAGGGGCTGAACAGGCTGGGGCTGTTTTCCCTGGAGCGTCGGAGGCTGAGGGGTGACCTTATAGAGGTTTATAAAATCATGAGGGGCATGAATAGGGTAAATAGACAAAGTCTTTTCCCCCTGGGGTGGGGGAGTCCAGAACTAGAGGGGCATAGGTTTAGGGTGAGAGGGGAAAGGGACCTAAGGGGTAACTTTTTCCCTCCAGAGGGTGGTGCGTGTATGGAATGAGCTGCCAGAGGAAGTGGTGGAGGCTGGTACAATGACAGCATTTAAAAGGTGGATGGGGACATGAATAGGAAGGGGTTAGAGGGAGATGGGCCAAGTGCTGGCACATGGGACTAGATTAGGTTAGGATATCTGGGACAGCATGGACGGGTTGGGCTGAAGGGCCTGTTTCCGTGCTGTCCATCTCTCTGACTCTAAATGGGACTAGATTAGGTTAGGATATCTGGGACAGCATGGACGGGTTGGGCCGAAGGGCCTGTTTCCGTGCTGTACATCTCTCTGACTCTAAAAGCACTGAAATTTCCACTCAGCGATATTGCAGGCTCGATGGACAGAATGGCCTGTGTTGGTCCCTTTGCTCGCTTTAGCGGAGTGTATTATTTCCCCCGGTTCCCCAGTCTCTGAAGGAGGTAAGAGGCAAAATGCTGAACTAGACCCACGAAGCCATGAAACATCATAGTGTTGCGTTCACATTTAATAATATTTTATTTCATAATATATAATTACATTCAGTTACAAAGCAGATCTCTTTACAAATTATTAGAATATATTAAGGAATTCCACTTCCGTTTTAACAATAATAATTAGTTTAATAACAACAGGAACATTCACTCAGTAAGGATCAGGTTGAAGAGTCCAGCCTTGTGTGTATCTCATCTACAATAGCGATCGGAGGGGGAGCCCGACACACGTCAGGGGTAAAGGGAACTGCCTACCAGGGGGCTACAGCAGGGCACATTCTCAGCTGGAAGCCTCACACAGCCAGTGTTCGTCCTGGCCGTGAGAGACAGGAGCAGATTACCTCTCCCCATCTCTCCCTCTCTCGAACAGCTGGAGAGCGAGGGGCTTGGGATGGGGGTGCTCATGCAGCAAGCATGTTTGTGAGTGAGCAATGGATGGGGACAGGGTAGAGGGAGCTTTACTCTGTATCTAACCCCGTGCTGTCCCTGTCCTGGAAGTGTTTGATGGGGGACAGTGTAGCGAGAGCTTTACTCTGTATCTAACCCCGTACTGTATCTGTCCTGGGAATGTTTGATGGGGGACAGTGCAGAGGAAGCTTTACTTTGTATCTCACCCTGTGCTAAGCTGTCCCATAGTGTCCAGGGATGTGCAGGTTAGGGTGGGTTGGCCATGGGAAATTGTCCCATAGTGCCCAGGGATGTGCAGGTTAGGGTGGGATTGGCCATGGGAAATTGTCCCATAGTGTCCAGGGATGTGCAGGTTAGGGTGGGTTGGCCATGGGAAATTGTCCCATAGTGCCCAGGGATGTGCAGGTTAGGGTGGATTGGCCGTGATCAGGACGCCTGTATTACCCAGTACCTCCTTGTTGATCGATGGTGCCACGTCTCTTTTCAGAAGTTGCTGATAGATTCCTTTGACCTGGTGTTACAGATCACTCCCACTCGGTGTGTGAGAGTGGGATCACAACTCCCTAACTCACCCTCAGGAGATGATTACTGAATGACTACAGTATTCTGTCTCTCTCTCTCTCTTTCCCCCACACTCCCTTGTCTGTTTCCAAGGATATATTTGGAAACATGATCTTGCGATAAGTGAGTTCTCTCCAGATACACCCAACCATCACAGCCCCTGGTCTCCCACCCCACACCAACTCCACACACAGTGTCGCCAACACGACAGGGACAGGGACAGCACGGGGTTAGATACAGAGTAAAACTTCCTCTCCACTGTTCCCCCCATCAAACACTCCCAGGGACAGGGACAGCACGGGGTTAGATACAGAGTAAAGCTCTCTCTACACTGTCCCCCATCAAACACTCCCAGGACAGGGACAGCATGGGGTTAGATACAGAGTAAAGCTCTCTCTACACTGTCCCCCATCAAACACTCCCAGGAACAGGGACAGCATGGGGTTAGATACAGAGTAAAGCTCCCTCTACACTGTCCCCCCATCAAACACACCCAGGGACAGGGACAGCACAGGGTTAGATACAGAGTAAAACTCCCTCTACACTGTCCCCCATCAAACATTCCCAGGACAGGGACAGCACGGGGTTAGATACAGAGTAAAGCTCCCTCTACACTGACCCCCCATTTGTTTCCCTGGCCTTTATTCCACGGTGAACCCAGTGTTCTTTCTGAACGTGTGCCTGACAGACCGTGCCCGTGACCCCTGGTGAACTCCGGGGGGTTAGCAGCACAGCGGGAATTAATCTCAGCGACGGACTGAAAGAAAACTGCTGGAGTCTAACTCCAGACACCAAATACATCAACTCACTCGCAACCAGGAGGCCATTCAGCCCCTTCCCCAGCCTGTCCCACGCACAGGGGGAACAGCACCAGGCCATTCAGCCCCTTCCCCAGCCTGTCCCACACACAGGGGGAACAGCACCAGGCCATTCAGCCCCTTCCCCAGCCTGTCCCACACACAGGGGGAACAGCACCAGGCCATTCAGCTCAGTGCATCATTTGGAAGGTGAATCTCCACTTTCTGATCTCGGGCCTGCACCTCCCTGCTACCCTCTCCTTACCACAATTTACAAACGCAGAGTCCTGGCCCAACAGCTCCCTGCTTGTGGGCCCAGGAGCTGTGGGGGGGGAGAGGAGGAAGGGTTGGGGGTTGGTGATAGGGTGTGGGCGAGGAAGAGGAGGGGAGGACAGTAACTGTGGTCAGTCTGTTCCTCAGTTGCCTCCTGCTGACCCCTGCAATGGAAGGGAGCACACTGGTAACTCCAGCGGGCTTCAGGAGGATCCCAAGGGCCAGGGGATCAACTGGATCAGGTCCCTCTTCAATCCAATGGGAAGTTCAGGAGAAACGTCATTCCCCAAAAGGTGTGAGGGGTGCGGAGCCCTCTCCCACAGGGAGCCTGATCACATTGACCAACCGAGAGAGAGGGTTGGGAGCCGGGAAAGCATGCGAGCCAGTGGCGTCACGCCAAAGAAACTTCCAGAACACTGAGCAGCCGGGGCAGCCCTGCTCCTAACCCATCATGGGGACGTCCGTGCACAGAACTGGACTGCAAAGTCAACATCGCAGTTGGAATGCAGTTCCGCTCTCCTACCAGCAGGTGTGGCTGGAGGTGGATGCCAAGCCAGCGTCGCCCTCACTGCTGCCAGCTCTCGTCATCTACAGGTGGAGGAGGAACACTGCGACAAAAAAAAGAAACAGCCCTTTTTATGCACTGCCCACCCAGTGAAACATTGGGGTCAGCGCTCAAGGGTTTCTCAAACCTGGAAGGGTGACCCACTCCCTTCCAGACAATCCCCCTTGTAGGTCAGTGGCTCATCCACTCCCCCCCAGCATTCCTCCTCCCAAGGTCAGAGGTCGGTTGGCCATCTTCTGGCGGCTGCTAGACGCGGATTCTCCTCTCTTTGATAGACATCAGGATTTGGGTTGGGTTGGGTTGGTTTGGGTTAGGTTGGATTGAGTTGGGTTGGATCAGGCAGCATCTGAGGAGCAGGGAGATCGACATTACAGGCAAATGCCCTTCATCAGGAATGAGGTTGGGTTGGGTCGCATGGGATTGGTTTGGGTTGGGTTGGATTAGATGGGATTGGGTTGTGTGGGATTGGGTTGGCTTGGGTTGAGTTGGGTTGGATTAGATTGGGTGGAATTGGATTGGGTTGGGCGGGATTGGGTTGGGCGGGATTGGGTTGGGCGGGATTGGGTTGAGTTGAGCGGGATTGGGTTGGGTGGGATTGGGTTGGGCGGGATTGAGTTGGGTTGAGCGGGATTGGGTTGGGTGGGATTGGGTTGAGTGGGATTGGGTTGGGTGGGATTGAGTTGGGTTGAGCGGGATTGGGTTGGGTGGGATTGGGTTGAGTGGGATTGGGTTGGGTGTGATTGGGTTGGGTGGGATTGGGTTGGGTGGGATTGAGTTGGATTGGTGGGTTGGGGGGGGCATGGCCTTGGCAGCGAGGCGTCTTACCTCAGCTGCACCCCCCTCAGCTGGTTCGGGCGTGCTCGGTTGGACGAGAGGTTGGTCTTCAGTTTGCTGAAGTCACGCACAGAACGCAGCGACCAGTTACTGAGTTCCAGCAAGAGATGATGGCCCCAGACCTTCCTATCCCAGTCCTTGGGGGTGTCAACGTTGGGCACTCTGATTGAGGGCACGGGCAGCCCCATGTCCACCATCAGCTGGCTGATTCTCACCACGAAACTCTCCGTCTGCGTGCAGAGCTCCCTGATGGAGTCCGGCAGGCGTGAGTACTGCCCACAGGCCGGAACGTTGTTCAGGTACAGCCGCAGGTAAGTGCTGAAGATCTTGTAGGCACGGAAGTTCTGATTGAGGCGCTCCTGGTCGGAAAGCTCACTCCAGCGACTGGTGCCTGCCAGGGGGATGCCGTCGGTCTCAGACAGGCTCAGGTTACCAGTCACTTTCTCTGTCAACCCCTGACACTGGTCCTGCAGAACGACAGGAGGGAGGAGAAGGCCGTCAGAGAATGCAAAAACAAAACAAATACAGGACGGGCAGGAGCTAGGACCCTTCCAATCCCTCAAATGTGGCTCCCCGTATTGACCAAAATAGAGTTCCCTATCAGTTGACCAAATTTTCCTTGCTGTTCCTCCCTTTATGCTGTAGTTTGGGTTACAGCACCAAAAGAGGCCATTCAGCCCATCGCTTTTACATCAAGCACCTATCTCCTCTCGTCCCTCTGGCATTTCAAGTGTTCGCCTTTGTGCTACCTCTCCCTCACCTCTCGGCTGTTTCCCATCTCTGGGTGAGAAACTTCCTCCTTCATTCCCTCCCAATTCCCTCCCGCCCCTGACCTGAAATCTGAGCCCCCCACCGGGTTATCCACTTCTCTGCCAAGAGGAATTGTTTATTCCCATTCCCCACCCTCCTGCTCTCCGTAATCATACACACCTCGATCAGGATCCCCCACCCCGTGAAACGTTCCTGCTCTAAAGAAACCAGCCCAAGCTTATCCAGCCCCTCTCTCTCTCTCTGTCACTGAAACACTCCATCCATGGAGATGTAGTGGACAGCGAAGAGGGTTCCCTCAGATGACAACAGGATCTGGACCAGATGGGCCAATGGGCTGAGAAGTGGCAGCTGGAGTTTAATTCAGATAAATGTGAGGGGCTGCATTTTGGGAAAGCAAATCTTAGCAGGACTTATACACTTAATGGTAAGGTCCTAGGGAGTGTTGCTGAACAAAGAGACCTTGGAGTGCAGGTTCATAGCTCCTTGAAAGTGGAGTCGCAGGTAGATAGGATAGTGAAGGCAGCGTTTGGTATGCTTTCCTTTATTGGTCAGAGTATTGAGTACAGGAGTTGGGAGGTCATGTTGCGGCTGTACAGGACATTGGTTAGGCCACTGTTGGAATATTGTGTGCAATTCTGATCTCCTTCCGATCGGAAAGATGTTGTGAAACTTGAAAGGGTTCAGAAAAGATTTACAAGGATGTTGCCAGGGTTGGAGGATCTGAGCTACAGGGAGAGGCTGAACAGGCTGGGGCTGTTTTCCCTGGAGCGTCGGAGGCTGAGGGGTGACCTTATAGAGGTTTATAAAACCACGAGGGGCATGGATAGGGCAAATAGACAAAGTCTTTTCCCTGGGGTGGGGGAGTCCAGAACTAGAGGGGCATAGGTTTAGGGTGAGAGGGGAAAGGGACCTAAGGGGCAACTTTTTCCCCCAGAGGGTGGTACATGTATGGAATGAGCTGCCAGAGGAAGTGGTGGGGGCTGGTACAATGACAGCATTTAAAAGGTGGATGGGGACATGAATAGGAAGGGTTTAGAGGGAGATGGGCCAAGTGCTGGCAAATGGGACTAGATTAGGTTAGGATATCTGGGACAGCATGGACGGGTTGGGTCGAAGGGCCTGTTTGTGCGCTGTACATCTCTCTGACTCTCTGAATAATATGGGGATTAGTAAATTACAAATCGATTTAAACTTTGATTAAAATTAAACCGATCCGGAGGGGGGGAGGGGCTGGTGTTGGACTGGGGTGGTCTCGGTCACAAGTCGGCAGGGTGTAGTGCAATGCGATTAGGTGGGACCACAAGGTTTCGGTGCACTGTCCCTTTGTCAGGTAAAACTGGACGGCAAGATTAGATGGTTGTAGCTCTATGTTTGTGAACGTTACGAGTCAGATGGGAAAGAGAACGGGGAGCGGTCTGCAAAGGGACACAGATGGGGTCGGTGAGTGGGCGACGGAGTTACCAGGAGCGGACAAACGAGGAAGATGCGAGATTCGGTCCCAACGGAAAAAACTGAGCCGTGTTGAAGACGTGAGAGTTGAGTAAACCCGGAGTGGCCGCAGGAAATGAGTTGGGCCTTGAACATGGAATCGCAGCAAGTTAGCTTGGGGGCAACACAGGAACGGGGCCTCGCCAACATTTACACAAAACGGGATCCACACTTGTGAGAATGTGCGACAAAGACAGAAAAGTGGCATCAGGGGATTGAGAAGGATTCTCCAAAACTGGGGAAGGATTCGTCTTCATTCTCCCTTGCATGAGGGGCGTTGGTGATCACGCAAGTCCCAGAAAAACAACCATCTCCGAACATTGCTCCTTGACGGTAATACCATCACTGGGACCCACTACTATCAAACTGGGAGGAGTTTACTATTGACCAGAAACCAAACTGAACTCCAGCAAGAGCAGGGGCAGAGGCTGGGAATCCTGCAGCGAGTAACCCCCAACTCTCCTCACTCCAAAGCCTGTCCCACAAGGCCCAAGGCAGGAGGGTGAGGGAATACTCCCCAGTTGCCCCTGGATGGTGGCAGCTCCAACAACACTCGGGAAACTCCACAACATCCCGGGATAAAACAGCACCCCCCTCGGATTGACCCCACACCCACAAACATCCCCTCGCTCCCTCCCCACACCCCTCAGTAGTAGCAGTGTTGAACCAGCTACAAGATGCACCGCAGGAAAACCCAATAGGTCCTCAGGCAGCACCTTCCAAACCCACGGCCCATTCCACCCAGACGGACAAGGGGCAGCAGATACATGGGACCCCCAATACACCACCCCCCCCCCCCACTGCAAGTTCCCCTCCTAGCCCCTCACTTGGAAATCTATCACCGTTCCTTCCTGGGTCAGGATCCTGGGATTCCCTCCCTCAGGGAGACTGTGGGTCTACCCTATAGCAGATGGGCTGCAGTGCTTCCAGAGGCAGCTAAACCTCACGTGCTCCGGGGTGGGGGTGGAGGAGGGGGTGGAGGGGCAAAAGCGATGAGAACAATAAATACTGGGCCAGTGAAGCCCATGCTCTCTGGGTAAAAACACCATGCACACTGTTAATTTAAACAGACGTGTTTAAATTCAATGCCACACTCAAAGTCAACATTAAGCAGCGAAGATCAACGTTTTTCCCTCTCAATATTACACAGGGGAGTTTAAGTGTATCCCCACACTCACAGTCAATATTACACAGGGGAGTTTAAGTATATTCCCACACTCACTGTCAATATTACACAGGGGGAGTTTAATTATATTCCCACACTCTCTGTCAATATTACACAGGGGAGTTTTAGTATATTCCCACACTCACTGTCAATATTACACAGGGGAGTGCAATTGTATTCCCACACACACTGTCAATATTACAAATGGGGGGTTTTAGTATATTCCCACACTCACTGTCAATATTACACAGGGGAATTTAAGTATATTCCCACACCCACTGTCAATATTACACAGGGGAGTTCAAGTGTATTCCCACACTCACTGTCAATATTACACAGGGGAGTTTAAGTATACTCCCACACTCACTGCCAATATTACACAGGGGAGTTTAAGTATACTATCACACTCACTATCAATATTACACAGGGGAGTTTAAGTGTATTCCCACACTCACTGTCAATATTACACAGGGGAGTTCAAGTATATTCCCACACTCACTGTCAATATTACACAGGGGAGTTTTAGTATACTCCTACACTCACTGTCAATATTACACAGGGGAGTTTAAGTGTATTCCCACACTCACTGTCAATATTACACAGGGGAGTTTAAGTGTATTCCCACACTCACTGTCAATATTACACAGGGGAGTTTAAGTATAATCCCACACTCACGGTCATTATTACACAGGGATGTTTAAGTATATTCCCACACTCAGTGTCAATATTACACAGGAGGGTTTAAGTATATTCCCAAACTCATATCAATATTACACAGGGCAGTTTAAGTGTATTCCCAAACTCATATCAATATTACACAGGGGAGTTTTAGTATATACCCACAATCACTGTCAACATTACACAGGGGTGTATAAGTGTATTCCCACACTCACGGGCAATATTACACAGGGGAGTTTAAGTATATTCCCATACTCTCAGTCAATATTACACAGGGGAGTGCAATTGTATTCCCACACTCACTGTCAATATTACGCAGGGGAGTTTAATTATATTCCCGCACTCACTGTCAATATTACACAGGGGAGTTTCAGTGTATTCCCACACTCACTGTCAATATTACACAGGGGAGTGCAATTGTATTCCGACACACACTGTCAATATTACACAGGGGAGTTTAAGTATATTCCCACACTCACTGTCAATATTACACGGGGGGGGGGGGTTTAGTATATTCCCACACTCACTGTCAATATTACACAGGGGGAGTTTAAGTGTATTCCCACACTCACTGTCAATATTACACAGGGGCGTTTAATTATATTCCCACACTCACTGTCAATATTACACAGGGGAGTTTCAGTGTATTCCCACACTCACTGTCAATATTACACGGGGGGAGTTTTAGTATATTCCCACACTCACTGTAAATAATACACAGGGGATTTTAAGTGTATTCCCACACTCACTGTCAATATTACACAGGGGAGTTTTCGTATATTCCCACACTCACTGTCAATATTACACAGGGGAGTTTAACTGTATTCCCACACTCACCGACAATATTACACAGGGGAGTTTAAGTATATTCCCACACACTCACTGTCAATATTACACAGGGGTGTATAAGTGTATTCCCACACTCACGGGCAATATTACACGGGAGAGTTTAAGTATATTCCCACACTCACTGTCAATATTACACAGGGTGGTTTCAGTGTATTCCCACACTCATTGTCAATATTACACAGGGGAGTTCAAGTATATTCCCACACTCACTGTCAATATTACACAGGGGAGTGCAATTGTATTCCGACACACACTGTCAATATTACACAGGGGAGTTTAAGTATATTCCCACACTCACTGTCAATATTACACGGGGGGGGGGGGGTTTAGTATATTCCCACACTCACTGTCAATATTACACAGGGGGAGTTTAAGTGTATTCCCACACTCACTGTCAATATTACACAGGGGCGTTTAATTATATTCCCACACTCACTGTCAATATTACACAGGGGAGTTTCAGTGTATTCCCACACTCACTGTCAATATTACACGGGGGGGGGGTTTAGTATATTCCCACACTCACTGTCAATATTACACAGGGGGAGTTTTAGTATATTCCCACACTCACTGTAAATAATACACAGGGGATTTTAAGTGTATTCCCACACTCACTGTCAATATTACACAGGGGAGTTTTCGTATATTCCCACAATCACTGTCAATATTACACAGGGGAATTTAACTATATTCCCACACTCACCGACAATATTACACAGGGGAGTTTAAGTATATTCCCACACACTCACTGTCAATATTACACAGGGGTGTATAAGTGTATTCCCACACTCACGGGCAATATTACACGGGAGAGTTTAAGTATATTCCCACACTCACTGTCAATATTACACAGGGTGGTTTCAGTGTATTCCCACACTCATTGTCAATATTACACAGGGGAGTTCAAGTATATTCCCACAATCACTGTCAATATTACACAGGGGAATTTAACTATATTCCCGCACTCACTGTCAATATTACACAGGGGTGTTTAAG
This sequence comes from Hemiscyllium ocellatum, assembly GCF_020745735.1. NCBI lineage: Eukaryota > Metazoa > Chordata > Chondrichthyes > Orectolobiformes > Hemiscylliidae > Hemiscyllium > Hemiscyllium ocellatum. Next base: position 3,197,873 of record NC_083440.1, on the reverse strand, counting down.
TGTATTCCCACGCTCACTGTCAATATTACACACGAGAGGGTAACTTTATTCCCACACTCACTGTCAATATTACACAGGGATGTTTAAGTGTATTCCCACACTCACTGTCAATATTACACAGGGGTGTTTAAGTGTATTCCCACACTCACTGTCAATATTACACAGGGGAGTTGAAGGGTATTCCCACGCTCACTGTCAATATTACACACGGGAGGTTAACTTTATTCCCACACTCTCAGTCAATATTACACAGGGGAGTTTAACTATATTCCCACACACATTGTCAATATTACACAGGGGGGGTTTAAGTGTATTCCCACACTCACTGTCAATATTACACACGGGAGGGGAACTTTTTTCCCACACTCACTGTCAATATTACACAGTGGAGTTTATGTGTATTCCCACACTCACTGTCAATATTACACAGGGGAGTTTAATTATTCTCCCACCCTCACTGTCAATATTGCACAGGGGAGTTTAAGTGTATTCCCACACTCACTGTCAATATTACACAGGGGAGTTTTAGTATATTCCCACAATCACTGTCAATATTACACAGGGGTGTTTAAGTATATTCCCACACTCTTTGTCAATATTACACAGGGGTGTATAAGTGTATTCCCACACTCACTGGCAATATTACACAGGGGAGTTTAAATATATTCCCACACTCACTGTCAATATTACACAGGGGAGTTTAATTATTCTCCCACCCTCACTGTCAATATTGCACAGGGGAGTTTTAGTGTATTCCCACACTCACTGGCAATATTACACAGGGGAGTTTAAATATATTCCCACACTCACTGTCAATATTACACAGGGAAGTTTTAGTATATTCCCACAATCACTGTCAATATTACACAGGGAAGTTTAATTATATTCCCACACTCACTGTCAATATTACACAGGGGAGTTTAAGTGTATTCCCGCACTCACTGTCAATATGACACAGGGATGTTTAAGTGTATTCCTACACTCAGTGTCAATATTACACAGGAGGGTTTAAGTATATTCCCACACTCACTGGCAATATTACACAGGAGAGTTTAAGTGTATTCCCACACTCACTGTCAATATTACACGGGAGGTTTAGTGTATTTCCACACTCACTGTCAATATTAAACAGGGGAGTTTAAGTATATTCCCACGCTCACTGTCAATATTACACAGGGGAGTTTAATTATTCTCCCACCCTCACTGTCAGTATTGCACAGGGGAGTTTTAGTGTATTCCCACACTCACTGTCAATATTACACAGGGGGGGTTTAAGTGTATTCCCACACTCACTGTCAATATTACACACGGGAGGGGAACTTTGTTCCCACACTCACTGTCAATATTACACAGGGGAGTTTAAATATATTCCCGCACTCACTGTCAATATTACACAGGAGAGTTTTATTATATTCCCGCACTCACTGTCAATATTACACAGGAGAGTTTTATTATATTCCCACACTCACTGTCAATATTACACAGGGGAGTTTTAGTATATTCCCACAATCACTGTCAATATTACACAGGGGTGTTTAAGTATATTCCCACACTCTTTGTCAATATTACACAGGGGTGTATAAGTGTATTCCCACACTCACTGGCAATATTTCACAGGACAGTTTAAGTGTATTCCCACACTCACTGTCAATATTACACAGGGGTATTTTAAGTGAATCCCCACACTCACACTCAATATTACACACGGGAATTTAACTTTATTCCCACACTCACTGTCAATATTACACAGGTGTGTTCAAGTGTATTCCCACACTCACTGTCAATATTACACAGGGGAGTTTTATTATATTCCCACACTCACTGTCAATATTACACAGGGATGTTTAAGTGTTTTCCCACACTCACTGTCAATATTTCACAGGGGAGTTTAATTATTCTCCCACCCTCACTGTCAATATTGCACAGGGGAGTTTTAGTGTATTCCCACACTCACTGTCAATATTACACAGGGGAGTTTTAGTATATTCCCACAATCACTGTCAATATTACACAGGGGAGTTTAAGTGTATTCCCGCACTCACTGTCAATATGACACAGGGGAGTTTAAGTCTCTTCCCACACTCACTGTCAATATTACACAGGGATGTTTAAGTGTATTCCTACACTCAGTGTCAATATTACACAGGAGGGTTTAAGTATATTCCCACAATCACTGTCAATATTACACAGGGGTGTTTAAGTATATTCCCACACTCTTTGTCAATATTACACAGGGGTGTATAAGTGTATTCCCACACTCACTGGCAATATTACACAGGGGAGTTTAAATATATTCCCACACTCACTGTCAATATTACACAGGGGAGTTACAGTATATTCCCACACTCACTGGCAATATTACACAGGGGAGTTTAAGTGTATTCCCACACTCACTGCCAATATTACACAGGGGAGTATAAGTGCATTCCCACTCTCACTGTCAATATTACACAGGGGTGTATAAGTGTATTCCCACACTCACTGTAAATATTACACAGGGGAGTTTAAATGTATTCCCACACTCACTGTCAATATTACACAGGGGAGTTTTAGTATATTCCCACAATCACTGTCAATATTACACAGGGGAGTTTAACTGTATTCCCACACTCACTGGCAATATTACACAGGGGAGTTTAAGTGTATTCCCACAGTCACTGTCAATATTACACAGGGGTATTTTAAGTGAATCCCCACACTCACACTCAATATTACACACGGGAATTTAACTTTATTCCCACACTCACTGTCAATATTACACGGGAGGTTTAGTGTATTTCCACACTCACTGTCAATATTAAACAGGGGAGTTTAAGTATATTCCCACACTCACTGTCAATATTACACAGGGAAGTTATAGTGTATTCCCACACTCTCTGTCAATATTACACAGCGGATTTTAAGAGTATTCCCACACTCACTGTCAATATTTCACAGGGCAGTTTAAGTATATTCCCACACGCACTGTCAATATTACACAGGGGAGTTTAATTATTCTCCCACCCTCACTGTCAATATTGCACAGGGGAGTTTTAGTATATTCCCACACACACTGTCAATATTACACAGGGGTGTTTAAGTGTATTCCCACACTCACTGTCAATATTACACACGGGAGGGGAACTTTGTTCCCACACTCACTGGCAATATTACACAGGGGAGTTTAAGTATATTCCCATACTCACTGCCAATATTACACAGGGGAGTTTAATTATTCTCCCACACTCACTGTCAATATTACACACGGGAATTTAACTTTATTCCCACACTCACTGTCAATATTACACGGGAGGTTTAGTGTATTTCCACACTCACTGTCAATATTAAACAGCGGAGTTTAAGAGTATTCCCACACTCACAGTCAATATTACACAGGGGAGTATAAGTGCATTCCCACTCTCACTGTCAATATTACACAGGGGTGTATAAGTGTATTCCCACACTCACTGTAAATATTACACAGGGGAGTTTAATTATTCTCCCACACTCACTGTCAATATTACACACGGGAATTTAACTTTATTCCCACACTCACTGTCAATATTACACGGGAGGTTTAGTGTATTTCCACACTCACTGTCAATATTAAACAGCGGAGTTTAAGAGTAGTCCCACACTCACAGTCAATATTACACAGGGGAGTGTAAGTGTATTCCCACACTCACAGTCAATATTACACAGGGGAGTTTAAGTATATTCCCACACTCACTGTCAATATTACACAGGGATGTATAAGTGTATTCCCACACTTCCTGTCAATATTACACAGGGGTGTTTAAGTATATTCCTACACTCACAGTCAATATTACACAGGGGTGTTTAAGTATATTCCCACACTCACTGTCAATATAACAGAGGGGAGTTTAACTGTATTCCCACACTCACTGTCAATATTACACAAGGGAGTTTAAGTATATTCCCACACTCACTGTCAATATTACACAGGGGAGTTTAACTATATTCCCACTCTCACTGTATATATTACACAGGGGAGTTTAAGTATATTCCCACACTCACTGTCAAAATTAGACGGCGGTTTTAGTGTATTCCCATACTCACTGTCAATATTAGATAGGGGAGTTTAATTGTATTCACACACTCACTGTCAATATTACACAGGGGTGTTTAAGTATATTCCTACACTCACAGTCAATATTACACAGGGGTGTTTAAGTATATTCCCACACTCAATGTCAAGATCACACAGGGGAGTTTAAGTGTATTCCCACACTCACTGTCAATATTATACAGGGGAGTTTAAGTATATTCCCACACTCACTGTCAATATTACAGAGGGGAGTTTAAGTATATTCCCACACTCACTGTCAATATTACACAGGGGAGTTTAAGTATATTCCCACAATCACTGTCAATATTACGCAGGGGTGTTTAAGTGAATTCCCACACTCTCTGTCAATATTACACAGGGAAGTTTAATGTATTCCCACACTCACGTTCAATATTACACAGGGATGTTTAATTGTATTCCCACACTCACTGTCAATATTACACAGGGGATTTTAAGAGTATTCCCACTCTCACTGTCAATATTACACATGGGGAGTTTTAGTATATTCCCACACTCAATGTCAATATTACACAGGGGAGTTTAAGTGTATTCCCACACTCACTCTCAATATTACACAGGGGAGTTTAAGTATATCCCCAAACTCACTGTCAATATTACACAGGGGAATTTAAGTGTATTCCCACACTCACTGTCAATATTACACAGGGGAGTTTAACTGTATTCGCACACTCACTGTCAATATTACACAGGGGAGTTTAACTGTATTCCCACACTCACTGTCAATATTACACAAGGGAGTTTAAGTATATTCCCACACTCACTGTCAATATTACACAGGGGAGTTTAACTATATTCCCACTCTCACTGTATATATTACACAGGGGAGTTTAAGTATATTCCCACACTCACTGTCAAAATTAGACGGCGGTTTTAGTGTATTCCCATACTCACTGTCAATATTAGATAGGGGAGTTTAATTGTATTCACACACTCACTGTCAATATTACACAGGGGTGTTTAAGTATATTCCCACACTCACTGTCAATATTACACAGGGGAGTTTAAGTATATTCCTACACTCACAGTCAATATTACACAGGGGAGTTTAAGTGTTTTCCCACACTCACTGACAATATTACACAGGGGAGTTCAAGGGTATTCCCACACTCACTGTCAATATTACACAGGGGAGTTTAAGGCTCTTCCCACACTCACTGTCAATATTACACAGGGGAATTTAAGTATATTCCCACACTCACTGTCAATATTACACAAGGCAGTTTTAGTATATTCCCACACTCTCTGTCATTATTACACAGGGGAGTTTTAGTATATTCCAACACTCACTGTCAATATTACACAGGGGAGTTGAACTGTATCCCCACACTCTCTGTCATTATTACACAGGGGAGTTTTAGTATATTCCCACACTCACTGTCAATATTACACAGGGGAGTTTAAGTATATTCCCACACTCACTGTCAATATTACACAGGGGAGTTTAAGTGTATTCCCACACTCACTGTCAATATTACACAGGGGAGTTGAAGTATATTCCCACAATCAATGTCAACATTACACAGGGGTGTATAAGTGTATTCCCACACTCACCGACAATATTACACAGGGGAGTGCAATTGTATTCCCACACACACTGTCAATATTACACAGGGGAGTTTTAGTATATTCCCACAATCACTGTCATTATTACACAGGGGAGTTTTAGTATATTCCCACACTCACTATCAATATTACACAGGGGTTTTTAAGTGTATTCCCACACTCACTGTCAATATTACACAGGGGAGTTTAAGTATATTCCCACACTCACTGTCAATATTACACAGGAGGGTTGAAGTATATTCCCAAACTCATATCAATATTACACAGGGCAGTTCAAGTGTATTCCCACACTCACTGTCAATATTACACAGGGGAGTTTTAGTATATTCCCACACTCACTATCAATATTACACAGGGGTTTTTAAGTGTATTCCCACACTCACTGTCAATATTACACAGGGGAGTTTACGTGTATTCCCACACTCACTGTCAATATTAAATTCCCCTGTGCTTTATTGACAGTGAGTGTGGGGATACACTTAAACTCCCCTGTGTAAGTATATTCCCACAATCACTGTCAATATTACACAGGGGAGTTTAAATGTATACCCACACTCACTGTCAATATTACACAGGGGAGTTTTAGTATATTCCCACAATCACTGTCAATATTACACAGGGGAGTTTAAGTATATTCCCACACTCTCTGTCAATATTACACAGGGGAGTTTAAGTGTATTCCCACACTCACTGTCAATATTGCACAGGGGAGTTTAACTGTATCCCCACACTCACTGTCAATATTACACAGGGGAGTTTAAGTGTATTCCCACACTCACTGTCAATATTACACAGGGGAGTTTTAGTATATTCCCACACTCTCTGTCAATATTACACAGGGGAGTTGAAGTATATTCCCACAATCAATGTCAACATTACACAGGGGTGTATAAGTGTATTCCCACACTCACCGACAATATTACACAGGGGAGTTTTAGTATATTCCCACAATCAATGTCAACATTACACAGGGGAGTTTAAGTGTATTCCCACACTCACTGTCAATATTACACAGGGGAGTTCAAGTGTATTCCTACAGTCACTGTCAATATTACACAAGGGTATTTTAAGTGAATCCCCACACTCTCACTCAATATTACACACGGGAATTTAACTTTTTTCCCACACTCACTGTCAATATTACACGGGAGGTTTAGTGTATTTCCACACTCACTGTCAATATTAAACAGGGGAGTTTAAGTATATTCCCACACTCACTGTCAATATTACACAGGGGAGTTATAGTGTATTCCCACACTCTCTGTCAATATTACACAGGGGAGTTATAGTGTATTCCCACACTCTCTGTCAATATTACACAGCGGAGTTTAAGAGTATTCCCACACTCACTGTCAATATTAAACAGGGCAGTTTAAGTATATTCCCACACTCACTGTCAATATTACACAGGGGAGTTTTAGTATATTCCCACAATCAATGTCAACATTACACAGGGGAGTTTAAGTGTATTCCCACACTCACTGTCAATATTACACAGGGGAGTTTAAGTATATTCACACACTCACTTTCAATATTATACAGGGGAGTTTAAGTGTATTCGCACACTCACTGTCAATATTACACAGGGGAGTTTAAGTATATTCCCACACTCTCTGTCAATATTACACAGGGGTGTTTAAGTGAATTCCCACACTCACTGTCAATATTACACAGGGAAGTTTAATGTATTCCTACACTCACGGTCAATATTACACAGGGATGTTTAATTGTATTCCCACACTCACTGTCAATATTACACATGGGAGTTTAATTGTATTCCCACACTCACTGTCAATATTACACAGGGGAGTTTAAGTGTATTCCCACACTCACTGTCAATATTACACAGGGGAGTTTAAGTGTATTCCCACACTCTCTGTCAATATTACACAGGGGAGTTTAAGTGTATTCCCACACTCAATGACAATATTACACAGGGGAGTTTTAGTATATTCCCACACTCACTGTCAATATTACACAGGGGGATTTAAGTATACTCCCACACTCACTGTCAATATTACACAGGGGGAGTTTAAGTATATTCCCACACTCACTGTCAATATTACACAGGGGGAGTTTAAGTATATTCCCACACTCACTGTCAATATTACTGAGAGGTTGAAAGAACATTCCCAGATTTGAATCAAAGTTGATGAACTTTTTCCTGGCACTGCTGGTGAGAAATGGAACCTGAGAGCTCGGGGAATAAGATTGTGAATACTCACGTATAACCGGAGAGTGCACTCGGATTTGGGTCGCAGGTTCTTGGCCAGCTGAACGCATTTCGTTAAATCTTCGCCTAGCATGTTCCTGCGAACCCGGGCTGTTCCCAGCAACGGCCGGGCTCCCATTGCCATCGCCATCGCCTGGCTCCTCTCTCACAAGCGTGTTGCTGATATCCCCAGGGGTGTGGAGAGCTGGGAATCCTAGTATGTGTGTGGGTGGCTGTGTGTCGGTCTCTCTGTCTGCTGTGACTGCTTGTGTGTCTCTCTGTATTCCTGTGTGTGTGTGTGTTTTGTAACTGTATCTCTTTGTTTCACTGTAATTGTGTGTGTGTGTGTCTGAGTTGTGCAGTATCTGTGTATGTGTGTGTCTGTGTACCTATGTGTCTGTGTGTTTTCTAACTGTGTCTGTCTGTGTGTGTGTTGTAATTGTGTGTTTGTCTTGCTGAGCTGTCTGTGTAGCTATGTGTCTGTGTAGTTATGTGTCTGTGTGTTTTCTAACTGTTTCTGTCTTTGTGTGTGTTGTAATTGTGTGTTTGTCTTGCTGAGCTGTCTGTGTAGCTATGTGTCTGTCTCTGTGTTTGTAATTGTGTGTGTTTGTCTTGCTGAGTTTGTGTGTGTGTGTGTAGATGTCTGTCTGTGTATGTTGTAATTGTGTGTGTTTGTCTTGCTGAGTTGAGTGTGTGTGTGTCTGTGTAGCTATGTTTCTGTGTGTTTTCTAACTGGGTCTGTCTCTGTGTATGTTGTAATTGTGTATGTTTGTCTTGCTGAGTTGAGTGTGTGTGTGTCTGTGTAGCTATGTTTCTGTGTGTTTTCTAACTGGGTCTGTCTCTGTGTATGTTGTAATTGTGTATGTTTGTCTTGCTGAGTTGAGTGTGTGTGTGTCTGTGTAGCTATGTTTCTGTGTGTTTTCTAACTGGGTCTGTCTCTGTGTATGTTGTAATTGTGTGTGTTTGACTTGCTGAGCTGTCTCTGTGTGTGTGTGTGTGTGTGCCCTGTCTCTGTTTATAAGTGCAGGGAGGTTGAACAAGTGAATGCTTTTGGAAGGTTTGCACGCGAGAAAGTTAGTGAATGAAAGTGGGAAGCAGCCCTTTCACTTTTCACCGACCACACGACACATTCTTGAGCTGATGCTTTGAATTCCATTCATTCCCACCCCCACGGCCATCCCCACTGATGATATCATCCAGCCATCTGGAAATCCTGGAGCAGGGAGCCCAGAAAGCAGGATCGGTCCCCACTCAGCCTGAGAAAGATCCAAAATTGTCTTCACCCCCACACGCCTCTCAGATCAATACTGTTTCCAAACTTCCAACACCGGGGTGATAGAAATCTTCACTCCCAACTCAACCGCCGCAGAGAACAGAGCATTTCCTCCCTCCACACCATGGCACAGTCCATTCGGCCCATCGAATCCACACTAACACCCTCCGAAGAGCATCACACCCAGACCCCAACATTTCCCATGGCCAATCCACCCTAACCTGCACATCCCTGGACACTATGGGACAATTTCCCATGGCCAATCCACCCTAGCCTGCACATCCCTGGGCACTATGGGACAATTTCCCGTGGCCAATCCCACCCTAACCTGCACATCCCTGGGCACTATGGGACAATTTCCCATGGCCAATCCAGCCTAACCTGCACATCCCTGGGCACTATGGGACAATTTCCCATGGCCAACCCACCCTAACCTGCACATCCCTGGGCACTATGGGACAATTTCCCATGGCCAACCCACCCTAACCTGCACATCCCTGGGCACTATAGGACAATTTCCCATGGCCAATCCACCCTAACCTGCACATCCCTGGGCACTATGGGACAATTTCCCATGGCCAACCCACCCTAACCTGCACATCCCTGGGACAGTATGGGACAATTTCCCATGGCCAACCCACCCTAACCTGCACATCCCTGGGCACTATGGGACAATTTCCCATTGTCAATCCACCCTAACCTGCACATCCCTGGGCACTATGGGACAATTTCCCATTGTCAATCCACCCTAAGCAGCACATCCCTGGGCACTATGGGACAATTTCCCATGGCCAATCCACCCTAAGCAGCACATCCCTGGGCACTATGGGACAATTTCCCATGGCCAATCCACCCTAACCTGCACATCCCTGGGCACGATGGGACAATTTCCCATGGCCAATCCACCCTACCCTGCACATCCCTGGGCACTATGGGACAATTTCCCATGGCCAATCCCACCCTAACCTGCACATCCCTGGGCACTATGGGACAATTTCCCATGGCCAATTCACCCTAACCTGCACATCCCTGGACACTATGGGACAATTTCCCATGGCCAATCCACCCTAACCTGCACATCCCTGGGCACTATGGGACAATTTCCCATTGTCAATCCACCCTAACCTGCACATCCCTGGGCACTATGGGACAATTTCCCATGGCCAATCCACCCTAAACTGCACATCCCTGGGCACTATGGGACAATTTCCCATTGTCAATCCACCCTAAACTGTACATCCCTGGGCACTAGGGGACAATTTCCCACAGCCAATCCACCCTAACCTTCACATCCCTGGAACTATGGGACAATTTCCCATGGCCAATCCACCCTAACCTGCCCATATCTGGGCACTATGGGACAATTCCCCATGGCCAATCTACCCTAACCTGTACATCCCTGGGCACTATGGGACAATTTCCCATGGCCAATCCACCCTAACCTGCACCTCCCTGGACACGATGAGACAATTCCCCATGGCCAATCCACCCTAACCTGCACATCCCTGGGCACTATGGGACAATTTCCCATTGTCAATCCACCCTAACCTGAACATCCCTGGACACTATGGGACAATGTCCCATGGCCAACCCACCCTAAACTACACATCCCTGGGCACTATGGGACAATTTCCCATTGTCAATCCACCCTAACCTGCACATCCCTGGACACTATGGGACAATTTCCCACGGCCAATCCACCTTAACCTGCACATCCCTGGGCACTATGGGACAATTTCCCATGGCCAACCCACCCTAACCTGCACATCCCTGGACACTATGGGACAAATTCCCATGGCCAATTCACCCTAACCTGCACATCCCTGGACACTACGGGACAATTCCCCAACGCCAATCCACCTTAACCTGCACATCCCTGGGCACTATGGGACAATTTCCCATGGCCAATCCCACCCTAACCTGCACATCCCTGGGCACTATGGGACAATTTCCCATGGCCAATCCTACCTGAACGTGAACATCCCTGGACACGATGGGACAATTTCCCATAGCCAATCCACCCTAACCTGCACCTCCCTGGACACTATGGGACAATTTCCCATGGCCAATGCACCTTAACCTGCACATCCCTGGGCACTATGCGACAATTTCCCATGGCCAATCCCACCCGAACCTGCACATCCCTGCACACTATGGGACAATTTCCCATGGCCAATCCACCCTAAACTGCACATCCCTGGGCACTATGGGACAATTTTCCAGAGCCAATCCACCCTAACCTGCACATCCCTGTGCACTATGGGACAATTTCCCATGGCCAATCCACCCTAACCTGCACATCCCTGGGCACTATGGGACAATTTCCCATGGCCAATCCACCCTAACCTGCACATCCCTGGGCACTATGGGACAATATCCCATGGCCAATCCACCCTAACCTGCACATCCCTGGGCACTATGGGACAATATCCCATGGCCAATCCACCCTAACCTGCATTTCTTTGGACTATGGGAGGAAACCGGAGCACCCGGAGGAAACCCACACAAACCCGGTGGGGAGAATGTGCAAACTCCGTGCAGACAGTTGCCCGAGGTGGGATCGAACCTGTGACCCTGGCTAACCACTGAACCACCGTGCTGCCCCTGTGTGAGAGAACCTGAAACTGGGGATGATAGATTACAAATACGGAGGCTTGCTGGAGAGGAACCCATTGAAAGTGGAGCTGAGGAAGCAGGTCGCATTCCCTGAGAGGTATGAGAGACTTCGGAATCCCTTCCTCAAAAGGAAGTGGATAGGGAATCCGTGAATAAATTCAAGGGGGGGTTAGATAGATTCCAGTTTACCCAGGGACACACGCTGATCGGGGTACGCAGGAGACCAGGTCGATATCATATGGGCCGTTATATAACTGAATACATGGACAGGTTCAAAGGGCCCCCTCTGCTATCTTGGCTGTATGTTCATGAGGACTATACACACTATACTATCCAATACCAAAAACTAAATCTGAAACAGGTGAAGGTTTGGGTAGCAAATTAGCCTCAGACAGCCTATATACAACACTATACCGCACCGGGAGACACTGTGTACAGTTCCGGTCTCTGTATCACACTGGGAGTCACTGTGTACAGTTCCTGTCTCTGTATCGCACTGGGAGTCACTGTGTACAGTTCCTGTCTCTGTATCGCACTGGGAGTCACTGTGTACAGTTCCGGTCTCTGTATCGCACTGGGAGTCACTGTGTACAGTTCCGGTCTCTGTATCGCACTGGGAGTCACTGTGAACAGTTCCGGTCTCTGTATCGCACTGGGAGTCACTGTGTACAGTTCCGGTCTCTGTATCGCACTGGGAGTCACTGTGTACAGTTCCGGTCTCTGTATCGCACTGGGAGACACTGTGTACAGTTCCGGTCTCTGTATCGCACTGGGAGACACTGTGTACAGTTCCTGTCTCTGTATCACACTGGGAGACACTGTGTACAGTTCCGGTCTCTGTATCACACTGGGAGACACTGTGTACAGTTCCGGTCTCTGTATCACACTGGGAGTCACTGTGTACAGTTCCTGTCTCTGTATCACACTGGGAGTCACTGTGTACAGTTCCTGTCTCTGTATCACACTGGGAGACACTGTGTACAGTTCCGGTCTCTGTATCGCACTGGGAGACACTGTGTACAGTTCCGGTCTCTGTATCGCACTGGGAGACACTGTGTACAGTTCCGGTCTCTGTATCACACTGGGAGACACTGTGTACAGTTCCGGTCTCTGTATCACACTGGGAGTCACTGTGTACAGTTCCGGTCTCTGTATCACACTGGGAGTCACTGTGTACAGTTCCAGTCTCTGTATCACACTGGGAGACACTGTGTACAGTTCCGGTCTCTGTATCACACTGGGAGTCACTGTGTACAGTTCCTGTCTCTGTATCACACTGGGAGACACTGTGTACAGTTCCAGTCTCTGTATCGCACTGGGAGACACTGTGTACAGTTCCGGTCTCTGTATCGCACTGGGAGACACTGTGTACAGTTCCGGTCTCTGTATCACACTGGGAGACACTGTGTACAGTTCCGGTCTCTGTATCACACTGGGAGTCACTGTGTACAGTTCCGGTCTCTGTATCACACTGGGAGACACTGTGTACAGTTCCGGTCTCTGTATCACACTGGGAGTCACTGTGTACAGTTCCGGTCTCTGTATCACACTGGGAGACACTGTGTACAGTTCCGGTCTCTGTATCACACTGGGAGTCACTGTGTACAGTTCCGGTCTCTGTATCACACTGGGAGTCACTGTGTACAGTTCCAGTCTCTGTATCGCACTGGGAGTCACTGTGTACAGTTCCAGTCTCTGTATCGCACTGGGAGTCACTGTGTACAGTTCCGGTCTCTGTATCACACTGGGAGTCACTGTGTACAGTTGGGTGCTGAATGTCTTGTTCTGAGACTAATGTGTGTTGATACCAAGCCTGGCTGCAGGCTGGGGGAGAGAAACGGAGCAGAACCCTCACCTCTGGTGTGATGTTTCTTCAGATGGGTTACGTTGTTGATGCTGATGAGCAAGTTGTCATTGACACATCCGTATTAATAATTCAAGGCATTGACGCAGACCTGACGGGATCTCCATGGAGATATTCCCCACTGCAGGGCTGGACGGGTGCATTATTGCCAAAAATTGACAACGGAAATCCGAGGGGGTATGAGGAAATGTTTCCGTCTTCAGAGAACGTCAGAAAGTGAAACTTGAATTCCCAGGCTGTGGTGGAGATAAATCCTGCATGACGTGTTTGAAGGGAAGATAGGAAATCCCCACGGGAAGGGAAGCAGGCAGTGATGGGGTAAGATGCCAAGGGGGCGATTGCTGAGACACGGTCAGCTGCTGCAGGAAGCCCACACTTGTCTGACGCAGGACATGCCAAATGGCTGTGACATGAATGTAAACAAATTAGGAGGATCTAGCAATCGACAAAAGGAAAACTTCCCTACATTGGAGCGATCCCAACTGATCCTGGGCCTCTCTGACACTGGGTCACTCTGCAACCACCCACTGTCTCTGGGACACTCTGTCCTGACCCTCTGACACTGGGACACACTGTACTGACCCTCTGACACTGGGTCACTCTGCACTGACCCTCTGACACTGGGACACTCTGCACTGACCCTCTGACACTGGGATACTCTGCACTGACCCTCTGACACTGGGATACTCTGCACTGACCCTCTGACACTGGGATACTCTGCACTGACCCTCTGACACTGGGACACTCTGCACTGACCCTCTGTCACTGGGATACTCTGCACTGACCCTCTGTCACTGGGATACTCTGTACTGACCCTCTGTCACTGGGATACTCTGCACTGACCCTCTGACACTGGGACACTCTGCACTGACCCTCTGACACTGGGATACTCTGCACTGACCCTCTGACACTGGGACACTCTGTACTGACCCTCTGACACTGGGACACTCTGCACTGACCCTCTGTCACTGGGATACTCTGTACTGACCCTCTGACACTGGGACACATTGTACTGACCCTCTGTCACTGGGGCGCTCTGTACTGACCCTCTGTCACTGGGGCACTCTGTACTGACCCTCTGGGACAGCATGGACGGGTTGGGCCGAAGGGTCTGTTTCCGTGCTGTACATCTCTCTGACTCTAAATGGGACTAGATTAGGTCAGGATATCTGGGTCAGCATGGACGGGTTGGGCCGAAGGGCCTGTTTCCGTGCTGGACCTCTCTAGGACTCAATGACAATGGCAGATGAGCTTTCCAGCCTGTTTTCACTGGCAATTGGTTCTGCTGATGTGGGGATAGTGGCAGCTGTCACAGAGGACGACAAGTCAGAGAGCCGGGGGTGGGGGTTCCCTCCTGGAGAATTGCAGCAAAGGTGGGCGCCGCAGGGAGTGGGGCGCGTTATTTCCCCCTCCAACTCTATTTGGATTTAATCTCTGCCCTGCCCTCCCCTTCGCTGTTTTGATCACACAGCATTGCCCTTCGATGTGAAGGACACTGCTAGTCACTGGCCACTCGGGTGTTTTCCTATCTTCCTGGTGGTGGGAATATAAAGATTTACACACTTGTTGTTTCTCACTGTGTCCGACACCAGCGCGCGCGCACACACACACACGCTGGGGATAAATAAAACATTCCCAAATACTTCCACCGAACTGCAGGAACCAGAAGTGTAAGGAAAACAAAAGCTGACCAGTCAGGAGTAGAGAAACTGGAAGGCGACGTCACGAAGGGATTAAACCGCCCGAGAGGAAATACCGAGCTAAAGAGAAACACCAACCCGGCAAAACTACTGTCTCCGAAACAACCGCAGGTTGGCATCCAGGGTAGGAGTGAGGTTCATCTACACGTAGCCAATTCACAGGCACTCAGTGAAAAGTGTAAATGCTGGACCGTTCAGATGGGGTCTGCTCGCTCGACCATTATTCATTATCCAACAGTCGGACTGAGGGGGACTGTGTAACACGATGGCATTATCTCCAATATTTACAAACTGATGATAAACTGTACCGGGTTTGTGTGTGGGAACGCGTGCCCGGGTGTGAATGTGCACAGGTGAGCACGAGTGTGTGGATGAGAGAGTGAGTGTGAGTTTGAGTGTGTATGTGAGTGCGTGTGTGAATATGAGTATCTGGGTGTGAGAGAGTGGGGGGGGGTGTGGGTGTAGGTGCATGGACGTGTGTGCATGGGTGTGCATGCACATGTGAGAGTGTGAATGTGTGCACGTGGACGTGTGTATGTGGGTGTGCGTGTTGGGATGTGTGCGTGTTGGGATGTGTGCGTGTGGGAGTGGGCATGTGTCCGTAAGTGTGGGCATGTGTGCGTGTGCCTGGGTGAGTGTGGGAGTGACTGAGTGTTTGTGGGTGCGTGTGTGTGGGTGTAGATGGGTGTGTGGGTATGACTGAGCATGAGAGAGTGTTAGCGTGCATGTGTATGGGCGACTGGGTGGGGACATGTGTGCGTGGGTGTGGATGTGTGAGGGTGTGTATTTTTGTGTGGGCGTGAGTGTGTGTTGGTGGAGGCGTGTGTGTGTGCATGTGGTTTTGTGTGTGTGTGTGGCTGTGTGTGGTGTGTGTAGGCATGTGTTTGTGGGTGTGGGTATGTGTGTCGGTGTGGGCGGTTGTGCATGGTTGAGTGTGGGGGCATGTGCGGAGGTAAGTGTGTGATGTGGATGTATGTGTGGGTGTTGGCGTGGGTGCGTGTAGGTGTGGGCAAATGTGTGGGTATAGGCATGGGTGCGTGTGTGTGGGCATGAGTGTGTGGGTGCGGGCATGTGTGTCGGTGTGGACATAGGCTTGGGTGCGTGTGTGAGGGTGTTGGGGGGGGCGAGTGTGGGGGGGCGAGTGTTTGGGGGGGGAGAGTGTTTGGGGGGGGAGAGTGTTTGGGGGGGGAGAGTGTTTGGGGGGGGAGAGTGTTTGGGGGGGAGAGTGTTTGGGGGGGAGAGTGTTTGGGGGGGAGAGTGGTTTGGGGGGGAGAGTGTTTGGGGGGGAGAGTGTTTGGGGGGGAGAGTGGTGGGGGGGGGGAGAGTGGTTGGGGGGGGGAGAGTGGTTTGGGGGGGAGAGTGGTTTGGGGGGGAGAGTGGTTTGGGGGTGAGTGTGTGGGGGGATGTGAGTGTGTGGGGGTGAGAGTGTGGGGGTGAGAGTGTGGGGGTGAGAGAGTGTGGGGGTGAGAGAGTGTGGGGGTGAGAGTGTGTGGGGGTGAGAGTGTGTGGGGGTGAGAGTGTGTGGGGGTGAGTGAGTGTGGGGGTGAGAGAGTGTGGGGGTGAGAGAGTGTGGGGGTGAGAGAGTGGGGGGGTGAGAGAGTGTGGGGGTGAGAGAGTGTGGGGGTGAGAGAGTGTGGGGGTGAGAGTGTGTGGGGGTGAGAGTGTGTGGGGGTGAGAGAGTGTGGGGGTGAGAGAGTGTGGGGGTGAGAGAGTGTGGGGGTGAGAGAGTGTGGGGGGTGAGAGAGTGTGGGGGGGGTGAGAGAGTGTGGGGGTGAGAGAGTGTGGGGGTGAGAGAGTGTGGGGGTGAGAGAGTGTGGGGGAGAGAGAGTGGGGGGGTGAGAGTGTGGGGGGGTGGGAGTGATCAGTGATGTCAGCCTCACGTTTCGCTCTGTCCGACATGGCGATGAGGTGCCTCTTTGACATTTGACCTTTGACCGGAGGCGGAGGCGGAGACATACAAAGACAGGACCATTTTATTCGTCAGTAATTTCAAACATTGGTCTAAAAATGAGAAAGAACAGTTTCAGAAACGAGGGACAATGGGAGGGGGGTGTCCAACAGGCGACAAACAGGGGGGACTCATTGTGAGTTGTGTTTGCACTGCTACTCTGTCAGCAGTGATTGGGGATGGGGGGGGTTGGGGAGGGGTAGATAAGACGGTAAACGTAAGGCAACAGGTTTACTTAGAGTTCGACATTTCGTCCAAGTCGATGCTAACTTGCCAGCCAATCAGCACCGTTCTCTCTCCGTGGCTGTCAGCATCTGAAATTTGGCATTCTTGCGAATGGTCCTGAAGTGGGCCCGATTAAAGGATGTTAAAGCAACGTTCGCCACGGGTGACCTGGAACCGGAGTGACGCCTGAGAGTTATCGGGAGAAGGCTTTTCCCAGTGTTTATGGCTCCCCCTTCGTTGGGGAGGGAAGGGAGGGGGTGAGGTTTGGTGAAGGTTTCGTCTGCCTGGGCCGCCCCCTTGCTAGTCGTAGTCCCGCAGCTTGCTCTGGTGAAGCCGGTATTCTACCTCGGCCAGCTGGTGTTCCAGGGCAGAGACCTTGCTCTCCAGGACGTGCCGGTCCGAGGAGCAGCACCCGCTGCCGCCGCCGAACGGGAGGGAGAGGTGGCCCAGCAGGAGGTAGGCCGCACCCAGGCCCAGCAGCAGGGCGTTCCTCCGGCCCTCGTCCTCGCAAGTGACCACCACGTAGCCGGCGGCCAGGAAGAGCAGGGCCAGCTTGACCAGCCAGAGGAGCCGCCCGACCAGGTAGCCCAGCAGCCGCAGGGCGGCCGAGAGCGCCAGGTAGAGCAGCAGGCCGGCCAGGCCCAGGCTCAGGGCACGCCGCAGTGTCTCCCGGTCCGTCCCCAGCTCCTCACCTACAGGGGGGGGAGGAGGCAGAGAAGAGGCAAAGCGAGGGTTAGGACCGTGGCAGGAACCTCAGGGCGGGTTGATAAACATGGCGCAGGAAAGGATCAGGCTGTCTCAGAGATTCAGCAGGAGCTCTTCATCAGGAATGTTCCAGATCCTTATCCCAGTCCCAACCTTCCAATCCCACCCTAACCTGCACATCCCTGGGCACTATGGGACAATTTCCCATGGCCAATCCCACCCTAACCTGCACATCCCTGGGCACTATGGGACAATTCCCCATGGCCAATCCCACCCTAACCTGCACATCGCTGGGCACTATGGGACAATTCCCCATGGCCAATCCACCCTAACCTGCACATCCCTGGGCACTATGGGACAATTCCCCATGGCCAATCCCACCCTAACCTGCACATCCCTGGGCACTATGGGACAATTTCCCATGGCGAACCCACCCTAACCTGCACATCCCTGGACACTATGGGACAATTCCCCATGGCCAATCCACCCTAACCTGCACATCCCTGGGCACTATGGGACAATTTCCCATGGCCAATCCCACCCTAACCTGCACATCCCTGGGCACTATGGGACAATTTCCCATGGCCAATCCACCCTAACCTGCACATCCCTGGGCACTAGGGGACAATTTCCCATGGCCAATCCACCCTAACCTGCACATCCCTGGGCACTATGGGACAATTTCCCATGGCCAATCCACCCTAACCTGCACATCCCTGGGCACTAGGGGACAATTTCCCATGGCCAACCCACCCTAACCTACACATCCCTGGACACTATGGGACAATTTCCCATGGCCAATCCACCCTAACCTGCACATCCCTGGGCACTATGGGACAATTCCCCATGGCCAATCCCACCCTAACCTGCACATCCCTGGGACACTATGGGACAATTTCCCATGGCCAACCCACCCTAACCTGCACATCCCTGGGCACTATGGGACAATTTCCCATGGCGAACCCACCCTAACCTGCACATCCCTGGACACTATGGGACAATTCCATATGGCCAATCCACCCTAACCTGCACATCCCTGGGCACTATGGGACAATTTCCCATGGCCAATCCCACCCTAACCTGCACATCCCTGGGCACTATGGGACAATTTCCCATGGCCAATCCACCCTAACCTGCACATCCCTGGGCACTATGGGACAATTTCCCATGGCCAATCCCACCCTAACCTGCACATCCCTGGGCACTATGGGACAATTTCCCATGGCCAATCCACCCTAACCTGCACATCCCTGGGCACTAGGGGACAATTTCCCATGGCCAATCCACCCTAACCTGCACATCCCTGGGCACTATGGGACAATTTCCCATGGCCAATCCACCCTAACCTGCACATCTCTGGGCACTATGGGACAATTCCCCATGGCCAACCCACCCTAACCTGCACATCCCTGGACACTATGGGACAATTTCCCATGGCCAATCCACCCTAACCTGCACATCCCTGGGCACTATGGGACAATTCCCCATGGCCAATCCCACCCTAACCTGCACATCCCTGGGACACTATGGGACAATTTCCCATGGCCAACCCACCCTAACCTGCACATCCCTGGGCACTATGGGACAATTCCCCATGGCCAATACACCCTAACCTGCACATCCCTGGGCACTATGGGACAATTCCCCATGGCCAATCCACCCTAACCTGCACATCCCTGGGCACTATGGGACAATTTCCCATGGCCAACCCACCCTAACCTGCACATCCCTGGGCACTATGGGACAATTTCCCATGGCCAATCCACCCTAACCTGCACATCCCTGGGCACTATGGGACAATTTCCCATGGCCAACCCACCCTAACCTGCACATCCCTGGGCACTATGGGACAATTTCCCATGGCCAACCCACCCTAACCTGTACATCCCTGGGCACTATGGGACAATTTCCCATGGCCAATCCACCCTAACCTACACATCCCTGGGCACTATGGGACAATTTCCCATGGCCAATCCACCCTAACCTGCACATCCCTGGGCACTATAGGACAATTTCCCATGGCCAATCCACCCTAACCTGCACATCCCTGGGCACTATGGGACAATTTCCCATGGCCAATCCACCCTAACCTGCACATCCCTGGGCACTATGGGACAATTTCCCATGGCCAACCCACCCTAACCTGTACATCCCTGGGCACTATGGGACAATTTCCCATGGCCAATCCACCCTAACCTACACATCCCTGGGCACTATGGGACAATTTCCCATGGCCAATCCACCCTAACCTGTACATCCCTGGGCACTATGGGACAATTTCCCATGGCCAATTCACCCTAACCTGCACATCCCTGGACACTATGGGACAATTTCCCATGGCCAATCCCACCCTAACCTGCACATCCCTGGGCACTATGGGACAATTTCCCACGGCCAATGCACCCTAACCTGCACATCCCTGGGCACTATGGGTAATTTAGCATGGCCAATCCACCGTAAGGAAGGATGTTCTCAAACCAGTGAGTGGGGAGCAAAGATATTCTGGATACAGGGAGCGTTGCAGTGACTGGGGAATGGTCGGTCACTCGACACAATGCAGAGAGAAAGGAAACCCAGGATTCTCGGAAACCCAACGAGGACGGGAAGCAGTGGTGGCTGGAAACGCCGCTCCCTTTTGTGAGCTATTTGCTTTCTTGTGGTTAATACCCTTGAGTTCTCGGAGCAGTAGTTACCTTCTTGAATAAGTCGTTGCATTGTTTTGGAACTTTGAGGTTGAGGGTGGGGGGTGGGTGGAAAAAAAATACAAGAGCAAAACGACAGAACGTTAAAAAGGAGGAAGGTCAGGGCCCACATGGGGAAGGGAATCCAAGTGAGAAATGAACCTGCACTGCTGTCTGACCCAGCTGTGAAACTGCACAGCTCACCATCACTGCTGCTCAACATTTACACATTCCTGTAAATTGGGGTGCGTGCAAAAAAAGAGAGAAAAAAATAACAAACACACAGAACTGGCTCAAAGGTAGAAGACAGAGGGTGGTGGTGGAGGGTTGTTTTTCAGACTGGAGGCCTGTGACCAGGGGAGTGCCACAAGGATCGGTGCTGGGTCCTCTACTTTTTGTCATTTCCATAAATGATTTGGATGCGAGCATTAGGGGTACAGTTAGTAAGTTTGCAGATGACCCCAAAATTGGAGGGTGTAGTGGACAGCGAAGAGGGTTCCCTCAGATTACAACAGGATCTGGACCAGATGGGCCAATGGGCTGAGAAGGGGCAGATGGAGTTTAATTCAGATAAATGTGAGGTGCTGCATTTTGGGAAAGCAAATCTTAGCAGGACTTATACACTTCATGGTAAGGTCCTGGGGAGTGTTGCTGAACAAAGAGACCTTGGAGTGCAGGTTCATAGTTCCTTGAAAGTGGAGTCGCAGGTAGATAGGATAGTGAAGGCAGCGTTTGGTATGCTTTCCTTTATTGGTCAGAGTATTGAGTACAGGAATTGGGAGGGTCATGTTGCGGCTGTACAGGACATTGGTTAGGCCACTGTTGGAATATTGTGTACAATTCTGGTCTCCTTCCTATCGGAAAGATGTTGTGAAACTTGAAAGGGTTCAGAAAAGATTTACAAGGATGTTGCCAGGGTTGGAGGGTCTGAGCTACAGGGAGAGGCTGAACAGGCTGGGGCTGTTTTCCCTGGAGCGTCGGGGGCTGAGGGGTGACCATATAGAGGTTTATAAAACCATGAGGGGCATGGATAGGGTAAATAGGCAAAGTCTTTTCCCCCTGGGGTGGGGGAGTCCAGAACTAGAGGGGCATAGGTTTAGGGTGAGAGGGGAAAGGGACCTAAGGGGTAACGTTTTCACCCAGAGGGTGGTATGTGTATGGAATGAGCTGCCAGAGGAAGTGGTGGGGGCTGGTACAATGACAGCATTTAAAAGGTGGATGGGGACATGAATAGGAAGGGTTTAGAGGGAGATGGGCCAAGTGCTGGCACATGGGGCTAGATTAGGTTAGGATATCTGGGACAGCATGGACGGGTTGGGCCGAAGGGCCTGTTTCCGTGCTGTATGTCTCTCTGCCTTCAGTCTAGGTGAGTGGGTTCCCAGTTGCCTGGGTCTAACTCAGTGGAAATCCCTGACTGCCCTCCTCGCCCTCCACGTTCCTGGGAGAGAGACTTCCCCAAAAACCAGCCGCTCTGAGCTGTGTCTGAGACCCTCCATCCCCCACCTCAGGGCCCCAACAGTGCCTCACCCCATCAGGAGCCATGGAGGGGTTTCATACATGACTTTCAGGAAGGCCGGGGGTGGACAGCAGGGAGGTGGGACGCCAGACGATGCACGCTGCTGCCCTACCCACCCCGCATCAAACGCTGACACCCCTCCCCCAGCAGAGAGTGGGGTCTGGTTCTGGGCTGTGCCTCTGCTGGACGGTGGAGCGACGCTGCCGCATGGTGGTGCGAGGCAGTACTGCAGGGGTCACCACCCATCACCGGGGAGTGGGTGGGGGCACAGAGAGTGACCGTGGAAGGGTGGGAGGGAGGAACGCTCCAGACGTGCGCCATTCTGCCCCCTCGAACCTTCTCTCCCGCTCGGCCAGATCTTGGCCACCCCGGGGGTCAGCATCGCCGCGGTTCTGACCTGCCACTCTGACCCTCAGCAGAATAACCCACCCAGAGCTATTCCCCAAACTGATCACTCCGGACTAATCCCACCCTAACCTGGACATCCCTGGGCACTATGGGACAATTTCCCATGGCCAATCCCACCCTAACCTGCACATCCCTGGGCACTATGGGACAATTTCCCATGGCCAATCCCACCCTAACCTGCACATCCCTGGGCACTATGGGACAATTTCCCATGGCCAATCCCACCCTAACCTGCACATCCCTGGGCACTATGGGACAATTTCCCATGGCCAATCCCACCCTAACCTACACATCCCTGGGCACTATGGGACAATTTCCCATGGCCAATCCACCCTAACCTGCACATCCCTGGGCACTATGGGACAATTTCCCATGGCCAATCCACCCTAACCTGCACATCCCTGGGCACTATGGGACAATTTCCCATGGCCAATCCCACCCTAACCTACACATCCCTGGGACACTATGGGACAATTTCCCATGGCCAATCCACCCTAACCTACACATCCCTGGGCACTATGGGACAATTTCCCATGGCCAATCCACCCTAACCTGCACATCCCTGGGCACTATGGGACCATTTCCCATGGCCAAACCCACCATAACCTGGACATGTTTGGATTGTGGGAGGAAACCCTGCGCAGACACGGGGAGAATGTGCAAACTCCACACAGACAGCCGCCCCTCCCTCTCACCAAGGGTGGGACCGAACCTGGCACTGGAGGGCAGCGGTGCCAACCACTGAGACACCATCCCACCCCTTCCTCAATCTCACCCTCCCTCCTTGAACGATCAGCCTGAAGCTTAAGTTGTCTCTGTGCGGAGATGTCCCCCCGTCTCAATCTCACTCCCGGTGGGGGCCTGCTGAAGAGAATGTCCCTCACACTGCCCGTACCCCACCTCCCCAATTCCCCCCCCCCTCCACTCCCCCACCCCCTGGTGCTAGTGAGGGTCACTAACCTTTAATCCCCAAAGCATCCAGCAAATCCGAGCACAACTCAGCCAGCCCACTGACCATGACCTTGGCGCTGTCCATCGCGACTTGCCAGTACTGCAGCAGGGTCTAGGGGCAGAAAGGGAAAACAATAAGAGAGGGCAGGGAGGGGCGTCACGTTACACACGCGCAGAGGGGGGTCCCAAGACAAGGACAGGAAGCCGAGGGGGCTGCCGAGACCAGCAGAGGAGGAGCAAGGGTCGCAGCGGAGGAGGGGGGGGGGAGGGGAATGAGGGACGGACAGACAGAGGCTGCGTTCCGAATGTGAAGGGGAGACAGGATTCATTACAGAGGGCGGGGGAGGGGGCAGAACCCGACTGACCACGAGGGGGTGGGGAGAAGGTGACAGACTGTGAAGTGGGGGTTGGGTGGGAAGGGGAAAGACTGTGAGGGGGAGGGAGTGACAGACTGTGAGGGGG
This sequence comes from Hemiscyllium ocellatum, assembly GCF_020745735.1. NCBI lineage: Eukaryota > Metazoa > Chordata > Chondrichthyes > Orectolobiformes > Hemiscylliidae > Hemiscyllium > Hemiscyllium ocellatum. The sequence continues at coordinate 3,173,659 of NC_083440.1, read as the reverse complement.
GGAGTGACAGACTGTGAGGGGGGGGAGTGACAGACTGTGAGGGGGGGGAGTGACAGACTGTTGGGGGGGGGAGTGACAGACTGTGAAGGGGGGGGAATGACAGACTGTTGGGGGGGGGAGTGACAGACTGTGAAGGGGGGGAGTGACAGACTGTGAGGGGGGGGAGTGACAGACTGTGAGGGGGGGGAGTGACAGACTGTGAGGGGGGGGAGTGACAGACTGTGAGGGGGGGAGTGACAGACTGTGAAGGGGGGGGGAGTGACAGACTGTGAGGGGGGGGAGTGACAGACTGTGAGGGGGGGGAGTGACAGACTGTGAGGGGGGGGAGTGACAGACTGTGTGGGGGGGGAGTGACAGACTGTGTGGGGGGGGAGTGACAAACTGTGTGGGGGGGGAGTGACAGACTGTGTGGGGGGGGGAGTGACAGCCTGTGGGGGGGGAGTGACAGACTGTGAGGGGGGGGAGTGACAGACTGTGAGGGGGGGAGTGACAGACTGTGAGGGGGGGGAGTGACAGACTGTGTGGGGGGGGAGTGACAGACTGTGAGGGGGGGAGTGACAGACTGTGTGGGGGGGGGAGTGACAGACTGTGAGGGGGGGAGTGACAGACTGTGAAGGGGGGGGAGTGACAGACTGTGAGGGGGGGGAGTGACAGACTGTGAGGGGGGGGAGTGACAGACTGTGAGGGAGGGGGGGAGTGACAGACTGTGAGGGGGGGGAATGACAGACTGTGGGGGGGGGAGTGACAGACTGTGAGGGAGGGGGGGAGTGACAGACTGTGAGGGGGGGAGTGACAGACTGTGAGGGGGGGGAGTGACAGACTGTGTGGGGGGGGGGAGTGACAGACTGTGTGGGGGGGGAGTGACAGACTGTGAGGGAGGGGGGGAGTGACAGACTGTGAGGGGGGGGAGTGACAGACTGTGAGGGGGGGGAGTGACAGACTGTGGGGGGGGGGGAGTGACAGACTGTGAGGGAGGGGGGGAGTGACAGACTGTGAGGGGGGGGAGTGACAGACTGTGTGGGGGGGGGGGAGTGACAGACTGTGAGGGGGGGGAGTGACAGACTGTGAGGGGGGGGAGTGACAGACTGTGTGGGGGGGGGGGGAGTGACAGACTGTGTGGGGGGGGAGTGACAGACTGTGGGGGGGGGGAGTGACAGACTGTGAGGGGGGTATATATATAAATGTATAAATATATGATATATAACAGTGTAATGTATAGATGTATAATGTGTACATTATAAACATTATATAATACTCATCCATAACATAATATTTACATATTATATATATACGTACACTATATAATTGTATATTATATATAACAATAAACATTTAACCCTGATGCAGTGATGTGTGATATATAAATAATATAATCATTAATACTATCATAAACATTATAAATAATATGCTAATCCTAATTTGCATATATGTTAAACAGACACAATCAGCCAATCAGGAGGCGCCCCGCCCATTGCTGGCCCTGGCCCCGCCCCCCCCGAGCTCGGGCCTAGCTCCCGCCCTGAAGCCTCGGCCTTTCCTGTTCCTCCCGGCCCCAGACCCCCGAGGAGTGGGCGGTGTCGGTCACCTCCCGGACGGGCTCCGGCAGCATCCCCCTGAGGGCGGCGGCCGCCTGCCGGAAGACGTTGGCGGCGGAGGCCGGGTGCGGCTGGGCCCCGCTGCCCCGGAGCAGGAGCAGGAGGAGGAGGAGGAGGACGGGGATCCCGGGCCGCGGCGCCATGTCTCCGTCCGCCCGCCGGCACCCGCAGCTTCAACAGCGGCGTCCGCGCAGGCGCCGCGCATGCGCGAGCAGTGGCGCAGGCTCTGATCGCGGGCACCGCGGGGCCGGCGCTGGCCACGCCCCCTCCCCGCGGGGGAAGGGGTTCGAATCCCGACACCGCCCCCAGTGACTATGGGGCACTTCCCCATGGCCAATCCACCCTAACCCCGGGGCACTATGGGACACTTCCCCATGGCCAATCCACCCTAACCCCGGGGCACTATGGGACACTTCCCCATGGCCAATCCACCCCAACCCCAGGGCACTATGGGACACTTCCCCATGGCCAATCCACCCCAACCCCAGGGCACTATGGGACACTTCCCCATGGCCAATCCACCCTAACCCTGGGGCACTATGGGACACTTCCCCATGGCCAATCCACCCCAACCCCAGGGCACTATGGGGCACTTCCCCATGGCCAATCCACCCCAACCCCAGGGCACTATGGGACACTTCCCCATGGCCAATCCACCCTAACCCCAGGGCACTATGGGACACTTCCCCATGCTGCAAATGTGTTGCTGGTCAAAGCACAGCAGGTTAGGCAGCATCTCAGGAATAGAGAACTCGACGTTTCGAGCATAAACCCTTCATCAGGAATAAGAGAGAGAGAGCCAAGCAGGCTAAGATAAAAGGTAGGGAGGAGGGACTAGGGGGAGGGGAGATGACCTGGGGGGGTGCAGTGAGAGAGGGACTCACTGAAATCCTTGTAGAGGGAGGAAGAGAGCTTCTTCAAGGAAGGCATCCTTGTAAGAGGATTCGCAGTCGGTTAAAATCTTCGAGTAAAAAATGAGGTCTGCAGATGCTGGATTCGAGTAAAAAATGAGGTCTGCAGCATCTGCAGACCTCATTTTTTACTCGAAGATTTTAACCTACTGCGAATCCTCTTACAAGGATGCCTTCCTTGAAGAAGCTCTCTTCCTCCCTCTACAAGGATTTCAGTGAGTCCCTCTCTCACTGCACCCCCCAGGTCATCTCCCCTCCCCCTAGTCCCTCCTCCCTACCTTTTATCTTAGCCTGCTTGGCTCTCTCTCTCTTATTCCTGATGAAGGGCTTATGCTCGAAACGTCGAATTCTCTATTCCTGAGATGCTGCCTAACCTGCTGTGCTTTGACCAGCAACACATTTGCAGCTGTGATCTCCAGCATCTGCAGACCTCATTTTTTACACTTCCCCATGGCCAATCCACCCCAACCCCAGGGCACTATGGGACACTTCCCCATGGCCAATCCACCCCAACCCCAGGGCACTATGGGACACTTCCCCATGGCCAATCCTCCCCAACCCCAGGGCACTATGGGACACTTCCCCATGGCCAATCCTCCCCAACCCCAGGGCACTATGGGACACTTCCCCATGGCCAATCCACCCCAACCCTGGGGCACTATGGGACACTTCCCCATGGCCAATCCTCCCCAACCCCAGGGCACTATGGGACACTTCCCCATGGCCAATCCTCCCCAACCCCAGGGCACTATGGGACACTTCCCCATGGCCAATCCACCCCAACCCTGGGGCACTATGGGACACATCCCCATGGCCAATCCACCCCAACCCTGGGGCACTATGGGACACTTCCCCATGGTATTCACCCTAACCCCGGGGCACTATGGGACACTTCCCCATGGCCAATCCTCCCCAACCCCGGGGCACTATGGGACACTTCCCCATGGCCAATCCACCCCAACCCCAGGGCACTATGGGACACTTCCCCATGGCCAATCCACCCTCACCCCGGGACACTATGGGCCAATTCCCCATGGCCAATCCCACCCTAACCTGCACATGTTTGGAGTGTGGGAGGAAACCGGAGCAAACCCACGCAGACACATGGGAGAATGTGCAAACTCCACAAGGACAGTCGCCCCCACCCCCCTCCCCTGACGGTGGGATCGAGCCCGGGACCCTGGTGCTGGGAGAGCGCGGTGCTAACCACTGAGCCACCTCCAACCCACCAACACAACGCATCATCCTCCGACATTGCCATCACCTTCAAAACAATCCCCACCCCCAGGGATATATTTCCCTCCCCACCCTTATCTGCTTTCGGCAGAGACCCTTCCCTCCACCTTTCCCTTGTTAGTTCCACCCCCCGACTAACCCACCCTCCACTCCTCTCCACCCTGCTCTCTGACCTATCACCATCACCCCCCACCATCCTCTACCTCATTCCCGGGACACATGCACTCGACAACCCCACCTCCCTTTGTCTGACCGCTCCAACTCCCCCTCCCTCTCTGCCAAGGATAGGCCAGCTCCTGGGCCTCCTCCTCTACTAAATCCTAGCCACCCGACGCCTGGAGGAAGAACGCCTCACCTTCTGCCTTGGGAACCTCCAGGGCATCAATGTGGGCTTGACCAGTTTCCTCATCTCTCCTCCCCCCTCCTTATCCCAGATCCAACTCGGCACCACCCTCATGACCTATCCAATGGACATGTCCACCTTCCTTCCCACCTATCCTCTCCACACTCCTCTCTGACCCACCCACCTTCATCTACCTCATTCCCAGCCACCTGTCCCCCAGCCCCAACCCCCCTCCCATTTATCTCTCAGCACCCGCTCCACTTGGGCCACCCTTTTCATTCCTGACGAATGGCTTATACCCTAAAACGTCGATTCTCCTGCTCTTCGGATGCTGCCTGACCTGCTGTGTTTTTCCAGCACCACACTCTAGACTCTGATCTCCAGCATCTGCTGCCCTCACTCTCTCAGGATGTACATGTATTTGGAAAGGCAAGGACTGATTTGGGATAGTCAACATGGCTTTCTGCGTGGGAAATCATGTCTCACAAACTTGAGTTTTTTGAAGAAGTAACAAAGAGGATTGATGAGGGCAGAGCAGTAGATGTGATCTATATGGACTTCAGTAAGGTGTTCGACAAGGTTCCCCATGGGAGACTGGTTAGCAAGGTTAGATCTCATGGGATACAGGGAGAACTAGCCATTTGGATACAGAACTGGCTCAAAGGTAGAAGACAGAGGGTGGTGGTGGAGGGTTGTTTTTCAGACTGGAGGCCTGTGACCACGGGAGTGCCACAAGGATCGGTGCTGGGCCCTCTACTTTGTGTCATTTACATAAATGATTTGGATGTGAGCATTAGGGGTACAGTTAGTAAGTTTGCAGATGACCCCAAAATTGGAGGGTGTAGTGGACAGCGAAGAGGGTTCCCTCAGATTACAACAGGATCTGGACCAGATGGGCCAATGGGCTGAGAAGTGGCAGATGGAGTTTAATTCAGATAAATGTGAGGGGCTGCATTTTGGGAAAGCAAATATATACACTTAATGTTAAGGTCCTAGGGAGTGTTGCTGAACAAAGAGACCTTGGAGTCCTTGAAAGTGGAGTCACAAGTAGATAGGATAATGAAGAAGGCGTCTTCCTTTATTGGTCAGAGTATTGAGTACAGGAGTTGGGAGGTCATGTTGCAGCTGTACAGGACATTGGTTAGGCCACTGTTGGAATATTGCGTGTAATTCTGGTCTCCTTCCTATCGGAAAGATGTTGTGAAACTTGAAAGGGTTCAGAAAAGATTTACAAGGATGTTGCCAGGGTTGGAGGGTCTGAGCTACAGGGAGAGGCTGAACAGGCTGGGGCTGTTTTCCCTGGAGCGTCGGAGGCTGAGGGGTGACCTTATAGAGGTTTATAAAACCATGAGGGGCATGGATAGGGTAAATAGACACAGTCTTTTCCCCCTGGGGTGGGGGAGTCCAGAACTAGAGGGGCATAGGTTTAGGGTGAGAGGGGAAAGGGACCTAAGGGGTAACTTTTTCCCCCAGAGGGTGGTACGTGTATGGAATGAGCTGCCAGAGGAGGTGGTGGGGGCTGGTACAATGACAGCGTTTAAAAGGTGGATGGGGACATGAATAGGAAGGGTTTAGAGGGAGATGGGCCAAGTGCTGGCACATGGGACTAGATTAGGTTCGGATATCTGGGACAGCATGGACGGGGTTGGGCTGAAGGGCCTGTTTCCGTGCTGTACATCTCTCTGACTCTATGATTCCTGACTCCCCCTCAGGGCTCGCCTCTCACGATCCTGGTCACTTACTCCCAGCTCCCCTCCTGAGCAAGGATTGGACCGGAACAGTTATTTAGCAACCCCCCCTCCTCTCTCTCTCCCCCCCGCCCCCACACACAGATGCTGCTGAGTTTCTCCAGCACCTTCTGTGTTCTTGTGTGTAGTGGACAGCGAAGAGGGTTCCCTCAGACTACAACAGGATCTGGACCAGATGGGCCAATGGGCTGAGAAGGGGCAGATGGAGTTTAATTCAGATAAACTCATAGCAGTCGCTGGAGCTACGTTTACCTGTCCCGCTGTAACCTTATCCAGCCAGTCACCCCTATCCTTACCCCCTCACCGTTTCCTCTCCTCAGGGTATGAGACATCGTGCTTTGGAGGTCCCGGTGTTGGACTGGGGTGGGTGCCCCAACACCAGGAGAAAGTCCTACCTTGGCCGTTCCTTCATCAGGGCGGTGGTGGAGAATGAGATGGTACAGCACAGAATTCATAGCAAAAGTTTACAGTGCGATGTAACTGGAATTATACACTGAAGACTCCCTCAATTGTTCGATGCCCTCCAACGCATCTCGTCCACATCCCGCACCTCCACCCTCAGACCCCACTCCTCCAACCGTAACAAGGACAGAACGCCCCTGGTGCTCACCTTCCACCCTACCAACCTTCGCATAAACCAAATCATCCACCGACATTTCCGCCACCTCCAAAAAGACCCCACCACCAGGGATATATTTCCCTCCCCACCCCTCTCTGCCTTCCGCAAAGACTGTTCCCTCCGTGTCTACCTGGTCAGGTCCACGCCCCCCTACGACCCACCCTCCCATCCTGGCACCTTCCCCCTGCCACCGCAGGAACTGTAAAACCTGTGCCCACACCTCCTCCCTCACCTCCATCCAAGGCCCTAAAGGAGCCTTCCACATCCATCGAAGTTTTACCGGCACATCCACTAATATCATTTATTGTATCCGTTGCTCCCGATGCGGTTTCCTCTACATTGGGGAGACACTGGGCGCCTCCTAGCAGAGCGCTTTAGGGAACATCTCCGGGACACCCGCACCAATCAACCACACCGCCCCGTGGCCCAACATTTCAACTCCCCCTCCCACTCTGCTGAGGACATGGAGGTCCTGGGCCTCCTTCACCGCCGCTCCCTCACCACCAGACGCCTGGTGGAAGAACGCCTCATCTTCGCCTCGGAACACTTCAACCCCAGGGCATCAATGTGGACTTCAACAGTTTCCTCATTCCCCTTCCCCCACCTCACCCTAGTTCCAAACTTCCAGCTCAGCACTGTCCCCATGACTTGTCCGGACATGTCCTACCTGCCTAGCTCCTTTTCCCCCTGCCCACTCCACCCTCTCCTCCCTGACCTATCACCTTCATCCCCTCCCCCACTCACCCATTGTACTCTATGATACTCTCTCCCCACCCCCACCCCCCTCTAGCTTATCTCTCCACCCTTCAGGCTCTCTGCCTTTATTCCTGAGGAAGGGCTTTTGCCCGAAACGTTGATTTCGCTGCTCGTTGGATGCTGCCTGAACTGCTGTGCTCTTCCAGCACCACTGACCCAGAATCTGGTTTCCAGCATCTGCAGTCACTGTGTTTACCCCAATTGTGCGTCACGTCTCCCGTCTGTTCGAATAACAGCCTCGTATCGCTTCTGTCGTGCGTAAATCGCAAACCTTTTTCTTTAAAGGTTACATTCTCAAGTGAACTTTGGGACAGCACCATATCAGGTCAGGCGTTTCCAGCAACACAGCTTCAGCTCTGAGCTCCAGCGTCTTGACGTCCTCACTCTCTCCGGCAGGACCCTGATCGATGAGATGTCACTCATCGGAGAGCGGCCAATCATTTCTCAACAAAGCCCTGACTCATGAGGTTGCTGGGAGAAGTGCAACCAGACCAGGTTGGGGAGAGAGAACGGGGCACTCACAGAGAACTCTGTCGAGGGGTCTGGGCTCCTTCAGGGAGTTGGGAGGTGGGCAGGTGGATGTGCCGAGACGGTGAGTAACGAAAGCGAGCGGACACAGACCTTCCTGCAGGGAAGCAAAGGGGTGAGGTGGCGAGGAGAGAGAGAGAGAGATTAGGAAGTGAAAGCGAAAGCAAAAAGAGAGAGAGTCAGGAGAGTAAACTGGGGAGGGAGGGAATTAGGACTGATATTAGGGAAGGGGGTTAAACTCTGCAGAGCGCTGGATAGAAGGGGGCAGACTGACGCAAAGTTTTTCTGTAACTCTCCAGGAGGAAGTCCCAACAGCTACAGGACGGACTCTGACCAGTCGTTGTTGCTGGAGGGGACGGCTCGACTCCCACACACACACACACACACACAGAGACTGCCTGCTGAGATAACGCCGCGTTTCCGACCCCAGGGCTCAGAGCTGACAGAGTTTCAGCACCTCACGGTCAGTGACACCACCCACCCCCTGGGCAGGGGGAAAATAACAGCTACACGTGGTGGGCAGCAGGGACAGAGCATGGCAGGGAGGGTCAGGGGGGACAGCAGGAGGTACACAGCAAGGCAGGGAGGGTCAGGGGGGACAGGCAGCAGGTACACAGCAAGGCAGGGAGTGTCAGGGGGACAGGAAGGAGGGACACAGCAAGGCAGGGAGGGTCAGGGGGGACAGCAGGAGGTACACAGCAAGGCAGGGAGTGTCAGGGGGACAGGAAGGAGGGACACAGCAAGGCAGGGAGTGTCAGGGGGGACAGGAAGGAGGGACACAGCAAGGCAGGGAGTGTCGGGGGGACAGCAGGAGGTACACAGCAAGGCAGGGAGTGTCAGGGGGGACAGCAGGAGGTACACAGCAAGGCAGGGAGTGTCAGGGGGGACAGGCAGGAGGGACACAGCAAGGCAGGGAGTGTCAGGGGGACAGGCAGGAGGGACACAGCAAGGCAGGGAGTGTCAGGGGGGACAGGCAGGAGGGACACAGCAAGGCAGGGAGTGTCAGGGGGGGACAGCAGGAGGTACACAGCAAGGCAGGGAGTGTCAGGGGGGACAGCAGGAGGTACACAGCAAGGCAGGGAGTGTCAGGGCGGACAGACAGGAGGTACACAGCAAGGCAGGGAGTGTCAGGGGGACAGGAAGGAGGGACACAGCAAGGCAGGGAGTGTCAGGGGGGACAGGAAGGAGGGACACAGCAAGGCAGGGAGTGTCGGGGGGACAGCAGGAGGTACACAGCAAGGCAGGGAGTGTCAAAGGGGACAGGCAGGAGGTACACAGCAAGGCAGGGAGTGTCAGGGGGGACAGGAAGGAGGGACACAGCAAGGCAGGGAGTGTCGGGGGGGACAGGCAGGAGGGACACAGCAAGGCAGGGAGTGTCAGGGGGAACAGGCAGGTGGGACACAGCAAGGCAGGGAGTGTCAGGGGGGACAGGCAGGAGGGACACAGCAAGGCAGGGAGTGTCGGGGGGGACGGGCAGGAGGGACACAGCAAGGCAGGGAGTGTCAGGGGGAACAGGCAGGTGGGACACAGCAAGGCAGGGAGTGTCAGGGGGGACAGGCAGGAGGGACACAGCAAGGCAGGGAGTGTCAGGGGGACAGGCAGGAGGGACACAGCAAGGCAGGGAGTGTCAGGGGGGGACAGGCAGGAAGGACACAGCAAGGCAGGGAGTGTCAGGGGGGACAGGCAGGTGGGACACAGCAAGGCAGGGAGTGTCAGGGGGGACAGGCAGGAGGGACACAGCAAGGCAGGGAGTGTCGGGGGACAGGCAGGAGGGACACAGCAAGGCAGGGAGTGTCGGGGGACAGGCAGGAAGGACACAGCAAGGCAGGGAGTGTCAGGGGGACAGGCAGGAAGGACACAGCAAGACAGGGAGTGTCAGGGGGGACAGGCAGGAGGGACACAGCAAGGCAGGGAGTGTCAGGGGGGGACAGGCAGGAGGGACACAGCAAGGCAGGGAGTGTCAGGGGGGACAGGCAGGAGGGACACAGCAAGGCAGGAAGTGTCAGGGGGGAACAGGCAGGAGGGACACAGCAAGGCAGGGAGTGTCGGGGGGGACAGGCAGGAGGGAGACAGCAAGGCAGGGAATTGTCAGGGGGACAGGCAGGAGGTACACAGCAAGGCAGGGAGTGTCAGGGGGACAGGCAGGTGGGACACAGCAAGGCAGGGAGTGTCAGGGGGACAGGCAGGAGGTACACAGCAAGGCAGGGAGTGTCAAAGGGGACAGGCAGGAGGTACACAGCAAGGCAGGGAGTGTCAGGGGGGACAGGCAGGAAGGACACAGCAAGGCAGGGAGTGTCAGGGGGGGACAGGCAGGAGGGACACAGCAAGGCAGGGAGTGTCAGGGGGGGACAGGCAGGAGGGACACAGCAAGGCAGGGAGTGTCAGGGGGACAGGCAGGAGGGACACAGCAAGGCAGGGAGTGTCAGGGGGGGACAGCAGGAGGTACACAGCAAGGCAGGGAGTGTCAGGGGGGGACAGCAGGAGGTACACAGCAAGGCAGGGAGTGTCGGGGGACAGGCAGGAGGGACACAGCAAGGCAGGGAGTGTCAGGGGGACAGGAAGGAGGGACACAGCAAGGCAGGGAGTGTCAGGGGGGACAGGCAGGAAGGACACAGCAAGGCAGGGAGTGTCGGGGGAACAGGCAGGAAGGACACAGCAAGGCAGGGAGTGTCGGGGGGGGGACAGGCAGGAGGTACACAGCAAGGCAGGGAGTGTCAGGGGGGACAGGCAGGAGGGACACAGCAAGGCAGGGAGTGTCAGGGGGGGACAGGCAGGAGGGACACAGCAAGGCAGGGAGTGTCAGGGGGGACAGGCAGGAGGGACAGAGCAAGGCAGGGAGTGTCAGGGGGGGACAGGCAGGAGGGACAGAGCAAGGCAGGGAGTGTCAGGGGGGTCAGGCAGGAGGGACACAGCAAGGCAGGGAGTGTCAGGGGGACAGGAAGGAGGGACACAGCAAGGCAGGGAGTGTCAGGGGGGGACAGGCAGGAGGGACACAGCAAGGCAGGGAGTGTCAGGGGGACAGGCAGGAAGGACACAGCAGGCAGGGAGTGTCAGGGGGGGACAGGCAGGAGGGACACAGCAAGGCAGGGAGTGTCGGGGGAACAGGCAGGAAGGACACAGCAAGGCAGGAAGTGTCAGGGGGGACAGGCAGGTGGGACACAGCAAGGCAGGGAGTGTCAGGGGGACAGGCAGGAAGGACACAGCAAGGCAGGGAGTATCGGGGGGACATCATGGACGGGTTGGGCCGAAGGGCCTGTTTCCGTGCTGTTCGTCTCTCTGACTCTAAATGGGACTAGATTAGGTTAGGATATCTGGGACAGCATGGATGGGTTGGGCCGAAGGGTCTGTTTCCGTGCTGTACATCTCTCTGAGTGTTTGACTAATAGTTTTGTCCTTTTCTTTCTGTGTAGACGGTCCTGGACCTGCTGGGTTCGGGTCCAACATTTTGGAATCATGTTCTGGTCACCAGGAAGACACAGATGAACCGATCGCACGATATCATCACGAAAGCCTGAGATCCTGCAGTAAAATATTTCCTCGTCTTCGTTTCTGCGCCGCAGCATCCATTTGGGGGAAGAGAAAAGACGTATTGCCCGGTCAAACCCTGGGTTCGAAGGAAATCTGAGTCAGGGTGGCCCCACCCCTTCCAGGGCTGCCGACTCTGAGGGGGCCCGTCCGGGAGTTTGTCGTGCGCTGAATCATGTGTGACCGACAACGAGAGGAGAGTGAACGCGGAACAGACGGTGGGCCCTGTCAATAATCCGAACGCCGATGCGTTCGGCGCCTCCACGCCAACATGTTCAGCCGGCGCCGTTCCCGAGGTGACAAACCCACCAGGAAAACGAGAGGCAGGAGCAGCGTCCCCGCTGCGTTTCCCCAAACAGACAGCAGCGCCTCAGAGTCGGGGGAGGGTACGTCGGCTCACGGGACAGCCCCGGGGTTCGGGACGGTGTTTGACCCGACGGTGTGGCCTCCCTCGTCTGGCGGTGCAGCCCAGACCAGCGGGAGGGTGGCACCGGCCGCGGGCACACCGAGCGTGGAACTGGATCCCCTGGCCGGGACCTTGTATTCCAGCTCAGCGCGCGCAGAGCAGACAGATGTGGACCGGGCAGCCAGTGGCAAGTCGAAGGGCTTCACCTTCACCTTCCCCAGTCTCCCCCGGCTTTGGGATGCGTTCCCTCGGAACCTCGCCCCTCCCTGGAACCGGATGCCCAGCCAGGACCCCGGCCCTCCTGCAGCCCGCGGGGCAGAGGAGCAAGGACAGGAGGGCCCGGCGAGACGCTCCCTCTGGACGTTGGGCTGGGGGAGGAAGGAAGAGGCTGGCATGGGTGGCGCCGACCGAACGCGGCCCGGACCCGAGCCTGGCAGGGTGGGCAAGCCGGGGAGAGGCTGGATCTTCGGGGGTGCCGGACGTTGGCGTGGTTCAGCTGCCGGGAGCGAGAGAGAGGCCCCCGCCCTCCCGTGGGATAAAGGCGGCGACTTCAGTCAGTGGAGGGGGGAAAGGATGGAGAGCGTCGCGGGAGGTAACGGAGCCAGCCGTCTCAGTTATCGGGACCCTGGCTCCATCACCATCGATGAGCACCAGGCCCCCAGCAAACAAAGCCAGGCCACTCCCACCAGGTCGGACTCGTCTGACAATATGGAACTAGGTTCCGAAGACACGGATAGGAATCTGGGACAGACGGGAAAGGACGTGGATAGGCAGATAGGTTCCAAATTCCGAACAGCCAATGAGCCGCAGCCGACATTCGGACAGGAAACAACGCCGGTGAAAAAAGCAAAGTGGACGTTCACCTCTGACATGGCCGAGGCGTTGGATCAGCCGGACACAGGTATCTGCCCGGGCTCTCCCGTTCACACTTTTCAAAGCTGCTTGGTGGGTGGCACGGTGGCACAGTGGTTAGCACTGCTGCCTCCCAGCGCCAGGGACCTGGGTTCAATTCCCGACTCAGGCGACTGTCTGTGTGGAGTTTGCATGTTCTCCCCGTGTCTGCGTGGGTTTCCTCCGGGTGCTCCGGTTTCCTCCCACAACCCAAAGATGTGCGGGTCAGGTGAATTGGCCATGCTAAATTGCCCGTAGTGTTAGGTAAAGGGGTAAACGTAGGGTTATGGGTGGGTTGCGCTTCGGCGGTTCGGTGTGGACTTGTTGGGCCGAAGGGCCTGTTTCCACACTGTAAGTAATCTAATCTAATATTATATATATATACAACCTGCATCCACTGTCACCTTCCAGCAGAACACAGGGTGGCACGGTGCCTCAGTGGGAACCACTGCTGCCTCCCAGCACCAGGGACCTGGGTTCGATCCCACCCTCAGGGGAGACGGTCTGTGTGGAATTTGAGCATTCTCCGCCCCCCTCCTGATCTGTGTGGGTTAGCTCCAGTTTCCTCCCACAGTCCAAACATGTGCAGGTTAGGGTGGATTGGCCATGGGAAATTGTCCCATTGTGCCCAGGGATGTGCAGGTTAAGGTGGATTGGCCATGGGAAATTGTCCCATAGTGCCCAGGGATGTGCAGGTTAGGGTGGATTGGCCATGGGAAATTGTCCCATAGTGTCCAGGGATGTGCAGGTTAGGGTGGGATTGGCCATGGGAAATTGTCCCATAGTGCCCAGGGATGTGCAGGTTAGGGTGGATTGGCCATGGGAAATTGTCCCATAGTGCCCAGGGATGTGCAGGTTAGGGTGGGTTGGCCATGGGAAATTGTCCCATAGTGCCCAGGGATGTGCAGGTTAGGGTGGGATTGGCCATGGGAAATTATGCCATAGTGCCCAGGGATGTGCAGGTTAGGGTGGATTGGCCATGGGAAATTGTCCCATAGTGCCCAGGGATGTGCAGGTTAGGGTGGATTGGCCATGGGAAATTGTCTCATAGTGTCCAGGGATGTGCAGGTTAGGGTGGATTGGCCATGGGAAATTGTCCCATAGTGTCCAGGGATGTGCAGGTTAGTGTGGATTGGCCATGGGCAATTGTCCCATAGTGCCGAGGGATGTGTAGGTTAGGGTGGGATTGGCCATGGGAAATTGTCCCATAGTGCCCAGGGATGTGCAGGTTAGGGTGGGATTGGCCATGGGAAATTGTCCCATAGTGCCCAGGGATGTGTAGGTTAGGGTGGATTGGCCATGGGAAATTGTCCCATTGTGCCCAGGGATGTGCAGGTTAGGGTGGATTGGCCATGGGAAATTGTCCCATAGTGCCCAGGGATGTGCAGGTTAGGGTGGATTGGCCATGGGATATTGTCCCATAGTGCCCAGGGATGTGCAGGTCAGTGTGGATTGGCCATGAGAAATTGTCCCATAGTGCCCAGGGATGTGCAGGTTAGGGTGGGATTGGCCATGGGAAATTGTCCCATAGTGCCCAGGGATGTGCAGGTTAGGGTGGATTGGCCATGGGGAATTGTCCCATAGTGCCCAGGGATGTGCAGGTTAGGGTGGGATTGGCCATGGGAAATTGTCCCATAGTGCCCAGGGATGTGCAGGTTAGGGTGGGATTGTCCATGGGAAATTGTCCCATAGTGCCCAGGGATGTGCAGGTTAGGGTGGATTGGCCATGGGAAATTGTCCCATAGTGCCCAGGGATGTGCATGTTATGGTGGATTGGCCATGGGAAATTGGCCCACAGTGCCCAGGGATGTGCAGGTTAGGGTGGATTGGCCATGGGAAATTGTCCCATAGTGCCCAGGGATGTGCAGGTTATGGTGGATTGGCCATGGGAAATTGTCCCATAGTGCCCAGGGATGTGCAGGTTTGGGTGGATTGGGATTGGGAAATTGTCCCATAGTGCCCAGGGATGTGCAGGTTAGGGTGGATTGGCCATGGGAAATTGTCCCATAGTGCCCAGGGATGTGCAGGTTTGGGTGGATTGGGATTGGGAAATTGTCCCATAGTGCCCAGGGATGTGCAGGTTTGGGTGGATTGGGATTGGGAAATTGTCCCATAGTGCCCAGTGATGTGTACGTTATGGTGGATTGGCCTTGGGAATTTGTCCCATAGTGCCCAGGGATGTGTACGTTATGGTGGATTGGCCATGGGAAATTGTCCCATAGTGTCCCAGAGATGTGCAAGTTTAGGTGGATTGGCCATGGGAAATTGTCCCATAGTGCCCAGGGATGTGCAGGTTAGCGTGAATTGGCCATGGAAATTGTCCCATAGTGTCCCAGGGATGTGCAGGTTATGGTGGATTGGCCATGGGAAATTGTCCCATTGTGCCCAGGGATGTGCAGGTTAGGGTAGATTGGCCATGGGAAATTGTCCCATTGTGCCCAGGGATGTGCAGGTTAGGGTAGATTGGCCATGGGAAATTGTCCCATAGTGCCCAGGGATGTACAGGTTAGGGTGGATTGGCCATGGGAAATTGTCCCATTGTGCCCAGGGATGTGCAGGTTAGGGTAGATTGGCCATGGGAAATTGTCCCATAGTGTCCCAGGGATGTGGAGGTTAGGGTGGATTGGCCATGGGAAATTGTCCCATAGTGCCCAGGGATGTACAGGTTAGGGTGGATTGGCCATGGGAAATTGTCCCATAGTGCTCAGGGATGTGGAGGTTAGGGTGGATTGGCCATGGGAAATTGTCCCATAGTGCCCAGGATGTGCAGGTTAGGGTGGATTGGCCATGGGAAATTGTCCCATAGTGCCCAGGATGTGCAGGTTAGAGTGGATTGGCCATGGGAAATTGTCCCATAGTGCCCAGGATGTGCAGGTTAGGGTGGATTGGCCATGGGAAATTGTCCCATAGTGCCCAGGGATGTGCAGGTTAGGGTGGATTGGCCATGGGAAATTGTCCCATAGTGCCCAGGGATGTGCAGGTTAGGGTGGATTGGCCATGGGAAATTGTCCCATAGTGCCCAGGGATGTGCAGGTTAGGGTGGATTGGCCATGGGAAATTGTCCCATAGTGCCCAGGGATGTGCAGGTTAGGGTGGGATTGGCCATGGGAAATTGTCCCATAGTGCCCAGGGATGTGCAGGTTAGGGTGGATAGGTCAGGTGGAAATGCAGAGTAATAGGGTGGGGGAATGGGTCTGGGTGGCTGCGTATTTGTTTTGCCTGTTTCCACTCTGTCGGGAGTCTGCGGTCACAACGATTCCCGGTTCTGATTTCGGGTTTAATTCTGCCTATTCATGTTTGACTTCACGAACGAGAGGACGGTCCCCTCTTTCTAAAATAGCTGTCATCGCATCGCAGACCCTTTCCCAGCCAATGTCGTACTGTTGACAAGTCACCAATTTTATCCTCCTGCTCCTCTCCTTTCTCTCCAGTGACGAACGCTGCAGCCCCCCCTGCTTCTCTCTTCAGCTCTGAAGAAGACTCACAGTGGACTCGAGATGTTCCCCCTTCCCCACGGACACAGCCTGGCCCGCTGCGTTTTTTTGATGCCTGTTTTTAATTATGTTTTTCCAGATCCCAGTGCTGCTATCAGACAGACCTTGAGGGGTTATACTGACATCACTCTCCGCAGAGTGACTGAATTTTACCGACAGAGGATCGAAGAGGCAATTGAGGAGTATATCGAAGCTGTCTCCCTGATGATACTGCACAAGATAAAGTCACATGAAGATCTCTACAGGGTAGGCTCAGTTGTTCAATCTCATGTTCTGCTGATCACCCACCCCACCCAACCTTTTGAACGCAACAGCTTTGTTTCCTCGACCTGGCAATTTTATTTCCCTTTTGTCTGAAGTCTCACTGTCCTCTTAAGAAATGAGGGCTATCTGTTAATCACACGCGTGCTGTTTCGAATGCTCAGGACGGGATTTTGACCAGAGAACGGTCCCAGTGTTGGTTTGGGAAGGCAGGAGGGAGCAGAGCGGGCGAACGATGATGAGGCGTGTTCCCCCTCTGATATCCGACCTTTCCTCAGGCACTGTCGGTGTTGGAACAGACCCCCCCCCCCTGGCTCCCGGACGCTGGTCAGCACGTTAGCGCCGTTAACTGGAACTGAACAATCTCTGAATTTCTGAAACCCCTCCAGTCGCGGGGGAGCTGAGGACAGACTCTGTGAGAGAGGGAACACAGCTCCGTCACCGCGCTCTCGATGAGCCGGAGGCAGATCACAGACACCTCCCCACCTTCACATCTCCCCCCTTCTTGTTACAGTCAGGCAGAGCCCTCAACACCTCGGGGTCAGGGATTAAACATCCCACCCTCCCCCCTGGTCATCGGCAGCTCCTGTCAATAACATTGCGGTCAAAATGGGGATAAAGAAATCACTCCGGACCATTGCTACAATAATGGGAGAGGTTTGCGATTGTCTGCATTCGTCTCCAAACAGAATTATAACAAAAATATTTATTTCCCCCCTCGTTCCGGCTGCCTCAGTGCCCATCCTTAATGGGCTTGACAAGACGGGGTTGAATCACCTCAACCAGAGAGATGTACAGCACGGAAACAGGCCCTTCGGCCCAACCCGTCCATGCTGTCCCAGATATCCTAACCTAATCTAGTCCCATTTAGAGGCAGAGAGACGTACAGCACCGAAACAGGCCCTTCGGCCCAACCTGTCCATGCTGTCCCAGATATCCTAACCCAATCTACTCCCGTTTAGAGTCAGAGAGATGTACAGCACAGAAACAGACCCTTCGGCCCAACCCGTCCATGCTGACCCAGATATCCTAACCTAATCTAGCCCCATGTTTCCAGCACTTGGCCCATCTCCCTCTAAACCCTTCCTATTCATGTCCCCCATCCACCTTTTAAATGCTGTCATTGTACCAGCCCCCACCACTTCCTCTGGCAGCTCATTCCATGTGGACACTGACTAACCAATTCAATTTACAAACGGAGATTTGAACAGATCTCATGTTGCCTAAAGGTAGAACTAATCCATCCTAGCTCTTTCATAAATGATACCATGACATTGCACAGAATAACGTCACAAATCTGAGAAAGTCTGATTTAACTTATAGGTGCTTATCAAAAAATCAGGGACAATTTATCTATTTAATTTTTGCAACAATTTCTCCTAACGGTGGCTCCCTTTCAATTGATCCACAGGGAAATATGTACAGACTTGATAATTACAGGAGTCTTTTTGCCCTTAACGATATCACCGAGAGAGAGTTTTGAGAAGATTTGTAGCTCAGGTTGAGGTTCTGAATGTAGGTTTGCTCGCTGAGCTGGAAGGTTCGGTTTCAGACGTTTCGTCACCCCACGGGCGGTTACATCATCAGTGGGCCTCAGGTGAAGCACTGCTGATAATTCCTGCCTTCTACTTATGTGTTTGGGTTGGTGATGTCACAGGAAGTGACGCATAAATGGAAGGCAGGACTCATGAACAGTGCTTCACCCGGAGGCCCACTGAAGATGTTACCGCGCGTGGGGTGACGAAACGTCTGAAACCGAACCTTCCACCTCAGCGAGCGATCCTACACCCAGAGAGAGGCTGAGGGTGTGACTGAGCTACTGTTTTCCAGGAAATCCAACGCCTAGTGAAGGACGGGAGTCATCGTCGAGCCACGGAACATCTCCTGGATTCGGTGATGGAGAGTGGAGCTCAGGCAGGGAGAGTCATGTGGGAAACATTCATCAAGATGAAACTTACCAACCCCAAACTGAGCAACATACTGCAAGAGATTGAGAGTAAAGGTACAGCGAGACACCGAATACGGGTTTCTGGTTACACGCACAAGTATTGAGAGATGTAAGCCATGAACTTTATCTCAATAGGAGCCAGCCTACGGATGGAAGTGAGCCAGAGTTTAATGGAACCCAAAGTGTCCAACTACCTCAAAGGTAAAAGCATCAGAAAATGGCGGGCTGAAATGCGAGACGCAACTAGCACACTGGGAGACGGGGCCTCTGGGGAATAGGGTTTAGGATCCAAAGACAAAGGAGACCATTCAGCCCTTCCAGCCTTGGCTGTCATTCACTGAGATAACAAACCAGTGTAGTTTCATACAAAAACGTTCGATCGGTTCCCTCAAGAGCGTGGTTGAACACACGGGTAGGACAGGTTTAGGGTGGGTGTAGGCTAAAGGGACGGGTTCCATGAGGAAAGCTGGTCAGCAGGGATGGAGTTAACCAAAGGGTCTGCTTTCGTACTGCATGACTCTGACTCTATACGTGTAGCCTACTTTTGCACAGAAACAGGCCCTTCGGCCCAACCCGTCCATGCGGTTCCAGATATCCTAACCTCATCCAGTCCCATTTAGAGTCAGAGAGATGTACAGCACGGAAACAGGCCCTTCGGCCCAACCCGTCCATGCTGACCCAGATATCCTAACCTAATCTAGTCCCATTTAGAGTCAGAGAGATGTACAGCACGGAAACAGGCCCTTCGGCCCAACCCGTCCATGCTGTCCCAGATATCCTAACCTAATCTAGCCCCCTGTGCCAGCACTTGGCCCATCTCCCTCTAAACCCTTCCTATTCATGTCCCCATCCACCTTTTAAATGCTGTCATTGTACCAGCCCCCACCACTTCCTCTGGCAGCTCATTCCATACACGTACCATCCTCTGGGGGAAAAAGTTACCCCTTAGGTCCCTTTCCCCTCTCACCCTAAACCTATGCCCCTCTAGTTCTGGGCTCCCCCACCCCAGGGGGAAAAGACTTTGTCTATTTACCCTATCCATACCCCTCATGGTTTTATAAGCCTCTATAAGGTCACCCCTCAGCCTCCGACGCTCCAGGGAAAACAGCCCCAGCCTGTTCAGCCTCTCCCTGTCGCTCAGACCTGATTCTCACTCTCCCATCTGACACCCACAATGGTGTTTATTTGGAAACTAAGACTTTTTAAGTTGGTGGACCCTAATAACCGAGCACAGTTCAATATACCACAGCGTCTTGGCTTCACCATGTCTCATTGGCTGTCCCCATCCTGGGGTAATTAAGCTGGGGCTAAGATAACCCACCTCAACATCAACAGATGGCTGAGTTTCTGTTTTCCTGTTGTATATGAGTTCAATTCTTTCAGTCATCAACCAAGATCAGCAACATGAAATTGGAAGTCGCAACGTTTTCGACGGCTTCCATCTGAGCCCCAGGGACATCTTTGCAGGACTCCCTCAGGGTAGTCTCCTAGGCCCAACCCCTTTCAGCTGCTTCATCGATGCCCATCCCTGGGTCAGAAAGGCACGCTCGCCGACGATTAGACAACGGTCAGCACCTTTCGTGACTCAAAGCAGTCCGTGGCCCGGGACCTGGAGAGTGTCCAGGGTTTGGGCGATGAGTCACATCCAACATTGATGGTCCACACCAGAACCGAGGAAGACCAGCCCCCAGCCAGAGGAAGTCACGGCAGCTGGACCTGCACTGGATTCCTTCCACTGAATTCCCCAATATCAACATCAGCTGAGACGCCCAGCTTTCGGTTGGTCTCTTTGGGTTGGCGATGTCATTTCCTGTGCTGAGGTCACTTCCTGCTCCTTTTCTCAGGGGGTGGTCCAACTCGATGTGTTTGTTGGGAGAGTTTCCAGTTGGAACGCCAGGCTTCTAGGAATTCTCGCGCGTGTCGCTGTTTGGCTTGTCCCGGGATGGATGTGTTGTCCCAGTCGAAGTGGGGTCCTTCCCCATGCGAGTGTGAGGATACTAGTGAGAGAGGGTCATGTCTTTTTGTGGCTAGTTTACTGCCTGTTTGTCCAATGTAGTGTGTGTTACAGTCCTTGCACGGTATTTTGTGAATGACATTAGTTCTGCTTGTTGTCTGTCTAGGGTCATTCACGTTCCCTAGCTGCTGTTTTAGCGTGTTGGTGGGTTTGCGGGCTACCATGATGCCAAGGGGTCTGATTGGTCAGGCAATTTGGTCATTTCCGAGCTGTCTTTGATGTAGGGGGAGAGGGGTTAGGGTTTCTAGGCCAACACATCCATCCCAGGACCAGCCAACCAGAGACCCGCACGAGAATTCCTAAAACCATGGCATTCCAACCAGAACTCGGCCAACAAACGCATCGAGTTAGACGCCATCTACCACCCCCCTGAGAAAAGGAACCGGAAATGACATCACCACAGGAAATGACATCACCAACCCCAAAGCAACCCAGATAGAAGGCAGGAATCATGCACACTGCTTCGCCTGAGGCCCACTGAAGATTTAGAGAGGCTCAGGGATTGGTGTAAGCCAACTAGGGAAATGGATTGAAAATCTTAAAAGATCCCCTTTAAAACCTGTTCAGAAATTGGAACTTTTAAAAATTTATTTTATCCCTAGATTATATTATTATCTAATTTTATCATCTGTCTCTCGCGTGCACTTTAATTCTTAACACCATGATTACCCCCCGCTATGTGACTTAAAATGCTCTAATTTTATTAATAAAACATTAACAACCTGTATCCCATTGGACTTCTAGAACATAGACCATTCCAGCCCAGTCCAGGCCCTTTGGCCCCTCAATGTCGTGCTGACCCAATGCGAAGCCCATCTAACCTATACTATCCCATTCTCCTCCATCTGCCTGTCCAATGGCCCTTAAAGTTGGCGAGTCTCGTCCTGTTACAGGACGGGCGTTCCACCCCCCCCCCCCCCACCCCTCCCCCACTACTGTCTGAGTAAAGAACCTCCACCTGACATCTGCCCTCGATCTATCACCCCTCGGTTTAAAGCTACACCCCCTCGTGTTGGCCATCACCACCTGAGGGAAAAGGCTCTCCCTGTCCACCCTATCTAACCCTCGGATTATCTTATACGTCCCAGTGAAGTCACCTCCCAACCTCCTCCTCTCTAAGGAGAACAGCTCCCAGTCCCTCGGCCTTTCCTCATTAGACCCTCCCTCTAGACCAGGCGATATTCTGTCCCCGAATTAGAAACGCCAGCGTCCAACTCGTCTTTTTTGATTATGTTCCTGACTTATTCCAGTCTTTATAACAACTTGCATTTTCGCTTCAAGATGTCCAGACCCAATACAAAAGCTTCCTCCTTCGAGCCAGTGAGGACTTCTGGGTCGACACTGTCGGTGGGAAGAGGGAGCGGTTCTGTCTGGAGGAGTGCTACACCGAACAGGTCATCGTGGTTTCCGGTCCCGAACGGGGCGTTGCGGGGCACAGCCTGACCGCGAGAGGAAAGAGGCGTGAGGAAGGGCAACGGAAGCTGATCAAGTCCCAGTGGGAGACCGTGAGGATCGGTCAGTTGTTCAGGAGCAGCTTCGGGAAGAGCAGCCTGTCTGGGACCGTGGTGGTGAGCGGGCCGGCAGGGAGCGGGAAAACGACCATGGTCCGGAAAATCGTCCGGGACTGGGCCGACGGTAAGGCCTATCAGCAGTTCCATTTTGTGTTCCTGTTTAATTTTCGAGACCTCAACAGCGTTGCAGGCAGGACAAGCCTCAAGAAGCTGATCCTGAATTCATATCCTCACTTTGGGAACAGCGTGGAACGTCTCTGGGAGCAGCCTCAGGGGCTGCTGTTTATACTGGACAGTCTGGAGGAGTTCAAGGAGAAGATTGACTTCGAGGGGCCGAAGGGAAACGCGCTGCCCGAGCACCAGTGTTTCCACCCGGAATGTCTGTGCGAGGTCTCGGACATTGTCCGTTGCCTGATCCGACAGGACGTGCTGAAGGGCTGCTCTGTCTTGCTGACCACCCGCCCGACCGAACTGCAGAGGCTGAGAAACGCGGGGATCAATCTGTGGGCTGAGATCGTGGGCTTCCTGAGGGAACAGCGCAAGGAGTTCCTGGCCAAATACTTTGGAGATCGGAGCCTGGCCGAAGCGGCGTTCACCTACCTGGAACAGAATGAGGTCCTTTATTCCATGTGTGACAATCCATCGTATTGCAGAATCATCTGCTCCTCACTGGCCCCTGGTTTACAGCGAATGCAGGCAACTCAGGAAACACTCCCGACGACTGTCACTCAGCTATTTGCGAGTTACACGTCGAACATCTTCAAAAACCATCAATTCAACATTTATAAACGTCACGCTGTCAGTGCTGAACAAATCCGGGACTTGGTGCTCAGAACTGGTCAGCTGGCCTACCTGGGAATCTGTCAAAACATCCATGTTTTTCACGAGAGACATTTAAATTCCTGCAACGTGGAGCGATCGTGCGCTCTCCCGGGGTTCCTGACACAACACACAGACCCAAACAGTTCCCAAGCCCTTTTCTCCTTCGTTCACGTCACCCTGCAAGAATTCATGGCAGCCCTCGGTCAATACCTGACTGCAGACCCGCAAAGTCTGGCACAGCTCCTCACCGAGCTCCTCGACTCTCCCCAGGCCGATCCCCAATTCAAGATGTTCCTCAGGTTTACGGCCGGCCTATCGTCGCCAGGTTCCGCACGGATACTCAAAGACCTCCTCGGACCCCTCCCGCACGAGACCACCTGCTCGGTGATAGACTGGGTGAAGACACAAGTTGAGGTCAGCTCCACCAAGCGCAGGCTGTTGGAATCCATGTATTACCTGTTTGAATCACAGCACACAGGGTTAATGCAGCTCGCGGTGGGGTTGAGAGGGACCCTCACACTCGGAGATGACTTCCCTGGCAATGCAATTCCCCTGAGCCCCCTGGACTGCTCCGTACTGGGGTCTGTGATTCAACGCTGCGGCGAGGTCCAGGAACTTAACCTCAGCAACTGCGGCCTGGGAACGGAAGGCATCCAGAGACTGGCGTCTGCTCTCCACAAGTGCAAGGTGCTCAGGTACGTCCAATAGACAATAGGTGCAGGAGTAGGCCATTCAGCCCTTCCAGCCTGCACCACCATTCAATATGATCATGGCTGATCATCCTTAATCAGTATCCTGTTCCTGCCTTATCTCCATAACCCTTGATTCCACTGTCTTTGAGAGCTCTATCCAACTCTTTCTTAAATGAATCCAGAGACTGGGCCTCCACTGCCCTCTGGGGCAGAGCATTCCACACAGCCACCACTCTCTGGGTGAAGATGTTTCTCCTCATCTCTGTCCTCAATGGTCTACCCCATATTTTTTAAGCTGTGTCCTCTGGTTCGGCACTCACCCATCAGCGGAAACATGTTTCCTGCCTCCAGAGTGTCCAATCCTTTCATAATCTTATATGTCTCAATCAGATCCCCTCTCAGTCTTCTAAACTCAAGGGTAGACAAGCCCAGTCGCTTCAGTCTTTCAGTGTAAGGTAATCCCGCCATTCCAGGAATTGACCTTGTGAACCTACGCTGCACTCCCTCAATAGCCAGAATGTCTTTCCTCAAATTTGGAGACCAGAACTGCACACAGTACTCCAGGTGTGGTCTCACCAGGGCCATGTACAGCTGCAGAAGCACCTCTTTGCTTCTATACTCAATCCCTCTTGTTATGAAGGCCAGCATGCTATTAGCCTTCTTCCCTACCTGCTGTACCTGCATGCTTACCTTCATTGACTGGTGTACAAGTGCCTGTCTCTTGTCAAACCCATCGCAGGGATTGCATTTCCTGGCTATATCCGGCTCCAAAATTACAACCATCTCCTTTCATCACAAAACCTGTCCCTTCCCTCAGAAGTTCTGGGAGGCAGGAAACTTAGCACCTTGAATTTTCTGTGAGACTTGGGACAGAATCACTGTGGAGGAACACCAGCCATAAGGTCACAGGCATGCAGTGCAAAATTCCAAAGACTTGAATACCTCCAGTCAAATATTTTTTTCCCTGCAGTTCTCCCCTGGATCATGAGCTACACGAGTGCTGTCACTGCTGGAAGCAATTTGCCCAGGATAATGTCCCAGTAATCTGGGTCATCTCCCACATTGTACATTCACCGGGGTACGTTAAATGCATCCTCAATATGACACCAGGGTTAGGAAGATGCCCGCAGAAGCACCAACCATTCCCAGATTTGGTGGACAGGTCTTTGCCCCAGCCACTGCCCAATCCACCAAGGCAGTGACCACAATTCACACACAATTCCAAGGCCCAAGTCATGTCATAGATTCCCGACAGTGTGGGAACAGGCCCTCCGGCCCATCACGTCCACACTGACCCTCTGAAGAGTAACCCACCCAGACCCATTCCCCTACCCTACCACTGCGTGTTACCCAGACTAATGCACCTATCTTCCAATCCGCCCTAACCTGCACATCCCTGGGCACTATGGGACAATTTCCCATAGCCAATCCACCCGAACCTGCACATCCCTGGGCACTATGGGACAATTTCCCATGGCCAATCCACCCTAACCTGCACATCCCTGGGCACTATGGGACAATTTCCCATGGCGAATCCACCCCAACCTGCACATCCCTGGGCACTATGGGACAATTTCCCATGGTCAATCCACCCTAACCTGCACATCCCTGTGCACTATGGGACAATTTCCCATGGCCAATCCCACCCTAACCTGCACATCCCTGGGCACTATGGGTCAATTCCCCATGGCCAATCCACCCTAACCTGCACATCCCTGGGCACTATGGGACAATTTCCCAATCCCAATCCACCCTAACCTGCACATCCCTGGGCACTATGGGACAATTTCCCATGGCCAATCCACCCTAACCTGTACATCCCTGGGTACTATGGGACAATTTCCCATTGCCAATCCACCCTAACCTGTACATCCCTGGGCACTATGGGACAATTTCCCATGGCCAACCCACCCTAACCTACACATCCCTGGGCACTATGGGACAATTTCCCATGGCCAATCCACCCTAACCTACACATCCCTGGGCACTATGGGACAATTTCCCATGGCCAACCCACACTAACCTGCACATCCCTGGGCACTATGGGACAATTTCCCATGGCCAATCCACCCTAACCTGCACATCCCTGGGCACTATGGGACAATTTCCCATGGCCAATCCACCCTAACCTGCACATCCCTGGGCACTATGGGACAATTTCCCATGGCCAATCCACCCTAACCTGCACATCCCTGGGCACTATGGGACAATTTCCCATGGCCAATCCACTCGAACCTGCACATCTTTGGACTGTGGGAGGAAACTGGAGCACCCAGAGGAAACCCACACACACATGGGATGGGGGGAGGGGAGAATGTGCAAACTCCACACAGACAGTCACCCCCGAGGGCGGGATCAAATGTTATTAAGAAGGGTGGAAGACAGCGTCAATTCAGATTCAAGCAGAAATTGCTCAAACAGCTCAGCTGGTCTGGGGAGAGAGAAAGCAGGATTAACATTTCAGGTCCTTCCTCAGAACAGGACCAACAGTGGGACTGAAGGAAAGAGAGAGAGAGAGAGATGATCACAGAGAAAGGAAAGTCTGATTGTCCGGTGGTTAAAAATGGAAAGAAACCCCAATGGATGGTGTTGCAATGGGATCAGACCAGCAGTGTTCTGTCAGGACCATGTCATCACCATCATCATCGTCCCTCTGTGCACGCCCTGGTCCCGAACTGACCACGGTACCCA
This sequence comes from Hemiscyllium ocellatum, assembly GCF_020745735.1. NCBI lineage: Eukaryota > Metazoa > Chordata > Chondrichthyes > Orectolobiformes > Hemiscylliidae > Hemiscyllium > Hemiscyllium ocellatum. Next base: position 3,147,668 of record NC_083440.1, on the reverse strand, counting down.
TCCCGCTGCCTCGTCTGTCATGTGCCGTACTGTTCCTGAGCAGATTATATCCTTTACATTTCTCTGTTCCGTTCCTGCACTGATATCTGGCCATCAACACAAGGTCGTGAATGTTTGTTATTCAAATACAATCGCAAACCAAGGGTTTTGTAAATGGACCTTATCCTGAATTCGGGACCAGTGGTGCTGGAAGAGCACAGCAGTTCAGGCAGCATCCAACGAGCAGCGAAACCGACGTTTCGGGCAAAAGCCCTTCATCAGGGAGGGCTTTTTTTTTACCTTATCCTGAATTACCTGATGATTGAGAATTACAGCCTTTTGGTCTCTGTGTGTTTTCTGTTTAGACTGCGAGGTAATAATCTCACGGACGACGGAGTGAACCTGCTGTCTGAGACACTGAAGAGGGAGGACTGTAAAATACAGCAACTAGAGTGAGTGATGGGCTGTGCACATTGGGTGCTGGGAGGTGCGTGGGTCGGGCACGTTAACCTCACTGTTCCAACAATGACACATTCCCCATTCTGTCCCCCCCCCCACCCCAGCTTGTCTTCCAACGGTATCTCTCACACCGGCGCCCAGGAACTGGCCAAGGGGCTCAGCAGCAACTCGTCCCTGACGCAGCTCAATCTGAGTCGGAATAAACTGGGGGATACCGGAATGACGGACCTGTGTGAGGCACTGAGCAGTCCGCAGTGTAAGATACAGTCTCTGCTGTAAGTTTGTCTGCGTTCCCTGTGTATGTCAGCACCATTTCCCGTTCAGTGGCGGGGGTGGGGGGCTGTTTCTCACTGCTCCTTCTCATCCCCAGGATCTGTGAGAACCTGATTCGGGGGAATATCATTGAAAAACTCGTGTCGACCCTCAGCACCAATCGATCGTTGACATCTCTGAACCTGAATAAGAACAAGCTGGGAGACCGGGGGATCAGACTGGTGGCTGCCGTCCTGGGACAAAGGAGTTGTACTCTACAAACACTGGAGTAAGTAATAACAAGCATATAACCTGCTTGTAACTGCGGGATCCCTCCAACTCCAAATATCTGGACAAGATAGGATCTATTTATATTTAGAAAAGAACGGGCCTATCAGTGATAGACAACATGGTTTTGTGCGGGGGAGAGCGTGCCTTACCAACTTAATAGTGTTCTTCGAGGAAGCGACCAAGATGATAGATGAAGGAAGGGCTGTTGATGTCATATACATGGACTTTAGTAAGGCGTTTGAGAAGGTTCCCCATGGTAGACTAATGGAGAAAGTGAAGCCACATGGTGTGCAGGGTGTTCTAGCTAGGGGATAAAGAACTGGTTGAGCAACAGGAGACAGAGAGTAGTGGTTGAAGGGAGCTTCTCGAAATGGAGAAAGGTGACCAGTGGGTGTTCCCCAGGGGTCAGTGTTGGGGCTACCGTTTGTAATATGCACAAATGATCTGGAAGAGGGCACTGTTGGTATGATCAGCAAGTTTGCAGATGACACGAAGATCGGTGGAGGAGCAGAAAGCATAAGGGACTGTCAGAGAATACAGGAGGATATAGATAGACTGGAGAGTTGGGCGGAAAAGTGGCAGATGGAGTTCAATCCAGGCAAATGTGAGGTGATGCATTTAGGGAAGACTAATTCGAGAGCGAATTATACAATGAATGGAAGAGCCTTGGGAAACGTTGATGGGCAGAGAGAGATCTGGGAGTGCAGGTCCATTGTACCCTGAAGGTGGCTGCACAGGTGGGTAGAGTGGTCAGGAAGGCATATGGTATGCTAGCCTCCATCGGACGGGGTATTGAGTATCAGAGCTGGCAGGTCATGTTAACATTATACAAGACATTGGTTCGGCCGCATTGTGTACAGTTCTGGTCGCCACATTCCCAAAGGGATGTGGATGCTTTGGAGTGGGTGCAGGGAAGGTTTACGAGGATGGTGCCTGGTATGGAAGGTGCTAGCTATGGAGAGAGGTTGAGTAGGTTGGGTTTATTTTGATGAGAAAAAAGGAGATTGGGGGGGGGGACCTGATTGAGGTTTACAAACTCATGAAGGGGATAGACAGGGTGGGGAGAGACCAGCTTTTTCCCAGGGTGAAGGATTCAATAACGAGAGGTCACGCTCTCAAGGTGAGAGGTGGGAAGTTGAAGGGGGATACACGCGGTAAGTACCTCACACACACAGAGGGTGGGGGGTGTTTGGAACGCGTTGCCAGCAGGAGGTGGGAGAGGCAGGTACGGTAGCTTCATTTAAGGTGGGTCTGGGCAGATGCAGGAGGTGGGGGAGCAGAGGGACACAGATGCTCAGGAATTGGGCGACAGGTTCAGACAGTGGGTTTGGATCAGCACAGGTTTGGAGGGGCCAAAGGGCCTGTTCCTGGGCTGTACATTTTCTCTGTCCTTTGTTCTCTGCTGAAGATGTTGCGTGGGTCTATTTCCGAATCGGTTATGGGATGTAGGTGTTCCTCTCTGGGCCTGTATTAATTACTCATTCCAGGTTACCCACGTGGTGGTGGTAACCCTCCTTTTGAACGAGATTAGATTAGATTCCCCACAGAATGGACACAGACCCATCAGCCCAACGGGTCCACACCGACTCGCCGAAGAGCAACCCACCCAGACCCCTTCCCTGACTCCCTACTAATGCACCTGTCACTATGGGACAATTTCCCATGGCCAATCCACCCTAACCTGCACATCCCTGGGCACTATGGGACAATTTCCCATGGCCAATCCACCCTAACCTGCACATCCCTGGACACTATGGGACAATTTCCCATGGCCAATCCACCCTAACCTGCACATCCCTGGGCACTATGGGACAATTTCCCATGGCCAATCCACCCTAGCCTACACATCCCTGGGCAATATGGGACAATTTCCCATGGCCAATCCCACCCTAACCTGCACATCCCTGGGCACTATGGGACAATTTCCCATTGCCAATCCCACCCTAACCTGTACATCCCTGGACACTATGGGACAATTTCCCATGGCCAATCCACCCTAACCTGCACATCCCTGGGCACTATGGGACAATTTCCCATGGCCAATCCACCCTAACCTGAATATCTTTGGACAGTTGGTGGAACCCGGAGCACCCGGAGGACACACAGGGTGGAGAATGTGCAAACTCCACACGGACAGTCGCCCCTGAGGGTGTGATTGAACCCGGGTCCCTGGTGCTGGGAGGCAGTGGTGCCAACCCTTGAGACCCTTCCACCTCATTTTGTAGCCCATTATCCTGTCGCCCATTTTGCTTCGACTGACCAGGAGCGATGTTACGGAGTGGCGTTCCCGGTTTTAGCCCAGCGGCAGTGTGGGAATGCTGATTGACCTCCGGGGAAACTGGGAGGGCTGCAGACCCTGGAGAGTCCAAGGTGAGAGAGCGTGGCGCTGGAAGATGCCCACCTCGTCGGGCCAACGTTGCGGGCAGGACCCTCCTTCCGGACTCTCAAGGGGCCTGAAGAAAGGTGCCGCCCGAAATGTCGACCCTCCTGCCCCTCGGATGTTGCCCGATGAGCTGGACCTCTTCCAGCGCCACGCTCTCTCACCTCGGACTCTCCTTCCCAGTCCGGATGGTGAGTGGCTTCCAGGGGAACCTGTCGCTGATGCCGTCCCCCTGTCCTGGTCGTCCACATCCCAAGCTTGGAATGTGTGGATAAATCACTCTCCTCACTTCGAGGCATCGAGGCGTACAGTACGGAAACAGACCCTTCGGCCCGACCCGTCCAGGCCAACCCAATCTAGTCCCATGTGCCAGCACTTGGCCCATCTCCCTCTAAACCCTTCCTATTCATGTCCCCATCCACCTTTTAAATGCTGTCATTGTACCAGCCCCCACCACTTCCTCTGGCAGCTCATTCCATACACGTACCACCCTCTGGAGGGAAAAAGTTACCCCTTAGGTCCCTTTCCCCTCTCACCCTAAACCTATGCCCCTTTAGTTCTGGACTCCCCCGCCCCAGGGGGAAAAGACTTTGTCTATTTATCCTATCCATGTCCCTCAGGATTTTGTAAATCTCTATAAGGTCACCCCTCAGCCTCCGACGCTCCAGGGAAAACAGCCCCAGCCTGTTCAGCCTCTCCCTGTCGCTCAGATCCTCCAACCACTTGGGCCTCTGAGACGGTGGTTCAGCTTGGGACAGCCAGGAGCTGAACGAGGTGGCACAGTATTCCCAGCCCGTATTCCTTCCCATTTCTCCGGCCGCTGTGCTGATCTCTGAGGCCCATGGGAAAATCGGAACTGAATGGGTCAGCACGCTGATCCTTGGAGTAAGGACAGTGCAGCTTAGAGGCAGCAACATAAAACCATGAGACATAGGAGTGGAAGTAAGGCCATTCGGCCCATCGTGTCCACTCCGCCATTCAATCATGGCTGATGGGCATTTCGACTCCACTTACCCGCGTTCTCCCCGTAGCCCTTAATTCCTCGAGACATCAAGAATCCATCAATCTCTGCCTTGAAGACATCTAGTGTCCCGGCCTCCACTGCACTCTGCGGCAGTGAATTCCACAGGCCCACCACTCTCTGGCTGAAGAAATGTCTCCGCATTTCTGTTCTGAATTGACCCCCTCTAATTCTCAGGCTGTGTCCACGGGTCCTAGTCTCCTCGCCTAACGGAAACAATTTCCTAGCGTCCACCCTTTCCAAGCCATGTATTATCTTGTACGTCTCTATTAAGTCTCCCCTTAATCTTCTAAACTCCAATGAATGCAATCCCAGGATCCTCAGCCGTTCCTCGTATGTTAGACCAACCATTCCAGGGATCATCCGTGTGAATCTCCGCTGGATACGTTCCAGTATGTCCTTCCTGAGGTGTGGGGACCAAGACTGGACACAGTACTCCAAATGGGGCCTAACCAGAGCTTTATAAAGTCTCAGTAGCATAACGGTGCTTTTATATTCCAACCCTCTTGAGATAAGTGACAACATTGCATTCGCTTTCTTAATCACGGACTCAACCTGCATGTTTACCTTTAGAGAATCCTCGACTCGCACTCCCAGATCCGTTTGAACTTTGGCTTTACAAATTTTCTCACAATACCCCTGTGACCTCTGCCTCGTGTCACCGAATCGTAGATCTGTCATCACCTCCGTACCGACCTCCAACCTAGCCTCCAGCTCTTGGTTTGTAATCTAGCCGGTTGGAAAGTCTATCCAAATACTTTCTCAAGGCTACGTGAGGAAATGTACCGCCCACGTGTTCAGGCGACGCATTCCGAATGAAAAAGAGTCCCCTAAAATACTCCGAACCTCTTTAGTTCTGACTCAAATCTGATTGGAGATCTGATTTAAATTGTATCGCCAGCGACAATTTAAATAATAGCAAGTGCTTAGATCAGGAACGGTTAGAGCGAGTTGATCAAGTTGTGGAGTCACCAACAGCAAAGGCAAGAGTGCAGGGAGGTAGAATATTCGAGTGTGTTTTCATTGTCCTGCCATCTCACCCTCCCACCGTTGCTCTGCCCGTACGGCGGCTGTCGGACACACCTTGCTCTCCTGGCCCTGTCTCCGAATCTTTTCGCATCCTCACAGGCTGGAGGGCAACGGGATTGCAAACACGTACATCGAAGAGCTCGCGGTCGCTCCCACCACCAACCTGGCGCTGACGGAGGTGAACCTGTCAGGCAACTTGCTCACTGACCTGTCTGTCCTTGCCCTTTCGACGCTGATCCGGAGACACCCCTCCCTCCAGACGATCGGGTAAGTCCTCCCGCGTTGGCGGTTGCGGCTTCGTTTAGTCTTCCCCCTTTACTTCCTTCGCCCTGGTCAAGACGGGTCACTCTGTTACATCCCAGTGAATCACCTCACACAGCACAGCAAGATTCCACACACGGGATAGGCGTTGCCATGATCTTTTTATCGAGAGCGATTAAAGAGCGACTTTAGGCAATCGAACATCGATCAGTTCAGGCCCTTCGGCCCTCGATGCTGTGCTGACCTTTCACCCCCTCTAAGGTCAGACTGGCCTACAGACCTCTCATTGTGCCAACCCAAAGTGGCTTAAACGTCCCTAATGTCTCTGACCTTTACCCCCGCCGCTGACAGTGCATTACACCCACCCACCCAGCACCCTCTGATATCTCCCTCAAGCCTTCCCACCCCCTCAATCACCTTCAAATTATGCCCCCCCTCTCTGTGGTAGCCATTCCCGCCCGGAGGGGAAAATGTCTCTGAGTATTCCGCGTCTCTCTTCGTCATCGTGCACCTCTATCGGGTCACCCCCTCATCCTTCTTCACATGAGCAAAGCCCTCGCTCCCTCAACCTTTCCCCATCCAGTCCCGGCAGCCCCCTGGGAAATCTCCTCTGCACCCCTTTCCAAGGCTCCCACCTCCCTCCTGGAATGAGGTGACCAGAACTCAATACAGTCTTCCAAGGGTGGACTAACCGGGGCTTTACGGAGCTACAGCATAACCTCAGGGTCAGAACCTCAATCCTCCTGCTCATGAAAGCCAACACACTCAATGTCTTCTTAACAACCCTATCAACGTGGGCCCCAAGATCCCTCTGTTGCTCCACACTGCTCAGAATCCTGCCTATAATCTGCCCTCAAATGCGACCTTCCAAAGGGAATCACTTCCCCCTTTTCCCAGGTTGAACCCCCGTCCAGCCCAGCTCCGCATCCGGTCAATGTCCCGTCACAACCTACAACAGCCCTCCACGCAACCCCCTCCATTGGCAAACTCACTAACCCACCCTTCCAATTCCTCATCCCATCATTCCGAAACGTCATAAAAAGCAGAGGTCCCAGGACAGATCCCTGTGGAACATCACTGGTCACCAAGGCCCAGGCTGAATAGTTTCCATCTCCTGCCACCCTCTGTGGGCCAGCCAGGTCTCTACCCAGTCAGCCAAGTGTCCCAGGCCTCCGCACTGTCTGAATGAGCCTACCGTGGGGAACCCTATCAAACACCTTGCTAAAATGGGGCGGCATGGTGCCACAGTGGTTAGCACTGCTGCCTCACAGCGCCAGGGACCTGGGTTCA